>NC_045444.1:91896972-92196972 GCF_002776525.5 Piliocolobus tephrosceles
AGTAGCTGGGATTACAGACACCTGCAACCATGCCCAGCTAATTTTTGAATTTTTAGTAGAGACGGGGTTTCACCATCTTGGCCAGGCTGGTCTTGAACTCCTAACCTCATGATCCACCCACCTCGGCATCCTAAAGTTCTGGGATTTGAGGCGTGAGCCACCGGGTTCGGGTGGAATAGGTTTTCTTATTGCAGTCTTCTTATGCCCAATATGCTGACACGCATTCTGAGTTTCTAAGAGGACCCATCCAATAACCAGCATGCATTATCCCCCAAATTTTTGTCACCTAAAGCATATGTTTCCCCTAGATCTTTGCAACACTACTTAGGAAACTATATACTAACTAGTTTTCATCTATGTAGATGTGACCAGAAAATAAACTTCTTACGATAATCTTAACTGCAGCCGCTATAAAATGATAGCAACAAAAAATAATTGTTGACTGCCCAGTCCAGATATATGTGTAAAAGAGTCTTACTTTTGGCTCTGACCCCCTTATATTAAAAGTGATCTAAAGCTGCTTTCAGTAGAGTTTAGACTGCTGTCCTATTTTGGATAGCAGAATTATACTCAGAATTATCTTTATCCTGCTCTCATATTTAATTACACTTAAAGACTGCCCTGCTCCTTGTTCTTCAAGTCTTCAAGCAAGCTGATTTTGTCCTGGTACATAGTAAGCATTCAATAATGTTAGCTATTATCATCATCATTGTTACTATTATTATTACTTTCCTTTTTCAGTAAAATTCTGAACTTCCCTGATATGCCTGTGCCCAGATAAGTCTAAGAAGAGTTGCTATGGCAGTTTCCCTAATAGTATCCATAAGCAGGAACCTACTAATTCTAAACCTACTGTATGTACTATTAGAGGGCAATGCCATTTATCCATTCATCTTTTCAGTCCTTAACTCATTTAGTAAGTATGTATTTGACACCTAATGTGTTCTAACTACTGTAGAAAGCTTTAGGGAAGATAGATGATTAAGAAATAGTCCCAGGCCAGAGGAGGTCATAATCTAGTGAGTAGAGGACTAACACATGTAGAAATGGATCATTGCAATGTCTTGTGAATAGAAGGAAAAGAAGTTTTTATTTTCTAACTCTGCCTAGGCTAGTCAGGAAAGTCCTCCAAACAGAGGTGATATTTGAACTGGCTCTAGAAGGGTAAGACAGGAGCAATTGCAGCAGGAGAATTGTTTTCTTTGCAGAATAATTAAGCATGTACAAGGGCAAAGTGGCCTGAAAGAGCAGGCCTGTAGGGGAGCTAAGAAGCACTTGGACACAGAGTGTGGGTGGCAAGGAAAGTGATAGGAAAAGAGGTTGCAAAGCAGGCTGGGGTCAGTTTGTGATTTAATGGGTTGTATCTTAGGCTGCTACTTATTGAGTGGTAGTGGCTGTCCAGAAATCTGTGTTAACGAAGGTTCTGAGGCAAGGCACAGTATAATCCCAGCTCTTTTGGGAGTCTGGGGTAAGGGGGAATCACTTGAGGCCAGGAGTTGGAGGCCAGGAGTTGGAGACCAGCCTGAGCAATATAGCAAGACCCCATCTCTACAAAATATTTTCTTTTCTTTTCTTTTCTTTTCTTTTTTTTTTTTTTTTTTTTTTTTTTTTTGAGTCTCACTCTGTCACCCAGGCTGGAGTACAGTGGCATGTTGTCAGCTCACTGCAACCTCCACCTCAGGGTTCAAGCAATTCTCGTGTCTCCACTCCCAAGTAGCTGGGACTACAGGCACGAGCCACCACCCTGACTCATTTTTTGTATTTTTAGTAGAGATGTGGTTTTGCCATGTTGACCAGGCTGGTCTCAAACTCCTGACTTCAGGTGATCTGCCCACCTCGGCTTCCCAAAATGCTGGGATTACAGGCGTGAGCCACCACGCCCCGGCCTCTACAGAAGGTTTTTTTTTTAATTATCCAGGTGTGGTTGCGTGCACCTGTAGTCCAACCTACTCAGGAAGCTGAGGTGGGAGGATGGTTGAGCCCAGAAGTCCAAGGCTGTAGTGACCTGTTGATTATACCACTGCACTCCACCCTGGGTGACAGAGAAAGA
This sequence comes from Piliocolobus tephrosceles, assembly GCF_002776525.5. NCBI lineage: Eukaryota > Metazoa > Chordata > Mammalia > Primates > Cercopithecidae > Piliocolobus > Piliocolobus tephrosceles. The sequence goes on from NC_045444.1 coordinate 91,899,023, forward strand.
TCCTGTCTCAAAAGAAAAAAAGAAGGGATCTGAAGTTATGCCTGAATAGGGGTTATTTTTCCTGGACTCTAGAATGATGAATGGTAGCAAGCGTGTAAGGGGTTTTGATGTATTTGCCAATCAGTGGACAATGGGAGCCACTAAAGCGTCATAATTGGGAAATGAGCTCATGGATTTGTGTTTTGGGAAAACAGCTCTTCCAGCTTGACGGCAGACAAAGAAGAACATGGTTGGACTAAGAGACAAAGTTAGAGATGATTACAGTAGTAAATGGGGACAGGAGCTTGTCCTCATTTGACTCCTCATTTGAGGAGGGGTGTTGGAGACAGGAGAGTATAAGAAGCAGCCCAAAACCTTAGCTTAAAACAAAGACAGAGATGTTTCGCAGATATCACAGACATGAGGCTTTCAAATGCTTCAGAGAGCTCAGTGGAATAAGGACTGAAAAGAGCGCTTTAGATTTGGCCACTAAAAGGTCATCAGTTAATTTAGAGAGAACAGTTTTAGGAGCTAAGTAGGACCAGAGGGAGAATTACAATGAGAAGAGAATTGATTAAGAGGTGAGAACTTAAAGAGTGAGCTCTTGGTGACAGAGAACAGAGTTATTAGAATGGAAAAGTTGCAGCTTTGAAGTTCCTTCTGTGACAGTATTTCAGAGCTAACAAGAGAATTCGGAGACTGTCTAGAGTGACCTGGTCATGTGATTATTGCAGAAACTGAGGCCCAGAGAAGTTGAGTGACTTGCCCAAGATCACACAGCATGGAATCAGGACTTTATTCTAGATCTCTCTGTTCTACAGTCTTCTTTTCCCTACCCCACATTATGATATAGACCCACACTCTCATTTCCTGCTTGAGGAATGTATTAGTCCATTCTCGCACTGCTATAATAAGATACCTGTGACTGGGTAATTTACAAAGAAAAGAGATTTGATTGGCTCACAGTTCTGCAGGCTGTCCAGGAAGCATGATGCTGGCATCAGCTCAGCTTCTTGGGAGGCCTCCAGAAACTTTCTATTGTGACAGAAGGCAAAGGGGAAGCAGGCAGTTCTTACATGGCAGGAACAGGAGCAAGACAAAGAGGAGGGAGGTGCTACACACCTCTAAACGGCCAGATCTCACGAGAACTCACTCACTATTACAAAAACAGTACCAATGGGGAAATCCACCCCCATGATCAAATCACCTCCCACCAGGCCCCACCTCCAACATTGGGGATTACAATTAGACATGAAATTTAGGCAGGAACACAGATCCAAACCATATTAAGGAAATTAGTACCTGGATAAGTAAAGAAGCATCCATCTGGGCTCCCAACATGTAATGGCAGATTAAATCATGGGTTTGGGGATGAAGCTGATATGGGTCCAGTCCACTTCCAAATATTCCTGCGTGAGCTGCGTGACTTATCCAAGATGCCATTTTTTTATTTTCATGCATATAATTCAACAAATACTTACTGAGTATCCACTAAGGGCCAGGGCCCGAGTTCAGTACTGAACTTACCAGGGAACTGGGAGGAAGATGATTATGCCGCCTTCATTATGGAGATTAGGATCCAATGGCAATGCAAAGTCCTAAACATGCAGTGGGAACACAGTGTGGAAAGTGCAACTGAAGAGTAAGTGGAGGGTACTGGCTGGGGCCAGGCAGCAAAGGTGAAAATAGAGGGGAGAGGAAGCATGATGTGTTAGGGGGACTGAAAGACTCTCAGTAGAATAGAAACCTGGTGGGAGGGGTAAATGGAAAGAGAGAACATGGGATGGCCTCAGAGCTGACCAAAGACAGGGGAGAGAGGTTGGCCAGCCTTGATGAAGAGTTTGGACTCCATCCTGAGGGAGGCAGGGCAGGGTTTGGGTTGGGGAAGAGACTGAGGGTTTTAACGTGAGATATAATACTGGAATTCAATAGGCTGTTTAATAGCATAGGCGATTTATCGTCACCTACGTATTTGTAAAAGGGAAGATTATAATAATAACCTTGCATCTGTGATGGTTAAATATGATTTTACATTTTGCATTTTTTTCTATCTCCATATGAAACATACCCTATTTGTCCATATATCTCTGTCTTATAGGAACAGATCATGTGTACGTGGCCCATACTAGCTTTCTAACAGAGGCAACTTTGGTCTCATACCTACTTGCTTCTCAAAGGTTGGCCCTGAACCTTCAGCCCATCTTAGAAAAAAATAAAAAGTTGCCTTATAAAAGATTCATCTGTAAACGACAGCGTTTAAAAAAAAAAAAAAAAAAAAACATTTCTACCACCAGGACAGAGACACATGACTGGATTTTCACAGTGCTGGTTCTTCCAGGATTTGAACATAGCATGGGTTAAATCCTGCCCTCAAAGCCTGACAATTACTCAGGCTTACGGTGTGTTAGTTTTCCACCACAATGCCAGCATTGAAAGGGCTCCCACAGTGTATGAACATGCAAACTTCATGTCTGGATGAGGACAAAACAGTCCCAAATAGGGGGCTAGAAGGTACTTGTGGCACACAACACAAATGCAGTTTTGCATTAGTTTGTGTGACAATTTGCCATTCATTTCTAGAGGTTGCCAAATGGGTTTGGTTGCACACATTATCAGTAAAAAAAAAAAAAAAAAAGTTTTTGGATGTTTACCTCTAAAAATATGGGCATTTGTTTCTAACTGATATATACTAATTTACCCTACTACTATATTACGTATAAGACACATACCAAATAGAGAAATTAATTTTAAAATGAGACTTTAACACATTATAAGTAGTGGTTCTGATATTTTCTTCCTCCCTCAAATGCGGTTTTTTTGCCCATTTTGGAGACCACTGGTCTCAGATTCAGGCTTCATGATGGCTGGGACCTATCCTGCCTTTGCTCACCCTGTCTCTTCAGTTCCTGGGGCAGTCTGTCCTCAATAAATATTTTCGGAATAATGAATGAATGAATAGTTTAACAGAACCTTTTTTTTTCTTTTTCTTTTTCTTCTTGAGATGGAGCTTCACTCTTGTTGCCCAGGCTGGAGTGCAATGGCGCAATCTTGGCTCACTGCAACCTCCGCCTCCCGGGTTCAAGCGATTCCCTTGCCTCAGCCTCCCGAGTAGCTGGGATTACAGATGGGCACCACCACACCCAGCTGATTTTTTGTATTTTTAGTAGAGACAGGGTTTCACCATGTTGGCCAGGCTGTTCTCGAACTCCTGACCTCGTGATCTGCCCACCTGGGCCTTCCAAAGGGCTAGGATTATGGGCATGAGCCACCGCGCCCGGCTGGTTTAACAGTATCTTAAAGTTGGCTAGGACCTTCAGTGGTCAAGCCTCATGTCCCACTCATCAGAGGCATCTTCTCCACAAACTGCCTCATGAATGTCACCTAACTCACACTGGCATACTGCAGTGACAGAATTCATGAGGCATCCTTTTTCTTTTAGATCACTCTAGTTGATGTAGAAATGCCCACTTTTTACCCACCCAAACACTGTCTCCATGTAGCTTTTGCCAGGGATTTTGGGTTGAGCTACCCGGACACAGCATCTCAGCCTCATTAACAGCCTTTTAGATATCTAAAGTGACTGCTATGACCACCTTCACTAACAAACATTTATGAACTCTGAACATATGCCAGGCTCTGTGCTCAGCACTGGCCTTAAGAAGAATATAGAAAACACAGCAAATGACCTTGAGAAGTTTCCTGTATAATCATTTCTTCAGCATAAACTCCCACAGCTGTTTTAGCCCCTTCTTAAATTACAATTCACACCTTCAGCCCTCTTGGCAGCCATTTGGGGTATATGTACACTAAAGTCTATTGAGTGTATGATTCCTTTGTTGGGCATGGCTTGCAGAACTGGGTACCATATTTCAGATATGGTGAGAAAAGCACGGAAATCAGTGGGACTCTGGGCATCCTTTGATTTTAATCCTTTGCACTTATTAATGTGACCTAAGCTTTTACGTCCATTGTCATTATTAGCTTCTGTTGCACTTTTTAACTAAATGTCTGTTTTTTGTTTTTTTGTTTTTTTCACTTGAGTTGCTATCAAACGAGATTCCCCAATAACTTTACAAAATCCTATATTGGTACAATAACTTTTTAAAATGTAGGATAGTTTCTTTCCCAAGTTGAATATTGACTTGTTAGATTTAGCCCATTGTTGTAGCCAATAAAGATATTTTAAAGTATCGATTTTTGTACTCCAATGTATATGTTATTCTTCCTAAATTGTACCATCCTCATGTTTAATCATTGTGAGCTCATCCCTGTCATTGATAAGATCGTTGATCAGTGTCAGACACAATCCCTGCATCTCATCACTCGAGACCTCCATTAATCAACACTCTTTGGGATCTTCAGTTAGCTATTAATCTAGTCTGCATTTTCCAGTTCATCCGAACTTATCTTACTAATAATGAGGTACACCATGTTTGTGAAAATCCTTTGATTTACCACTCTGGTAACCCTAAGAAGAAAAGGAATTACGATTGGGTGCGGTGGTTCAAGCCTGTAATCCCAGCACTTTGGGAGGCCAAGGCAGGTGGATCACCTGAGATCGGGAGTTCGAGACCAGACTGACCAACCTGGAGAAACCCCATCTCTACTAAAAATACAAAATTAGCTGGGCGTGATGACCCATGCCTGTAATCCCAGCTACTTGGGAGGCTGAGGCAGGAGAATCGCTTGAACCCAGGAAGTGCAGGTTGTGGTCAGCCAAGATTGTGCCATTGCACTACAGCCTGGGCAACAAGAGCGAAACTCCATCTTAAAAAAAAAAGAGGAGGGAGGGAGGAACTGTTCGTTCTTGATGAATCTTAGAGAGCACTTTTTTTTTTTTTTTTTTGGAGATGAAGTTTCGCTTTTGTTGCCCAGGCTGGAGTGCAGTGGCGCATTCTCAGCTCACTGCTACTTCCATCTCCCAGGTTCAAGCGATTCTCCTGCCTCAGCCTCCCAAGTAGCTGGGATTACAGGTGTCCGCCACCATGCCTGGCTAATTTTTTGTATTTTTAGTAGCGACAGGGTTTCATCACGTTGGCCAGGCTGGTCTCAAACTCCTGACCTCAGGTGATCCACCCGCCTCGGCCTCCTGAAGTGCTGGGATTACAGGCATGAGCCACCGCGCCCAGCCACCTTTTGTTTTTTTCCTCTAATATTCATAAGTAATGTTTCCATTTAGACTTAATTATGCAAAATAACACTTTCTGTGAGCTTTTGTAATACCAGGCACTTAGAGGCACTTAGTATTTGCTTACTAAATACTTACTTAGTGACTGATATATGGTAGCTACAAAATTAAAGTGGCAAGCGGCACACAGCTCCTCAGTGCTCCAGTTAAGCAGCTTTGGTTTTCCGGCATGTATCCACTAATTTTGCAGGAAGCTTTTATTGAGCATCTGTTGTATTTCAGAGGCATACAAAGAAGTTTAGAAGCAATCTGACTCCCAAGGAACTCAGTCTGATAGCCTAAACTATCTCATAAACAAATCATTACAATATAATATGTTCCATTAGAATAGAGGTGTATATGGGATATATTGTAAAAATCATGAAATTGTAAGTGCATTCAGTGTGAGAAAGACCTAAGACTATAGATTTATCTTTGCAGGGCCTTGGTTCAAATGTATTAATTTTTCAAAGCCTGATCTCTCACTGTAAAATGAGGACATGAGGCCAGGTGCGGTGGCTCATGCCTGTAACCCCAGCAGTTTGGGAGGCCAAGGCGGGTGGATCACAAGATCAGGAGATCGAGACCACCCTGGCTAACACAGTGAAACCCTGTCTCTACTTAAAATACAAAAAAAAAAAAAAAAAATTAGCTGGGCATGGTGGCAGATGCCTATAGTCCCAGCTACTTGGGAGGCTGAGGCAGGAGAATGGCATGAACCCGGGAGGCGGAGCTTGCAGTGAGCCGAGATCATGCCACTGCACTCCAGCCTGGGTGACAGAGCAAGACTCTGTCTCAAAAAAAAGAAAAAAAAAAAATGAGGACGTGAGTATACTTGCTCTTGTCTGGTTTATTCATGGATTAAACGAAATCATTTCAGTGTTTGGCTCAATAAATGTCAACTGTATTTAGGAATATTATTGGAGTATATAATATCAGATTGCATTACATATTATTGGTATATATATTGAGAAGATTATTGAACTGAATATAACTATTGAGGAAGGTTATTGATTATATCTAGCTGTTGACCATTTAAAATAATAGGTTTGGGAACCTGTTAGAGTCCATCTGTTCCACTGTTCCATATTTAATGGTTAATTCCTAGCTCCAGCCTCAACTCCTGCCAGTGTATTGCAATCATCAGAAACAAAAAGTAGAAACAGAAGAGCAAGTGAGGAGATGAGAGGCAAGAAAACTTTTAAAAAAGTGCAGATTCTTTTTATTTATTTTGAGGCAGAGTCTCGCACTGTCACCTGGGCTGGAGTGCAGTGGCACAATCTCAGCTCACTGCAACCTCCACCTCCCAGGTTCAAGCAATTCTCCTGCCTCAGCCTCCCAAGTAGCTGGGATTACAGGCGCCTGCCACCACACCTGGCTAATTTTTTGTATTTTTAGTAGAGACAGGGTTTCACTATGTTGGCCGGGCTGGTCTCGCACTCCTGACCTCAGGTGATCCACCTGCCTCGGCCTCCCAAAGTGCTGGGATTACAGGCATGAGCCACTGCACCCAGCCCAACAGTGCAGATTCCGTTAGATCAGTCGTATCATCTGCATAAGTGAAGACAGCATTCATTACACACTGAGCTACTTTGGCAATTGTTTGTAACAAACCCTAACTCATTAGATATCCCTAAGCTCATCGTCAGAACTAAGGCAAGATCCTACCATGTCACTTGATTGTCCATTTGGTTCTGAGTCGGGCTTAACAGTCATCCACAGAATGGGCTAGTCCAATTTCTGTGGGTCCCAGAAGAGTTGTCAATAACAACAGTGTTGAGTCAGATGCTGTTTGACTGTAAACAACAGAAAACTCAGCTGATACACATGTGTCTTGCCCATTCAGGAATTTAGATGGCCTCTTTCCCTCTTCCTCTCTTGCCTTTCCCAGTGGCAAAGTCTGTTCTTCATATTGCATCATGATTCCAAGATGACCGTTGCCACCCTGGGTTTCGTGTCCACCTTCCAGGGAGAAAGAAGGAGAAAGGCGCAAATGGCCAATGGAATGTGCTAGTCAAGTTCATCCCTTTGAAAAGATTCCCCAGGAGACCCCAACAACTTCCCATTGGCAAAAAATGTATTAAAAGACTTACTCTAGTTACAAAAAGGTGTTGAGAAATAGAACTTCAACTTTCCAGTAAACAAAGTCAAGAGAGAAGTGAGTAGTGAGTGGCTTTTAGGGAGCCACTCTATGGAATCCACCACAAATAGATTACCTTTAGATGTCTTTTCTTTTTTTTTTTTTTTCACTTCCCTTTAATAATGGAAAAGTTATAGATTCATGGTATGTAGTACTTTCATCAAATATATTCTTGTTAACTCCCTGTGAGAGGCTATCCTTAAGTAGACCCTCTTTTATTTATTTATTTTTTATTATCATACTTTAAGTTCTAGGATACATGTGCACAATGTGCAGGTTTGTTACATATGTATACATGTGCCATGTTGGTGTGCTGCACCCATTAACTCGTTGTTTACATTAGGTATATCTCCTAATGCTATCCCCTCCCCCCTACCCCCTCCCCACAATAGGACCCGGTGTGTGATACTCCCCTTCCTGTGTCCAAGTGATCTCATTGTTCAGTTCCCACCTATGAGTGAGAAGATGCGGTGTTTGGTTTTCTGAACAGTAGACCTTCTTTTATAGCTCAGGCAGAAATATTTCAGCCTGAACAACTTCTTGTTTTACATTTTTTATTTTTAATTTTTGTGAGTATATAATAGGTATATATATATATGTATTTATGGAGTGCATGAGATATTTTGATACACCCGTGCAATGCGTAATAATTACATCATGGAAAATGGGATATCCATCCCTTAAGCATTTATCCTTTGTGCTGCAAACAATCCACTGACACTCTTTTAGGTATTTTTAAATGTACAATTAAATTAACATTGACTAGAGTCACCCTGTTGTGCTATCAAATACTCGGTCTTACTCATTCTTTCTAACTATTTTCTTGTACCCATTAACCATCCCTACCTCCCTTCCACTGCTCTGTCTAAATAACTCCTAGAGGCAACTGGGGGACATACATTCCTAATTTTCATGACCACTGAAAAAGCATGTGCTTTGGGAATTCTAAAATAAAGGCAATGAGGGATAGAAAAAGCATTAACAGGAAGCTTTGTAGCTGTGTGAACAGCTGGATGTGAACATATCTTGTATCACTGGGGCAATATAGGATAGCTGATATCTCTTTGTCACAACAGTTCGTTAATTTCAGAGATTCAGCCTTTCATTTAGCCACAGCATTGTCATGTACAGCTCATACCTCTGTTGGTGTTTGTCCCCCGTCTCTTTCTCTCTAGTGAGTTTTCCAGTTAATTTTATTGTAGTTTAATAGCATTTTGGCTCTCACCTCTGATTCATGACTTTGTGTGGCTGTGTGTAGGGACTTGAACAGTGAATACAGTAGATTACATAGAGATTTGTTTTTAGTTTCTACAAACGAACAAAAGTGATCACATTTCAGTGTGGGAATCCCAATGATAAATGCCATTTCCATAGAGAGTTAACTCATCAATTGAACAAAGCAATCAGATTTTTTTTCTTAGAACAGATTACCATCAATTTTTAAGTGACTTTTAAACAATAATGAGAAATCTCTTAATGAAAGAATCTCTGTGACCAGATAAATGCTAATAGTAACTGATATACCATTAACTCTACTTTCCTCCATCCCGTCTCTTTAAAACTTGATGTTCTCATTAATTTTTTTCCCATCGTCTGAGAGCCCTACCCTTGGGACTATACTAGTTATATCTGCCTAAATTGTCAGTGTCCAGGGGTGACAGATGTAGACAATCTTCTCCTTTATTATGCATGAGCTAGGCAAAGAGGGTTTGTACTCAGTGACCATTCATTTTCAAGGCCCCTTCCCCCCATCCTCAACCACTGGGGGTAAGTGGGCATGTTTGAGCAATGTTTGCCAAAGGGTTACCCTGATTTATTAAAGCTGCCATTTAAGCATTTAAGCATTGACCGGGATGCTTTTCAAACAAATTACCTGATCCTTAGGATCTATTCATCTAACTAATTGTTTACTAAGAAGAGATTGGAAGGGATATACAGAATTTCTTCATTTCAACTTAAAATAACACAAAGAGAATGGCACAGAATCCAGAGTTTCTTGCCCTCCAGAGGGATGCAGCTGACAATCTGGAATAATAACGGTGATATGCTATGATAAGGGTGAGCCAGAGATGCTTGAATGCAGATCTGGCTCCTTGAAGGAATCCGTATTATGACCTAAAGAAGAACTAGAAACTGAGTGGGTATAAGGGCATGCACAAAGGCCCACAGAGAAAACATGGTACATTTAGGAAACTGCGTATATTAGAAGAGCTGGAGTGTAGAATGTAAGTTAGGGCCAGCTGGAGGTCAGAGATGAAAGTTAGCACAGGCCATGTTGTTAAAGGCCAGATAATCTAAGATAAAACATTTAGACTTTAGCCCAGGGCAACGGGGAACGCTTAAAGTAGGGTTGGCATGTTCAGATGTGTGCTTTAGAAAGATGACAGAAATCCTGTGGAGTAGGAATCTATTTCACCAATGAAAAACTAGAGGCTCTGAAAAACTAGAAGCTCTGAGAAATTGTGAAACTTACCTATGGTGACACAGATAATAGGTCGGCAGAGCTAAGGTTTCAAACTCTTACTCCAAAACTCATGCATGAGCTTCTGGCCATGCTAGGGTTTTTCAAACTTCATGTTATACCCTATTAGTACATCTTAAAATCAATGTAGTATGATCAATGAATATTTGTTAATAGAATATAAAGGAAAAAGAAAGAGCATTACATATACAGTAAGTAATTAAACATTGTTTTGTATTTTTGTTGCAGTTGTATATGTATGTAAAATGTGTGTGTGTGTGTGTATATATATATAGAGAGAGAGAGAAAGAGAGACATAGGGTATGTGTGTAGCTGAATATTGGGACCTGATGCAAAGTGCATTTCTCACAGTAGATTACAGTTAAATGTTGGAAACTACTAAGCATGTGCAAATAGCATGCATGCTGCTGCTAACCTGCCAGATATTTCTCCCTTCCTCCCTCATTTATTCGTTCATTAACTCATTCATTCATCCCATTAAAAAAATTATATGTATGTTTTGTGAAAAGCACCCTACTCAAGGCTACAGGGTACAAAAGCATATCACAAGCCTTGAGCTTTTACCTACTTCTCTGTAGTAGTGCTAGATCTGTGTTGATCTACCACACTTACTCCAGGCCTCTTGTGACCTGTGCTTTGCATTAATCTCTTAGGCTAAGCCACATACCTTTACATTATACAATCTTTGCTGATGCTAAGGACAGATTCCAAAGTGCCCTCCTTATAATTTTTGTATTTAATGCAAAGTGTAATCAAGAATAGGCCATTGCTAGGTCAATTGCTTTTCTGTATTTATCTTTTCAAACAATAAATAATCAGTGGGATGAAAAAGGGCTGGAAAAGATAGTTTTGATGGTATACTCATAATTATCCAACGTCTTAAGGAGACATTTTAATATTTATATGCTGTGAAATATCCTCTCTTCTGGAAAGCTGACTGAGAGGATTGATATGAACCCAGCCAGAAATAGAATTCAGGAGCCATTATTTTGCACAGACTTCAATCAATCCTGAGCAAGCACTCTGGATTTCCCCAAACTTGGCCATTACTCAGCCTCTCACTCTCCAAATTGCCAAGACTTCTGTATACCACACTAAGAAGGATATTCTTTTCCATGTAGATGCAGAAGATTTTCTATGTCAAGTTCAGTAGGGGGCCTAGGCTCAAGCCATGCTCATCCTTAGAGGAAAACCTGAAGGGATATCCTTATACCATGCCCTCTACTGATTTCTTCACGAGAAAACGAAGCCCCAAAAATTCCAGTCAGGTCGCAGGCACACTTAACACCAAGAGCTTAAGGTGTAGTCACATCTTACAGGGAAGGTTAGTCTTTAAAGTCAAACATGAGATAAGAATAGCTCACAGTCAAAACTACCCTTGAAAATCCCTTAAACTACCCTTTAAGCATAGTGTGTATGATATTATAGACAACATTTATATTAATTATTATTTACACTGTGGTTTAAGAGCCAGGAGATAGAACAAAGGAAGACAATAAAGGAAAATCTGTATATAAGAGACAGCTTAGCAGTTAAGGCCATAGATTCTAAAGCCAAACCTTCTTGATTTAAAACCTGGCTCTGCCACTCAGTATAGTTGTGTGACTTTGAGAAAGCTATTGCCATCTCTCTGGCTCAGTTTCCACATCTGTAAAATGAGCATAATCATAGTTCCTACATCAGAGTGTTATTGCAAGGATTTGCATTAATCTCTTAGGCTAAGCCACATCCCTTTTCATTATACAATATTTGCTGATGCTAAGAACAGATTCCAAAGGACAGATTACATATATGAGTTCATATATGTAAAGAGAAAAACAGCAGCTGGCTGTTAATAAGCACCATTTAAGTTTAAGCTAATGTAGTAAATGTTGGTATGTGAGCATTTACACCGTTCTGTCATTAAGATTGCTATTCATTCCCTATTAGTGAACTGAAGTTGGGTAGGGAATTACAAAATGTTCTTAATTATCGGCTTAACTGTAGTGGATATTTTTTTCCATTTGGATGAAAGTTCTTACCAAATAACTTCATGTATTTTTCTTTACATTTTCTGTAATGATATAGTTACAATTATTATATGGTCATAGTTATACATAGTTATATAGTTATAGTTATTTTTAACTTTTTATTTTGAAATTTTTATAGAGTCAGAAGAAGTTGCAGATAAAATATTGAGAAGTTCCTTGTACCCTTCACCCAATTTTCTCCAGTGGTTACATCTTACATAATTATAGTACAATATCAAAACCAGGAATCTGACATTGGTACAATGTATGTGCATAGTTCTGTGCCATTTTGTCACACAGGTAGATCCATGTAACCATTTCTGCAATCAAGATACAGAACTATTTTAATCACCACAAAGACATCCCTCATACTACTCCTTTATAGTCACACACCTTTCCCCATCCCTAACTCTTGGCAATCATTTTCTGTCCATAATTCTGTCATTTCTCGAATGTTACCTAAATGGAATCACATAAATGGGGTAGCATGTGACCTTTTGAAGTTGGCTTTTTTCACACCCTGGAGGTCCATCCAAGTTATTGTGGGTATCACTAGTTCATTTCTTCTTACTTCTGAGTGGTAACCCACGGTATGGATGTACCAGTTGCTTAATCATGCTATGGATGTACCATTTGCTTAATCATTCATCTGTTGCTGGATATTTTGGTTGTTTCTAGTTTATAGCTATGACAAACAGAGTGCCATAAACAATCACCTATATGCTTTTGTGTGAACATATGTTGTATGTCTTCCATTCTTATCTGTATGTTTTTTATTTCCTTTTCTTGCCTCATTGTGCTGACTAGAACCTCCTGTACCATGTTGAACCACAATGGTAAAAATGAACTTTGTTGATGTTTTCCTGATCTTAGGCAGAAAACATTCAGTCTCACCATCGAGTGTACTGTTTGCTGTAAGTTTTGTGTAGCTGTCTTTCCCGAGTTGAAGAAGTTGCTCTTCATTCCTAGTTTTCTGAGAGGTTTTATCATAAATGAGCATGAATTTTGTCAAATCCTTTTTCCACTTCATATGATGATGTCTTTTTATTTGTTTAGCCTGTTAACATGTTGGTTTACATTGATCACTTTTCAGACATTGAACCTGCCTTGCATTTCTAGAATAAAACTCATTTATTATAGTATAATATATAATTATTTTTAGTCATAGTATATAAAGTAGTCATGTTTAAATAATTAAATGTAGTCATAGTATATAATTATTTTTATATATTATTTAATTTTAATTGTATTAAATGTAATAATCATTTAATATTCAATTAAATATAATTTAAAAAATTAAATTGAATAGTCAATTTAATATATTATGAAATAATTTATCATAGATTTAATACATACTATTTTAATAATTATATATTTAATTTATTTGCTAATATTTATTGCTGTCTCATTGAATGTGTAAGGAAAGTATTACCTCTTCTTCTTTTTCTGAAATGGATTGTGTAGAACTCATGTTAATTTTTCTTTAAACATTTGGTAGAATTTTCCAGTGAGATCATCTGGGCCTGGAGAGTTCTTTTTTATGAGGTTTTTAATTATGAATTCAATGTCCTTAATAACTGTCCTGCTATTCAAATTATATCATGTTGTATGAGCTGTAGAAGTGTTTGCTTTTCTAGGAGTTGGTCCATTTTAAGTTGTCAAATGTGTGTAGAGTTGTTTGTAGTATTCCCTTATTTTCCTATTGATCTGGTATTCTGTTAGTATCTTATTGATCTGCATATTCTGTAGTGACATCCTCTGTTTCATTCCTGATATTTATAATTTTTATTTTCTCCTTTTTTTGTCAAGTCTTGTAGATTTTAGGCTATGTTTTCATGTATCCGAAATCTACAGATGTTGTGAACCAAACAATAATTACTGTTTAAGTGGTAAGCATTTATTTTAGCTGTTGCTTTTTCTCTTTCTTTCTGAATATCTGTGTTTGCCAGAATACTTTTACTTTTTTCCTTAATAATTTCCTTTAGTATTTTTGTCATGTGGCAAACTCTGTGTTTTTATTTGTTTTAAAACAGTTTTATTTCATCTTCATTTTTAAGGATATTTTCTCTAGGTATGTAGTTACCAGTGATTTTTTTTCTTCTTTTAATATATTAAAGATATCATTCCATTGTTTTCTGGTTTTCAATGTTTTTACCAAAATCTGTTGTCAGACAACTGTTACTCCTTTGAAGATACAGGTTGAACATTCCAAATCTGAAAATCCATAATCCTAAATTTTCTGAAATTGGAAGCTTTTTGAACACTGACATTATGTTCAAATGAAGTGCTCATTGAAGCACTTTGGATTTTGGATTTTTAGATTTGGAATGCTCAAACAGTAAGCCTATAATGCAAACATTCTAAAATCCAAACGCATCCAAAATCCAAAATACTTCTGGTCTCAGACGTTTCAGATAAGGGGTACTCAATCTGTAACGTATCATTTTTCTTTGACTGGTTTAATGTTTTTTTCCCTTTGTCTTGGTTTTCAGCAGTTTTACTGTAATGTGTCTGTGAGCATGTGTTGACGGGGAGGTATGTTTAAACCTGATTAGGATTTGCACAGCTTCTTAAGTCTGTGTTTTAGTGTTCTTCATCATCTTTGAAAAATTCTCAACTGGTCACACCTCTTCAGAATTGTTTCTGTTCCCTCCTCCTCTTCCTCTCCTCTTCTTCCTCTTCTCTTCCTCCTCCTCTTCCATTTTCTTCTCTCTCTCTCTCTCTTTCTTTCTCTCTCTCTCCCTTCCTTCTGGGATCCAATAAAACGAAAATATTAGACCTTTCTGTACATGTCTCTTGCTCTCTATTTGTTTCCAGTTTTCTCTCTGTGATTCGGGCTGGTTTTTGAGTGCTCCTCTGGTTTACTACTCTTGCCTGTGTGCTGTGTCCAGTCTTCTATTAAACCCTTCTGTTGAGCACTTAATTTTAGTTATTGTAATTTTCAATGTTAGGTGTCTGTTTGTTTTACCCTGAGATGCTACTTCTCTGACGAAATTCTCCATATTATTTTTCTTGAATAAATTAATTACAGTTATTTTAAGAACCATGACTAATGTCAATATCTGAATTAACTGTGGGTCTATTCGTATTGTTTGATTTTCTTCTTAGCTTTTACTCATTTGGTCTTATCTCTCGGTATGCATAATTTTGATCAAATGCTAGACACAGTCCTTGAAAAGCTGTAGAAATCTCAAGCTGATGATTCTTCAGAGAAGATGTGTTTAATAATGTGTCCCATTAAGGGACACATTGCCTTAATGCAGTCTTTGATTGAGATGGCAAGAAGCTGGATTTTAGTTATGTGAGGGGTAGTTTATTAGTTTATTCTTTCTCCTAGAGGGTAACCTTTCTGTAATCCTTACTGAGAGTCTGGGTTGTTTACCAAGCCCTTCTTCCTTAGCAGTTTCTCAACTCCAATTTCTGTCTTCCCAACCGTATGAGAATGTCAGCATCTCTGCTCAGCCTCCAAGTCTCTTTGCCACTGCACTCTGCTCATTTTCTTAGCATTTGATTCTGTGCCACCTGTGAATTAGCAAATGATTTGGAGAGAGAAAACGCCACAGAATATTGGGTTCAACTCCATGTGCTTACCTACGTAGTTTTTAGAATCAGTCTTGGCCTCCCAAGTCCTAGCTGTCTTGGGAATTATCCAGTGTCTTCAAGTAGTTTTTAGGTTTTCTTTTTTTTAAGTTTATCTAGCTTTTTTGATTATTCACATGAGAGTAAGAAAGTAAGAATGCAATAAGCTCTTCCACCATCGCCAAAAATAGAAACCTTTATCTTTTTTTTTTTTTTTTTTTGAGACGGAGTCTCACTCTGTTGCCCAGGCTAGAGTGCAGTGGTGTGATCTCAGCTCACTGCAAGCTCTGCCTCCCGGGTTCATGCCATTCTCCTGCCTCAGCCTCCCAAGTAGCTGGGACTACAGGCACCCGCCACTACGCCCGGCTAATTTTTTTGTATTTTTAGTAGAGACAGGGTTTCACCGTGTTAGCCAGGATGGTCTCGACCTCCTGACCTTGTTATCCGTCCACCTCAGCCTCCCAAAGTGCTGGGATTACAGGCGTGAGCCACCGCACCCGGCCACCCTTATGTTTTTTTTAATGTTAAGTGTTGACAATATATGGTTAACAGACTTTGTTGTTAAAAGGATAAAAAGAAATTAATATATGTGAAAGTAACATGAATAGGGCCTGGTACATGATAGACACTTTTAAATTACTTTCAATTTGAATTTGAATATACACTGATTTTGGAAACCCTGAAGAGGTTAGTGATGAGCCTTTCATTTTTTCCTATTGATCTTTCTTGTTGAGGCCCTACAGAGCAGCAATCACTGTTGTGCTCCTGGGCATTGGTCTCATGAACCTTCCATCAGTCACATTCCTGAAGGCTGCCTCTTCCCATCAAGCTCCCTCTCAGAGACCTGTTGGCCCTCCTCACCATTTCAGTGACCACATTTAGCAATAGGAAGGATGGGTTTGGTTCCTTCTCTTGTGGCTCATGTCTCAGGGTTCTTCCACAGCAAATAGCTAATCTGGTGGTAGTCAACTTCAGCCCTTTCTCTCGTTTGTTTTCCTGAATGTTTCCCACTGCTTTGCATTCACTGCGGCTTTGTTCCAGCCTCTTTCTCCTGGCAGTGAGGGCAGTGTTGGCGAAAGGTGGCGTGGATCTTACAAATCGGTACTTATGTGAGCGAAAACTGACAAACGCCGAGAAAGAGAGGCAGAACTAGATCTAAGTGTTTGAGAAACTAGGGACGTTACAGTACCAAAAGACTTGGATGTGCTTAATTCCAGTTTAGAATCCGGAAAACAACTTTTTTGAGTCTGTGCAATTTCCAAGTCTCAAAACTAATTCACTGGAAAACATTAAAAATGTAAAGCAGTAGACTTCAGTAGTAATTTTCAGATCATTTGAATCTAAATGCAGCTTTGAGGATATGCAGTTCATAAATTTCCTTTTGGGTCATTTTTTTCTGAGAAGGTATTTCTCTAAACTTCACTCTGTCACATAAAGGATATCCAGAATTTGCTCAGATGTGAGTTTCAGGAACTAGAAACACAATATTAGGATTATCAAGACTAAGGATGTTGATAGTGAAGATGATGATGATGATGATCATACAGTCAATAATAGTATTAATTGTATATTTAATATATGCCCAGCATTGAGGTACTTTACTTGCAATGTGGTGTCTCTTGAGCAACATTTAACTTTCTATTTATTACTTCTCTTGAGGTTATCATCTTTCTCCTAGTGGTCATTAACATAGAGTTTGAAGCTGGGCATAAATCCTAGGTATAAATCCTAACTCCACAGCTGCTGTGAATTTTGGCCATACAATGTAACATATTTGAGCCTCTCTTTACCTCTAGAATGAAGGTGATACCATATCTGATAAAATTCGTGGAGGCTGGAATGAGTTAATGCATGGCAAACCTGTAGCACAGTGACTGGTTCTTCCTATTGTGTGATCAGCAAATTGTAGCCATTTTTTTTCTCACTTTTCTACCACTATTGGTTGAAGTGCCCTTTACTAGATCAGTGAGGTAGAGGATCTGGAGAATAAAAAATCTAACAATATAAGAAGAGGAGGCTACAGAAACCACTGATGATATATCCTGAACCAGCTTAGCTCCCAGGCCAGGGCTTAGTAAACAAGGTTCTTTAACACTCATTTGATTTCCATAACGTTTACTAAATTAATGAATCTCCATTCATTCAACATATTTATTGAGTGAGATTTAGACACAGTCCTTAATTTCATGGAACTTAAGGCCTACAGGAAGAGACAAATATTAAATGTGTAGTTATAAGTAGAGTGTCGTAAACATATTTGACATTGTGGAGGATCAACAAAGGAGTCACTGAAAAAGTGACATTTAAGTTGAGACTCAAAGAGTGAGTAGCCATGAGAATTTGGGTGCTGAAAGAGGCATGAAAGGCATTCTGGGCAGAGGAGCAACATGGGGGATGCCCTGATGTGGAAAGGAGCGTGGCGTGTGCGAAGAAGTGAAAGAAGGTCCTCTTACCAACACCAAGCAGGAGGATAAAGAGCAGAGGCTTAGTAAATGGATGAGTCAGTCTGCCTGGCACCTCTCTTCCCTTCATTGAACCAAGAGGTATTCCCTAGCATGGACTGCCATATAGAAAAGGCCCCCTATTATTTCAGCACCACATTTCGGGTTACCCATGGTTCTCAAGCTGTCCAGGGACATGCACCCTCTACCTCCCAGAGACCTAACCTATTTTCCTATCACTTACTTTCAGGGCTATGAGGTTCCTTATTAATTTATTAATCTGATAAATGTTTGCTCCTTGGTCAACTTTTAATGGTCCTAGATAATTATTCTCAAATTTGAGCACACATCAGAATCGCCTGGAGAACTTGTTAAACCACCGAAACCTCGGACCCTATCCCCAGAGTTTCCGATTCAATAGATCTGGGGTGGGACCCTACAATTTGCATTCTAACAAGCTGCCAAATGATACTCATGCTGCTGGCCTGGGTTCTGTCGGTGGTGAATCATTAGTTTAAGGTGTCTTTCTTCTTTCAGCAGTTTAATAGTCATCATTAGTTCCTTACCTGAAAGAAAAATGCTCAGGGAGTGCTTAAAGGAAGAAATACTAAAATCAAAAGTAGACTTTATGAGTAAGTGTGACAATGGCCTAATGGAATGGACTCCTTTGTAAGCATGACTTACCTTACACGTCTGTGTTCCCAGTGCTTAGCACATAGCGGGTACCAAATACATATTTGAAGGAATCACGTAATGGATCTAGCTTAGTGACTAAAGAAATGGGTTTTGTGCATTAGGCTTTGGAAAGCTCTCATGATTCCTTTCAGGTTGAAAGACGTTCTGGGAGAATAAATTATTGTCATTCTCTTGGAATACAGCCCTAGAAATTGCAGAGTCAAGATATGCTTGTATTTTAAGTACTTACTTGGATTAAAAGCCGAATTGCTAACAGGATTACAAAATGCCAAGTTTGCTGAGTCTCAAATTGTTTATGTGCATGTTTGGTTCAAATTTCTTTCATCAATCAGTATATTTCTGTTTCCAATTACAGTCTTAATGTTTTTTTGACACCTGCACATGCATTCTTAGTCTAAAGCAGCTTCAGTAATTTGCACAGATATAATATAACTGAAATGAGGCTCTTAACCACCAGGGTGTCACCTAAACCACGTGTCTGAGGAATTCAGAGGTGCTGCACCTCAGTTCACATTGTGATTTTGAAAACAGCCTGCTCTTTTTCCCATTTTCACGCCCACAATGTTGTAAAACATTTTAATAAACACCAACAATTTTCCTCATTCCAGGCACATGGAATTCTAGCAGATGGTGCAACTTGACTTTTGTTGTGATTTTTTATTTATGTTTATTCTTGGAATCTCTGTACTTGGATAAAAGAAAAAGACAGATGACCAAGATTACCATAATTCTCCAAAATATAATGTATGCAGTCTGGAAGTTTATTACTACCACCGATCAAAGTGATTGCAGACTCCTAGTCTAGTCCGAGAAGTTTGGGGCTGGTTTTGATGTGAGTCATTCATCAAATCTCAGACGTGACTCACGCAGTGGCTCATGGGTCAAAACCTTCCACGTATTGTAATGAACCAACCCGAACAATTCTGTACCCAGTTTTTAGTTTGGACCTTGACCCTGTCTGACACCTGTAAAATTGCAAGTGAGTTCCCTGTAGGCTCTAATAATCAGAGTCCTAGTTAGAGAAAACGTCATCTCAGCATCAACTGACAATTATTTTTTTTGCCCTCAGTATCCTTCCCTGTCCCCTTATTTGGTTTGAACTGACTCATCTAACTGGGGTCAACCACTGAGAAAAGAATGTGTTGCTGATTTTGTCATTTCTGAATGCCCAGAACTAGGGAATATCTTGGCAATGACATTGCTTATTCTTCCTTAAACATAAGGAGAGTTTGAACAATGGATTCAAAATATCATTGCAACAGTGCATTCAGTTAGGGGAACTCAGCTGAGGTGAGGAAGACTTGCACGAGTTTCCCCTGTGGGCATCCAGAGTAGCCATGGCCTGGCCAGGCACTGCCTTAGGGCCCTTCCAAAGGTGGCAGAATGATGTTAGTGTTAACATTTCACTGCGCATTAATTCTTTAAAAAAAAAAAAAAGAAACCTGTCATTTAATTTTAAATGCTAATATGCATATGGTTAATTAAGAAGCCAAAATTGGCTATAAGCTCAGTGAGCTCTGAGAACGGGGAGAGAGATCATTACGCTTCTGCTCATGGTTAGCTATTTGTGAACCAGCTGATAATGTGCAAAATTAAGATTTCGTAAGTGGCATTTTAAATGAATGGTTAATGGCTGAAGATTAATTAAACAGTCAGAGTTGCTGAAGAAAAGCTGTTAAAAATTATGTTTATAGGCCAGTCACTTGCACGCTGAGACTGAAATCCTGAAAGATTGTGGCCTGTTTACTGAGAGAGCATTTTAACAAAGCAGCCTCCTCAAGGAAGGAAAGCCACCCTTCCCCACATACCATGCAGCTGTTGCAGTAGCCTTAGGGACTCTCCTTTGGAGTAAAAGCAGCTGAGTAGGAAAATGGACTAGAAAAGTGTTTTATTGAAGGGATCTTCACTAAAACCTTCATCCCAGGTAACCAGGCAGATTTTATTTCCTACCTGCCTGCCACAGAATTCTAAATTAGAGTAGTCAGAACCTGTGGGATTTTTAAGAAACTACTCTGTAATTCTGTAAAAGAGACAAAGAATTGCAGTATGTTGTTTTCAACCTGTAGTGGATACTTGAGTCTGAAACTGCTAGCCCTCTTGGTGGTGGAAACATGGATTCTGTACATCTGGCTCTATCCTAGGTTGGTTCCTTGGGAAAAGGTTTGCCTTTGTATTCACCACTGTGTATTGTGCGCAGGAAGTACCATACCGTAAAATTATGTGTAAAATGTGTTGTCAGAGCTTACCTGAATAAAAATTGGATAAATAAATGAATGAATGAGCTACCTAAAAGTTGGTTAGTAGACTAGGAAATGCTATTTTTAAATTCCTTTCCATCCATGACCAACAAATGACCACCCTACTTCTCTCCTAGACTAGGTATTAATGTGTGGTCTCAGCCTCTGGGACCACATAATCTAGTAGGGGAGTCACAGGCCTGTCAACAAGTAAATTGCAGCCACAGTTAAGTACAGCTAGAGCAGCCAGAGAGAGGGGTTAGGAAATCTCAGGGTACGGGGTAGTCAGAAGTATGTTTTGCTGTCACTTGTAAGGAAGTTTATTCTACCTATTGAAAAAATATTAGCATTTATTGAAAGGCTCTTCACTAAAACCTTTCTCTAAAATTGTATTTCATGAAGAATATATACTAGTAAATACGGTAGTTCATTCAGTTCAATCTGCTGCTTCTAGGCACAAGACCCAAATCACACAGGCCAGATAGGTGCGTCTGTTGTTTAAAAGTTTGCTAGGAATGGAGATCCTGCAGCCTCCCTTGGTGGCCTGTTCCAGGGTTTAATTACCCTTCTAATCATGAAGTTAATCCTATTTCCTCTTCTCTACCCTTCTTTGGGTTAGTGGAACCTGTAAAAACACCCGTGAGACCCTCGGAAGCCTTAAGGAATTAATGTGTCAACACTGGGCTAGTCTAGGTTCAGCAGTGTGCCTCATAATGGTGGGACTCTGTACTGCACAATAACAATGACATGACTTTGTTACATCTCAAATCAAGAGTTTTCTTCCTGGTCTAAACAAAGGAAGAGTTGTTTATGTTAGCATGTTTTCGACGTTGTTTTATTCCATTTTAATCTATATGTTTAGTTAATTACACATTTGACCTGATGTCATATAACTCAGAAGACAAATTGCAGTGTTTTGATTTAAAATGAAATTAATAATTATTAATAATAACAACTAACACTAAATAGAGTCTACCGTTGCTAGACACTTGCTAATTACTTTGCATGTGTCATTTAATCCTCCTGACAATCTGATCTAGTGGTACTATTAGTATTCCCAAGGTACAAACGAGGAAATTGAGTTTAGAGAGGGTAAGGAACTGGCATGATGTTATCAGGTCAGCCAGGATTTGTACCTAGTATGCCTGAACACAGAGCCTAGACACTTAACCACTGTGCTATGTTGACTATTATATTCATTTTTAAAAATTATTTTTCTTTCTGTAAAACTCTATTTCATTATCTGAATTCTTTTTTCCCCTATGTGCGTAAAGTCCAAATTTATAAACTTTCCTTGTGGGAAGTAATAGCATTCTGCTGAATAATAGTCCCCAGGTCAACGGCAGCTCTTGCTACAATTATTGGCAGTTGAGTGGCAAATACATTCTACTTTAAGAAAGGCAGTAGCAGTTCACTTTAGAAAAACTGATAATTCAAAGCTTTTCCATTCTGGTGAAAATAGAATGATGCAAAAGCTAAGAAAATAGGTACTGATGGGAGAAAACCTGCCCCATTGAAGGAATGAGATAAAAAAAACCTCCTGTTTGCAGATGCCAGAAGCATCTGGGGAACAGTGATGTCCAATAATTGCAGCTAAAAGCTGCATTAATTGACCAGTGATAGGTTGAAAGCTGCCTCCAACCAGGATCCCTAACACTCTGGTGCTTTTTCATAAGCAGAGTGAGAGGCAGGAGGAGGTCAACTTCCATGGGGTTCTCCGTACAGAAAGGGAGCAGCTGTGACAGAGAAGTGTATTTCTACAGAGGAAAGTTTAGCTTTTCAAACAGATGCATTCAGATCACCTGGGGATCTTGTTAAAATGCAGATTTTGATGCCAGGGGTCTGGGATGGGGCCTGAGTTATGCATTTCTAATAAGCTCCCAGGTGACACTCACGCTGCTGGTCCAGGGACCACACTGTGCTTACTTAGCAAGGGTTTAGACTAGAGGAAGGCAGTGCTTAATTGTTATTGATTTTAGAAATCATGTTAAATAAACACGCAGCAAATCTTTTTATAACCTTCCAAAATTTCAGCTGTCATTTCCTCATGTCGGTGAGATTTGTGAGAAATCCCATTCCTCTGCAGGTCAGAATATTCTTGGTGCCGTTAGCCCTGTTTCCTGGAAGAGAGGGTATGACATTTTTGGGTCTTTTTTATATCTTAAATGCTGCTGTCTGCATTAGTGTCCATGCTCTGACCTCTTGCTGCATCCAGAGAAATCTCTTGCACCTTAGTAACATGCTGTGTCTCCACAGTTGAATAAGCATAAATTTTAATTTCTTTCCTCAAGTGCTGCTATGAACCTGCCAAGAAAAGTTTTATTAGTACGAATAAGTAATCCATTTTTCCCATTGCACCCCACTCATTCAAGAGTTTCAATGGCTGTGTTTATCCCATCATTTTGGTTAAAGCTAATTATGCTAACAAGATGTACTTTACCCTAATATGTGTGGCTTGGTTTTTGTTTTGTATGTATGTATGTGTGTATGTATTTAGAGACGGAGTCTCGCTCTTGCCCAGGCTGGAGTGCAGTGGTGCGATCTCGGCTCACTGCAATCTCCACCTCCCAGGTTCAAGCGATTCTCCTGCCTCAGCCTCCTGAGTAGCTGGGATTACAGGCACCCACCACCACACCTGGCTACTTTTTGTGTTTAGAGACGGGGTTTCACCATGTTGGCCAGGCTGGTCTCAAACTCCTAACCTCAGGTGATCTGCCCACCTTGGCCTACCAAAGTGCTAGGATTACAGGCGTGAGCCACTGCGCCCAACCAGGCTTGGTATTATTATAACTAAATACTGTCTTAATGTCTCTGATAAACTGTATCGTCTTCATCGAGCTGCATCATAAACAAGCACAAAGGTTTCTAGAATATATCTTTTTGGTCATTTTGTTTGAATACCAATATTTTAAATTACTTGACCTTTTTTTGAACAACAGCAGCAAAAAAGTTGTCGCCACAAGAACCATTTGTAATGGTAAAAAGGGAAAACAGAAATGTTTCCGCAGGGCTTCGTTTGCAGATCGGTGTATTTATTAATTATGTGAAATGCCACTGAATTACAATACATAGGAAGATGTTCTCAATGGGACTTTCTTCGCCATGTAGGAAACATTCAAAATCTAGAACAGAACCACCACCCAACTTGGTGTCACCACAGTAGGGCTGTTTGACTTTACAGCAACTCTATCCAATAGAGATATAATACAAACCACATATGTAATTTAAATTTTTTAATAACCTCATCTTTAAAAGTTGAATTAATTTTATAATATATTTTATTTAACTCAATATATGCAAAATATATTTTCAAGATTTGTTCACAATAATTATTCTAGAGCTACTGTACATTACTTTTTTCGTGCTGGAATGAATCCAAGCACATTTCAATTTGGACTAGCCACATTTTGAGTCTTCAGTAATCAGAAGTAGCTATTGGCTGCCATAGTAGACAGCACTAGAATCCGTTCAACATACTTCCAATGGGAGCTGATGCCTCAGTTTGAAGTTTTCTACACACTGGAGTCCAGGGCAACGGAAGACCCTCCGATTTCATGGTAGTTCCTGAAGCAGAAAATGTTTTCTTATGTTAAACCCGAACTGCCACAAAACAAGCACCATTGTCTTCCCTTCTCTTGTGAAGTTTATAGACTACGGTAAGAAATAAGACATGTAAACAATCCATCCCCGCTTCAGGAAACGTACACATTTGTCAGCCCTAGATTTCCATATCTAAAGAAATGTTCCCCACATTAGGTGCCAGCTGCTGCACAGTGAGGTAACCTCCAAGTGGGCTGAGCTAGACCAGGCCTAGGTCTGCTTTCATCCCAGTTCTTTCTTGCGTTGCCTGGAAGGAAGGCAAAAACAATGATCTAGCTTAGTTTACAAGGCTTCTTTCTCCCTTAAACATAGGAGAATGGAGGCCGGTCTTCAGATACGGAATATGTGCAATCCCTCCATAGAAAGCTTCGACAACAACTAACTCAGGCACATGTGAGACCAAATTCACAGTATAAGACCAGTACGATTCTCATTTAACTACAAACTTCTCCTTCCTTACCAATAGGTATTTCACTGTTTTAGCCAGAAATCCTGAGAGGCAGTGCCTTACAGCAGAGCCTTCTCTTTCCCTGGGCTATACTCTCCTTCTCAGTAAACCAGTCATCCCTCAAGACATCGTGCCTGTAAAAGACGATGTAACAACAGATGTGGTCTTCACTTTATTAATTCACATTTATCACCACAAGCTTTTCTTCATGACTATTGCCGCTGTTTTGTACCTGTGACATCTCAGTATAGAGAATGTTATCCACCTCGTTGCTCAAGTGAGAATCTGGGAGTCTTCCTTGAGGCTTCTGCCTTCCCTGAAGCACACAACTGACCTCTTTCTCAGGAAGAGGTAGGGGAATGGGTAGCATTGATTCTCACATCTGTGCACTGCATTTTCATGGTGAGCATCAGGTACTCCTTACTGTTGGGTCCAATGTTCCTCAAACTCAAACTTTCATTTGATCCATTGTACTTTCCCTCTGGCGTGCTACAGTCATCTAGACAAGGCCTCATGCTCCCTACATGCATTTCCTTTAACAAATGCCTCTCAAAATGTATGTCTATATGGCTCTCTTCTTGCTGAAGCTCTTCCATCCTCCCAATTTTCTGAGGAGACTAACCTTAGCTGCATGATTCAATACCATTGTACTGGTGACCACAGTACCATTTTTCCCTCTATCTTTTTTTTTTTTTTTTTTTGTCTTCATGAAGCCCTTTGTGTTATTCAGGATTCAACTCAAACATCCCATCCTTTAGTGAACCTCTCTAAGCTTTCTGTGTAGACTTCTAGCACAGAATGATCACAGTGTATTGGAATTGACTTACTTGTTTGTTTCCTCTATCAAATCTTGAAACAGACACTATATTTCCAATCCTAGCATAGTTCCTAAAGCATTGGGTAGTCAATAAACATGTATCGAATGAATGAATGATTCCAAGTGACTCTACCCTTATCTACATGACTTCAAGATGACACAAGCTTATTGGACATACTCTTGGACTGGCCAACCCCCAAACTATGACTTGTCTTGCCTCCTAGTCAGCATGACTTCCTTCTGATTGCCCTCTCCTTCTGAATCACAATGCCATGATTCTTTGGTTTTAGTGATCCCACATGTTTCTCCTGGTCCTTGGTTCTCACCACTGGGGCAATGTATTCTTCCTGTTCTTCAGTAGGAGGAAGCACTTCCTACTAAAGTACCCTTAGATGAAGGACTTTCCCAGGGCATAGCAGGTGACTTTTTCACCCCATCCAGTCTCTGCTTCAGAAGCTTCTTAAGGGAAACAAGGTAGTATGTACTGTCCAGAAACTACAGTCAGCCCAATCTTGGCTGCTACCTCAAGAGGAAAGGCTCTACTTGGGAATTACCTTTTTGTAAATCTCTTCTTCACACCCTGTGTTTGACACGGACTCCTAGTGTTGCTCTGTAACCATTTCTACGGTTACATCCCAGAGAATGTTGCATTAGCAAAATTTAGAAATTAGCATCAAACAGAAGTCCTCTGGTTATTCTCGAATTTGCTTTCCCCATTTTAAAAAATTTGACTATTGCTGGCTTGCCTCCAGTATCAAGATGTATCTGCCATTGTCTATAATTTCTCAACCATGCTGACTACGCATCCACAAGTATACCTTCCAGCTCTTTCAGTACCTTGAATATAATTTGTAAGTACCAGCAAGCAGGATGACTTTAAAGCATGGATCATGAATTTTCTTTCTTCCTCCCATTATCCTTTTCTTTACAGCCTCTCTCCTGCTTTCCGTTGATGGAGATGTCAGGTGAGTCACTTAATGTCTGTGTGCATCCTTCCTCACCTACAGACACGGGGTGGAACTAAGTGATCTCAGCACTTTTTTTCCAGCTCCGAAATTATATGGTTCTGCAATTCTTTAATGGGAGCAAAATAGGAGTTCAGGTTGCTCTGCCTTTCCTTTGGCACTGTTACCATGTCAAAGCATCCCCTCCCAGCAGTGCCCTAGCCTTTCTCATTCCTCTTCAAAGTAGCTTTCACAATTAAACAGAAGATACATCTTTAATGTCATTATCATTTGTTTCACAATCCTCTTAGCTCCAGTTGAACTCAGCTTTTCTGACTGTCTTCAGACCTCTTCACCAATTTCTTTGTTAACCACAGTGCCCATGTATCCACTGTCAGATGACTCCCTCTGCTCACCCCTGCAGGAGTGTTTAACCTTAACCCCAGATTTCAGGAGTTGGAGCATTTCTCCTGAATCTCCCTAAATTCACATCAGAAATCTCTTTTGTCCATTCAGGTTGTCCTGTCCAGATAATGAGAATTTAAGTTATAAGATTTGTAAGGATCATGGAATAAAGGAATACAGGCAGGTCACTATCACCATTTCCAGGGCAACCCTGTCTCCCACATAGATCCTCCAGCTTAGAAGCTACTGAAGATCTGTAAAACGTAATGAGGTTTCAAACAGATGTGGCCACTGCCCCTAGGAGTTGAATAGGATCCTCTGTGAGACAGGGCAGAGAAAGTCATGTTTGAATCTCTATTAAATATTAGGAAAAATTCTATGGAGTTTACAATAGAATCATAGGAAAG
Organism: Piliocolobus tephrosceles; assembly: GCF_002776525.5. NCBI lineage: Eukaryota > Metazoa > Chordata > Mammalia > Primates > Cercopithecidae > Piliocolobus > Piliocolobus tephrosceles. Next base: position 91,926,374 of record NC_045444.1, read on the forward strand.
CTCTTAAACAGCACCCTGGCCCATTGCAGACATGGAAGTATACTTTTAAACAAAGTGTGTTGTGAGTTTTCAAGAACGGGAATGATGTGAATCAGACATCAGAAGGGAGAATCGATCCTTGCAGTCTGATGTTTGACAAGTTGCAAGTTGTGACCTTGTTCATACCCTTTAATTCAGAGACTGGCAGTGTTGTTCATCTGTGTCTTTGTAGGTGGATCCATGTTGAAGTTTGTTGTCCAAGTGGGTTTCAAATACTGCGAGTAACTGAAAAGTCTCGGGCACAGTTTCCCAGATGTATTATAGGTCCATAGATAGACACACAGCTTAACATCTTCCATTTGGTTTTATGTAATCAGTACTACTTTTTCACATTGATATATCTATATATCTTTTTCTATATCTATATGTCTTTTCTTAAGTTAAATGCATTGGCTTAAAAAAAAAAAGACATTATCAATGAAAACTCATTTTTCTTTTCTTTTTTTTTTTTTTTGAGACAGTTTCACTCTTGTTGCCCAGGCTGTAGTGCAGTGGCACAATCTCGGCTTACTGCAACCTCTGCCCCCCAGTTTCAAGCAATTCTCCTGCCTCAGCCTCCTGAGTAGCTGGGATTACAGGCATGCGCCACCACACCCAGCTAATTTTTTGTATTTTTAGTAGAGACAGGGTTTTGTCATGTTGGCCAGGCTGATCTCAAACTCCTGACCTCAGGTGATCCACCTGCCTTGGCCTCCCAAAGTGCTGGGATTAGAAGCATGAGCCACCACGCCCAGCCCTCATTTTTATTTTCTAAACTAAAAAACAGTAACCTGAGATACTCACTAGAAAATACCTTGGCCATTAATTAGTCAGAACTGTAACTTTCAAAGTAACCTATTGTATTGTCCATTTACATGCCACATGACATGAAACTCTATTTTAATGGGGACCGTCACAGATAATTTCTGCAGTAACATATATCTAGGGATGGTTTTCAAATGGAGTTGTCATGTTGCATTTAGCAGGCAGGAGATTCTTTATTGTTGTCAGACCCTCTTTACAAAAGCATCAGTAATCCAGTGATCCTAGAGAAGAGGGGCTCACCACTCGGCTTAGTTAGAACAAAAAAGAGCAAGGCTGGCTTCTGTCTGTACTCAGTGTGTTTGAGGGCTCTTTTGTTTAGCTGGGCTTCCTTGTAGCCAACAATGCTTTTACAGTCTTGGAATTGGATTTCATTCTCCTGCACTGGTTTTTGAAAAGTGTAAATAGATTAATGCGTATTGTTACTCTCTGAAGGTAACATAGGATGTGTAAAACCATATACATCTGAATTGTCTACTCAACCAATGAAGTCATGGAAAGTCAAGAAGAAAAATTAAACTGTCTCTGGATTTATACACACACACACACTCTCTCTCACACACACGTGCGTGCACACACACACACTTTCTCTTTAGTGCCTTTCAAAGTTGTCCTAGTTTTCTTACAAGTAGAACCCAAGACATACTTTTTCAATAATTAGTAAAATATTAATAAGTTAATTTTTGTCTATTGTTGAAACAGTGAAGTTTTCCTTTTAGAGTACATCGGGGCCATCATACTGAGTTTTATGATAATAAATACTATTTTGTATCATATAAATACACAATGATATATAACATATAATAATTTATATCATTAAAGAGGGGCTGAAAGAAATTGTTGGCTTCTACATGTTTGTTCCTCTCAAGACTCCTCCTCTTAAGTTCCCAAGGAATAATACTTCTTTATTCCTAAAACTTACTTTATGCTTAATTCCCAGAAACAGAAGCCAAGTAGGGTAAAACAAGATGCCCAGTAACAGTTCTTACAGCTCTCAGGTTCTGTAGAACACCATTTGAAGCTATGTAGTCTTCAACCTTGAGTGTATATTACAGAGGGAAAGGCAAGCTCTAGACATCCGTTCCAGTCCTAGGATTCTGTGGTTCTGAGAAGTGAGAAGGGAGACAAATGAGAGTATGGGAAGTTGTACAGAGCGGGGAAATGGACAGAAAGGAATAGAACAATGAGTAGTCATTTGGATTACAGAAGGAATGGCAATGGAGGACGAATAAATAAGTGAATTAATGAATGAATGAATGAATGGAAAGAAAAGTAAAAATAGGGAAGAGAATGACCAAAAATAAAAGTTGAAGTGGCCCATTTGAGCTAGAAGCTTGGCAATTTTACAAATTCTAGCAACTTCTTAAGAAGCTCTGAAAAGAGAGTTCTGGGTTAGGAAGTTTCTTCTAATAGTTTTCCCACTATCCAGTCCCAATATTGTCTTCTACCATAAACATCTGCCATGATAATTCTCCACTGCTAGACCTCAGAAGACTCTCCCTTTCCCATCAATAGAAAGGGGACTGATTTCATAAATTTAGCATATTACCCATTGCAGCATTCTGCCTTTCAAATAATAGGTTAATTTTTCATGGATCGTTATGAAAAATATAAACAAACTTAAAATTCTATTTATGATTCAGACGACCAACAAAGTAATGAGATTCTGTGTTATGGTAGCTGTCACATCTTGTCTCAGCCCGTTGTGTCTAAATGTTAACTCTCTTATTAAGCTCCATTAAAGGGTTTTACAATACCAAATTGTTTATACACTGCTGGTTTTCTGCTGCCTGACAGGAGGGCACGTTTCACTCATTAATGTGGGTGATATCTTACATTGTTGGAAAGAGCTGAAATAATAATAAACAGGAAGGTGGCATGCACTAACTGAAATGCTTCTGTGTTTCCCAACATAAGGTTATATATGTGTGTGTGTGTATATATACATATATGTGTGTGTATCTATACATATATATGTGCCTATATACACACATATATACAAAACCCTAAATGTATATTTATATGTATAACCTTAAATGTATATTGTATATATTTTTTTAAATTTGCAATTCAACCTGTCATCTTATGAAAGGGGAGATATTCTCTTCTTTGTGACGTTTAAATGAACTTCACCCTGAGCTACCAAATTATACTTTTGCAAACTTAATCTTCAACCTCACTTACATTCCCACGAAAACCTTTCTTGCCGTGTGAAATGTAGAGTAATTCATATTGGTGGGTTTCATTATGGGTCGTAGAGCACTATCATGTACACGTTCCTATTTCGTCTTTCACCACAACCCGGTAATAAGGGAAGATAGAGAAGTTGAATATGGTAGAAGAGAAAGCTTTCCTAAAACTATTCAGTTAACAAATACAGGCACCAAGTTTCTGTCCCAGTGTGGTTAGTTCAGTTCTAATGCTACTTGCCTTCTTTTTATATTTTTACTATTTAAAGATATACTTTTCTTTTCTTAATTTTCTCTGAGTATTCTATATTAAATTTAATAGCAAAAAGCTAAGGAAGAAAAAATCAAAATCACCAATTATTCCACAATTTAATTGGCTACTATTAACTTTTGAGAGTATTTTCATCCAGTGTTTCTTCTGGTTGTTTGTGTTTATCACTGCATATAAAAGATACCATTTGTGTATGCATATAGTGCTCACACACATATAATATTTACATGCATATACACATTTGAGTATTTTGCCTTTTTGCAATGATATTGTGATATTTTCCTGTGTCAATTAATCTCTTCAAAACCATCACTTTTAAGGTTGCATAATAACTGTACTTTAATTTATGTAACCTTTCCCTTAATGATGGACATTTGGGGTGTTGCAGAGTTTTCAGTGTTATAAATTACCCTGTGATAAGCACCTTTATACAATATTTTGCTACACAGCTTGGATTATTTCCTTAAGAGTCCTATGATGGAAATGATGCATCAAAGGCTTGAAACATATTGCCCACAGTTTTCTTGAAAAATGAAAGGAAATAATGCTTCCACCAGTAATGAGAAAATAGCTCATTTCACCCCATTCCTGACAACATTGAGTATTATCACTTTCCTTCCTTTAGCCTTTACTAATTTGATTCATGAAAAATAGTACTGTATCATTTTACTTTGAACATGTTAGCTTACTAGTGAGGTTAAGCATTTTTACAGAAGCTCACGCCTGTTCCAAATTACCACTAGAAGTTTTCATTTCACATCAGCCGTGATTCATTACCAGGAGGAATAGTTTTTTGAATCAACTTCTGTTTCCTCCCTCAACAAATCTATATGTATTTATCAAGACATATTTGGGTGCAGGCTTTTATCTCCCTCTTGACAAAAATGAATGATTATACACCCAGGTCTTTTATGCACTGAACTAAGCCATATCTACTTGGATCTTGTTTTAATTGACTCACCCTTCCCCCTGATAGAATAGCATCCCTTTGAATAGGCAGTATTAGAAAAATAAGAGCCTCACAGTAGATTGTGAAAGAAATGTCACATCAGAATCTGGACATTGCTGTGACAACCCAGGCCCCATCTATCACCACTCCCATCAGCATGTGTTGCAAAGGAAACCCCTTTGCAGTGTTTAATCTGAGAATTTTAATATTAAATATATATTTGACATTGAAAGCTCACACCTTATTTGCTATTGTCAGGCTTATTTGATAGACAGCTAACTCAGTCTCTTTATAGTCAATTTCTGAAATGAAACTATAAATTTTGAAGCTGGGCTTCATCATCGCAGAGAGCAAAGCTTTTCTAGCCTATTGTTGAAATATCACATTTTATAGGATTTATGTGGTCCAGATTCAGGAAGATCATTTGCCAAGCACTTAAGGCTGGTTTTGCTGCCCTTTGCTTTTCTCCTCCCTGCAAATACATATGGTAGCGGGGGGAGAGCCATTAGAAAAGAAAAATTATGAAGAACTTACTTGATTCAATACAAATGTCAACTTAAGAAAGAAAAAGTCCTGCACATTTAGTGTGGGGAGCGTTGACTCCAGAAGCCTGCTCTTTGGTGATGGGCATACTGTTTGCTTCTGTAAATGAAGTGGGCATCATATTTGTTGTGATAGTCAATGAAAGCCTCTGATTTGGTGCAGCAGTTTGAATTTATGCTCATAATACAAGTCCTCTCCAATATGCTTCCAAGATTCCTTTTGAAACTCCATGATATGACAAGCTCTGTGATTTGGTCATATTCCATTTAGCTTGTTTTATTGCTGTTAATTTTACACAGGAAAATAGATTATCTGAAACTTGTGATCACAGTAGCTGTGAAGTGGTCAAAAATGAAGAAAACCACCAGACAGTGTCAGATTTATTAAATGCTCTAGAAGTAAAAAATTAATGCAGTTCTTTGTCTTGGAAAGGTTCAATGTCCACAAGCTGGATTTATCCTAATGGACAAGCAGTGGAAAGAACAATCGTCAATTGGCTATCTCTGTAGCCAGACTACACGTTGTTGGAATGCATGTAGGGTGAGCCACCAGTGCACCTAGGCAGACCCCCAATTTGTTCATTTGACTGCAAATGACTAAATTTAACATTTTTCTAACAAATACATTAGGTAGAATGGTGAAGTTTCCTTTTTTTTTCATTTGTTTCTTAAAAGAATAACCAGTAAAAAGCCACAGTAAATAGGCTTCTCACTCCATTTGTTTTCAATCACCACCCCTTAATGCATGAATTTCTGAGTAGCCTGTTACTCTTCCAAGCCCTAAACTGTAGCAGTGAATGTGGATTGGAAAGTTCTGATGCTGTATCCATTGGATCTGTATTGGGTTTGAATATGTTTTATATGCATAGCATGATTATTACGTGCTAGCTGATCTTACCTGTGGCCCTTTGTTTTCTGTTGTTGTTGTTGTTGTTGTTTTAGCATGAATGAATTTTGCATTACCCTCTTATAAGAGTTACAGTGTGCAAAAGACTTTGAAAGTAAAGTTTTGGTTCCCACATGAACCATTTCTATCTCTTTTACACAGGAATCATTTATCACTTATAAGTGTTAATCACTTGTTAACAGTAATTTCACCTGCTGAAGAATTTATCCCCAATCATGTGATTTGTTTCTTTGTGTGTGTGTGTGTGTGTGTGCGTGTGTGTATATTTACAGCGTTGACATTTTGTATTCAAAAAGATTAACCTTTCACCTTGGCATTCTGTTAATGTAATGAAAACATCTGTTACTTGTGTATGGCAATGATGTTTTCACATCTATTTATATTTGTGGGTAGATTCCAAGTTGATTCTATGTGAAGATGCACTTCAAACAAAATTCAGTAGCTAACTACATGTCTGGCTTTGTGTTTTTCAAATTGTGGGGTTTCAACCCTTAACATCAAGCCCTGATGCAGGACTTAGTCCTGAGCTCTGCAAATGTTTCCTTTGGCACTTCAACCTCAGGTCCCACTTTATATAACATGGAATATGCTTCCAGTTATTATGTAATTCATTATCTAAAATATTTTGTGAGCAGATAAGCACAAGGACTCTGAATGTGGCTTGTATATTTTCACAGCAACTCTGTGAATATTCTCTTTGGTGCAGAGTGGAGATGTGTGTGGAAGCATTCCTCCTGAATTTTTTATAGATTCTCTCCCTTTGCCATTCTAGCTGCTGTCTCCCACAAAATTTGAGTCATACCTCAACTGTACAAATTCTCCTTTAATGTTCAGTTGCCCTGAAGTGTGCAGTTGTGGAATATGTCTAAATGTTCCCTGTGAAGAATTGGAGGCATTGGTTTTAACAAAAGCAATAAAATAGTTACAGCTGAAAAGCATGCTGGAGGTAAACAGACGTCTGTCCTTGTTGCTGAACCATTGCTCTGTTAAAAAAAAAAAAAATTAAGCATATGATTTAGCCTCTCTTTTTGGCTCTTGTGTCTAGGTAAGTCAAAAGGAAGGAATTTGATTTTTATTGTCCTCAAGATTTCAGTATGGAGCCAGCCCTACAGTATTAGAAACAATATCTTGCTTATCGCCCTGAATTACCATTGTCCAACTGTGAGAGCATTTGCAAGAAGGTGAGGGTGTTTGTGAAATAGACAGAATGGGGAAATTATGTGCTTGGAGAAAACTTTCTGGTTTCTTTAGTGAAGTTTCTGAATTTTCTTCTCTAACCTTGGCACAAAGGCCAACAGTCTACATGCAGTAGACACTTCGTAAATTTATTTTGGTGATGGGTGATTGGTCTTTAGTACCATCAACATCCCAACCCAGGGCTAGCCTTGGAGAAGGACACAGAGCAAGGAGAGGTTTAATTGGGGAAGCCCCGTTGTACCTCATCCAACCTTCCACCAGGACATCAAGGTCCTCATGATCTATAGCTTTCCCTCCTGGCATTACCTCTTGTCCACAAAGCATTAATTCACAAGCAATGAATGGTGTCTATGGATACCTAGCACTGTCTATACTTTAACGGAGATTAAAGCCTTGAAGTAAACTGAGGCTGAATTTCTGGCATCAACCTGGAGGCAATGGGTGGTTACTAGGGGCGTCCCCATTACCCTGAAAACCTGTCTATGGGTCTCTCCTCCCTAGTCCATAAGCCCCTTTACTAGGTCCAACCAGTTTATCCTGAAAATATTAATGAGAGCACTTCAAAATGTGGGTTGTTGAATTTTAAAATAACCTAGAGCATCATATTAAGTGGGTTTTCATGGCTTACTACATTGTCTGCTCGATGGACTTCCTGGGCAGCAAGCATATCTTGTTCCTAACATCATAGTCTATTCCCTTTTGCCCAGAGTTGGGCTTCATTTAACAATAAGGAGATGTTTTCGATTTTACCGTAGTATGTGGAATGTAACATTTGCATTTGGCAGTTCTCCCTTTAGTCCTGCTCAAGATTTCAGCTACCTCGGCAGAGTGCTAGAAAGTGATATCTTATTAGAAAACTTTATTAATCAGAGCAGAGTGCTATTTGGCAGCCAGATTCTAATGAGGATGAGGAGCTAAATTTAATTCAAAGTTGAAGGTCAGCAAATGGTGCTAGCCTACCTTTTTTAAAGTGTGTGAGCTTGGACGTGCTCACAGTTTCCGGACAGTTTCATCTAGAAATATGCATGCTATATTTAGTATGAAAAAGCATGGAAAAGTTTTCTAATCACACCATTTCAGCACACATATATTCCATGAGCATTAATAAGCCAAGCACATTACCACTTGGCTAGACAATTCTTATAGGAGCTGATGGCACTGAGATGTTATAGCGATTTCCGGCTGAAAACAGTAGGCCATGAGAACATGTTACAGTGGAAAGAATTTCAGAAACTTCTGGACGTTTCTTTAAACAAGGAACCGTCTGTGGAATATGTGTAAATGGCAGAGTCACTCTCACAAAGTCATGAAGGATATATTTGTAGTGTTCAGCTTATGTGCCTGGGAAAGAAAAATAGGAAAAAGAAAGCGTTCTCCAGGCAGCCACTGAAGGTGTTGTTGAGTGGTTTTGGCCCTTGCACATGGCCTCCCTATCCTTAAATAGCGCCATCATTTCCTCCCTTCTCCTTCCCACTTCTCCTTCATTGCACACTTTCTTCTTACTATTACCTCCCACAAAAACTAATTTATTGAACACATCCTAGGTAAGGGCCCTGTGCCAAATTCTACAGAAGATACAAGAATGATTAAATTCCTCCTATCACTTAGCCACTATTGGGGGACTAGACAAAGACTCAAAATATATAAAACCTGTGAATGATCACCATGCCACAAAGTGGAAGGTAAGAGCCATAATATAAGTACAAAACACCAAAGGAATTCCAATGTAGAATTGGAAAAGATTGCTTTCTGCCAGGAAGGGTTCATGGAATAGCCTGTGCTTAGGACAAAATGCACCTGAATTCATCTATTTTTCTCCAGCTTCGTGACCATTACCTAGGCCAGTCTACCATCACCTCTCACTTGCCTTTCTGCAACAACTTCTGTTCTGTCTTCCACAGAAAAGCCAGATTTGTATTCTAAAAATTTTAATTAGATCATGTTACTTCCTGGCTTAAAATCTCCTGATGTCCACTCATTTTACTCAGAGTCAAATCCAAAGATCTGTCCAGGTCCTATGAAGCCCATATGATCTCAGTTTTGCCTATCTGTTCAACCTTATCACTTGCCACTTTGTTCCATGAGCATTAAGCTCCGGCCATACGCACTTTTTTTTTTTTTTTTTGAGATGGAGTCTTGCTCTGTCACCCAGCCTGGAGTGCACTGGTGCAATCTCGGCCCATTGCAACCTTTGCCTCCTGGGTTCAAGCAATTCTCCTACCTCAGCCTCCTGAGTAACTGGGATTATAGGTGCCCTCCACCATGCCCAGCTAATTTTTTGTATTTTTTAATAGAGATGGGGTTTCACCATGTTGGCCAGGCTGGTCATGAACTCCTGACCTCAGGTGATCTGCCCACCTTGGCCTCCCAGAGCGCTGGGATTACAGGCATGAGCCACTGCGCCCGGCCACGCACTTTCTTTCTCCTGCAGTAATTGATTGCACTCATTCCTTCCTTAGGGCTTTGGCTTTAGCTGTTTTCTCTCTCTAGAATTCTCTTCATGGAGATTCTTCTGGATGGTTCCTACTTGTAATTCAGACCTTAGATTAAAAGAAAGAGGACTTCCTTGACTATTCAGTCTAAAGTAGCACCTAGTCACTGTCTTCTCATCATATTGTATTTTAAGTCATTGGTGGCACTGACCACGGCTTGATATTTCTCTTCATTGGTTTGTGTATTGTTTCATCCCCACCCTCACCACCACTAAAACCTAAGGCCCATGTGATTAAGGACCTTGTGTATCTTGTACTCCTCCTATATCCCCAGGACCTGTAACAGTTGATTGTGAATACTGGGTGCTCAATAAATATTTGCAAAATGATTGTAAGAATCTTGAAGGATTTCACAGTAGAGAGTCATTCCTTAGTTAGTGTGGCAGGCCCTGCCACTGGTAAAACAGCCTGAACAGGACCTAGTAGCTGCCTGCTCTCAACACCTTCTGGTAACTGACATCACCATGCGGCTGTTCTTTTGGAGGAAGGCAGACACAGAGAAGTGAGCCAATTGATAGATAATGAAGATGATCCATTCAGGGGGTGATCATTGCTACAAAGCAAACAAACAGGCTAACTAGGTAGGGATTGTCTTGAAGGGTCTACAGATGAAACTGCCAGAACAGGCTGGACGCGGTGGCTCATGCCTGTAATCCCAGATCTTTGGGAGTCCAAGATGGGTGGATCACGAGGTCAGGAGATGGAGACCATCCTGGCTAGCATGGTGAAACCCCGTCTCTGCTAAAAATACAAAAAAATTAGCCGGGCGTGGTGGTGGGCGCCTGTAGTCCTAGCTACTGGGGAGGCTGAGGTAGGAGAATGGCGTGAACCCGGGAGGCAGAGCTTGCAGTGAGCCGAGATCACGCCACTGTACTCCATCCTGGGCGACAGAGCGAGACTCCATCTCAAAAACAAAAAAAAAAAACAAAACTGCCAGAGGAGGCACCTCTGACAAGGGAGAATATGCCTTGAGAACATGGAGATGGAGTGTTTTAGGTGGAAGACCCAGCAATGACAGACTCCTGGGGCTGTGACAAGCTTAGGCTATCAAGGAATGGGGGAGAGTGAGAAAGAAGCTCTGTGTGAGCACAGGAGAAGAATAGGTCAGCAAGGAGGTGGAGAGGGTAACAGGCCAGTTCAGTGACGGGAGGGCCATGTAGACCCTGGGGACTGGTTTGAGAATTAGGCTAAAGGTGGTGACAAGGCAGTGGATGTTTTTGAACAATTGATATGATCTTAATTATATTGTTTCTAAAAGGAGGGGCAAGAATTACTGATGGAAGAGGCAGTGTGGTCGAAGGCATGGAGCTGGATGTGGGTGAAACTGAGGATAAGTTTAGGGAACCATCAGAGCTTCTGGAGACTGGACTGCAAGTGGAAGGGAAGCAGGTGGCTGGGTGGTGTCAGCAATGGAAAGAGAGCAGAGAGGTTATTGTTGCAGGGAATTCCATGAGCAGAAATGCACCTTTGGAAGGCCAATGTGGGAATGTATTAGAGCGAAGGAGTCAGGAGCGTAGAGACTAGCTGCCATGTTACTATGAACCAGGCTCGTGGAAGAAGGAATGCAGGGAAGGGCACAGTGCTAAAGGCTCATCATTACAACCAATTGAATGTAGGATGCATGGGAGAAAAGAAGCCAACAATAATATCAAATAATGTCATAGTAGAGCCCAGTAGTCATTGTACACCAGGCACTATTCTAATTGCTCTAAATAAAAACTCACTTTGCTCCTCAAAACTACCCTACTTGGTTTTACTGTCATTATCCTTATTATTTCAGAGAGAAGGAGGTTACATAACTACTCTAAGATAGGGAGATGGAAAGTGGTGGAACCAGAACCCAAGCAGTCTGGCTCCAGAGCCTGGGCTCTGGATGCTGATCATTGTTTCCATCTCTAATGAGCTAGGAGAAACAATTAGGAGCCCAGAAAATAGGAAGGAAAGAAGATTTTAATGGAAGTGTGAGAAGGTTGTTTCTGGACAAGTCGAGTGTAAGACCTAGGCTCATTTCAAGTTCAAGTGTGGAGCAAGGGTAAGCATGGCTTTTGGAGCTGCCATGAGATGTTGCAGCTAGAGAGGTGTGTCCTCATGCAGGTGGGCTCTGTTGACCTGCCCCAGGGGAGCCACTCCAGGGATCATTTGTTGAATAGATGGACAAGTAAATACATGAAATGCGAGGGAATAGGATAATCAAAGTGCTGGGAGTAAATAGTATCCCCAAGAGTGAAAATATACACAAGGAGCCTTTAGACTCTAAAGTTTAGAGAATCCTTTTAGAGAATAGCGAAAGAGACAATGAAAGAAACAGACAATGAGATTGGAGAAGTAGGAAGGCAACAAAGAAGAGAGACTTGCCACGAGGGTTGCTCTGCCGTGTCTAGTCCTGCAGAGATTAGGGAGAGTTTTTCTGGGCAGTTTTAGCAGCGGTGAAGATACAAACCGGATTGTCATCTGCCCAAAAGAAAGGGTGGCAGATGACAAAAGTAGACAGCAGAAGGCTGTTTTTTTTTTTTTTAAGTTTAGTGAAAGGAGAAGGAAAAGAAAGAGATAGGAGGCAATAGCTTGAAGGTGGGGGTTAGGGGCTACTGGACAGTATTACGTCACAAAGGGCCCCTAGTTGCTCCAGAGAGAGAAGGAGGAACAACATCTTTGGGGCCTCCCCAGTTTGGGGGCATGTATCCACACCTGTGCTGATGAGGGCAGTGGGGGCCCGATCTGCATAGCAGCAGGATAAAAACCAGCCTCTGGCACCACTGGATTCTTCCCTGGTAGAAACTCTCCCAGGGTAGGCACATTAGATAAGAGCTACTTGGATTAATTCAGTGACACCATCTTTTAGAATGAGGGTAGAAAGTACTGACGTCACCATGCGGCTGATTTTAAAGAAACAGTTTATTTCTCCACTGACAAGGATTTGTGGCGCTCAGCAGCTGTTTTTTTGTTTTTTTGTTTTTTTGTTTTTAATAGCTCCCTCCACCCCCTTCTTCAGACTTCTCTGGACTTACATCTGTCCTCCCAGCTGTGAGCTGCTGAATTCCAGGGTGCAAAACCAAGGGAGACAAGTAGGAGGGGCATGCAAATAATGATTACATGCTGCTTCAGTGTAAATCTCGGTTCATTGTGTGTCCATGGGCACATGCCTTCAAATTCAAGTGCGTGCCTCTCTCTCTGCCTTTCAGTATCTGTCTGTAAACCTTGATGGGATTAAGCATATGTTTTAATAAATATTTTGTTTGCTGTATTCCCATTAATATTCATAGGGAGTGGAGCACTTTGGGTTTTGTGATTTCTAATAAACATTGATGGTGTTGCTAGTATGTACTGAGCGTTCAGTATGCTCCATCAAAATGGCAGCTCTAATTAGGTTCCTTGAATTAGCTAATGGATTTTGAGAAAGATAGCTTAGAAAGCTCTTACAGCTGTCCAAGATATTCCTGCCATGGCAGAAAGACAAAAGGCCCCTGGAAGCTACAGACTTCAGAGCTTTAGAAATGCAGCTGACAGTTAAAAAGATAAATTACATTCATATTTTTCCAGTGAAAGTCCTAATACTGAATTAATGTTATTCCTGTAGTGAGTATCCATTAAGCAGCTCATTTTATTATAAGGATGCATTTTGACCATTAGCTCTTTTTCTTTCCTCGCTCTCCCTCCCCTCTCTCCTTTTTCTCCTTCCAATTCCCTAGATATTTTGGACACAGTATTAAAAAGCATCTTTGAAGAAGAGGAAATGATTCCCTTTTTTTCAAGTTATAAATTTAGATGCTCTCTTAGATATACAATATGTATTCAGTTTTTTTTTTTTAAATGCCAAAGTAAATATATAAAGAAAGAACATAGTGATTCAATTTAAGCCTTGCAGCTTATATTTTATGTAGAATTGGAAGGGGGGGAAGCTTCTAGCTAGGGGGCAGTGAGCTTATTTACACTTGGATAAGAGATTATTTGTTAGAAACCATCTCAAATAAAACATGTTACCTCCTTTTATCTTAATATGGAATGTACAACATAACGCAACGCCATTCCACATGTTCCTCGCCTCCACTTCCTAAGAACACAGTCCTGTAACAAATGAGGAACTAATGACATCTGAGTGACTACACTTAATGCTACAAATGGGGGGAAAAATACCACAGACAATATTAAAAGTTCATGGCAAATAGTATTTGGGAAACAAGGACAGTCACCCAAAAGCTCCTTTTATTAGTTGGATATGTGAGTACTCATTAATTCTGTAACTGTGTTCAGTGTAACTTTTTCCTTTCAGTTTATTCATTTGGAAAACTAATACCTGGTACTTTTCATCTAAAAAGTTACATTCCTCTGGGAACACAGTAAATCCTCTAGGGAAATGTTTCCTGGGTCATTAACTCTCAACTGTCCAAATTCTGTTTTCCTCCTGTGAGCCTCTGTAGCCCCTCTGCTTTTCCCATCCTGCCTGCCTTTTGGCCTTTTTTCTTCTCATTAGTATCTTTACCAAACAAGGGGCTGTGCAAGGAAAAGAATGTGAAACTCGAGTCAATTAATTGGGGTATTATTTACAGCTCTGGGAAAACACTTGTTGGGAAAGAAACTAAAGTTGTGGGTTTAAATGAGATTTTTTTCAAAATCATCTGTAGTTTTTATTTTTCATGCTCTTCTAGACCTCCTGTTTCTGTAGATAATTGAGAGCTGACTAAAAGACTGTTGCTAATAAAGCTGTTGGAACAAAGCAAAGAATCAGAAAGCATAGTGTTGACGGAACGTATAGATTACAGATCAGACAGCTGCTTTACCTCAGTATGATATAAATAAAATGGAAAAGCATTGTTATGTGAAGTGCCAGAAAAAAAGATACTCAATTATTCCCCACACATGACTTCACCATGATGGATAAAAGGCATAATTGACATCATGTTTATTGAAGAAACTAGCAACTGTCACACTGTCGAGAGGCTACGAGAGGCTACTGAAAGCTAGAGGAAGGGCATTTTTTTAAATTCGTTTTCACTGTGGGTTATTTATAGAGTTCAATTGTCAGCAGCAGAGTGCCTAATTTTCCCTCTTCTTTGATATTCGACAACTCATTCACTTTTCAGATCAAGAAGACAGCTACAAATTGCTCCATGGCAGATACTCAGGCGTTGCCATTACCTCGCCTGAATGGGGCAATGGCTATTTATTAATTAAGATTCTCTGCCTACTTTCCCTTTAAGTGCCAGTGGGGGAAAAAAGTCTTTGTCAACCTATAATGGGTCGGTTTCATTTGTTTTGTTTTGTTTCATTTTAACTTTTTGCTGTCTGGTTTGGCAGCCAGACCCAGATTCCTAATGGGAAATTTATCACTATATTACTGACGCATCGTGCTTCATCACCAGATAATGTTACTAGTCAAACGAGAGCTCTGGTTATAGAAAATTACCAGTTTTCAAACTGAAACAAAGTTTCAGTGTCCCCTTGCCCCCATCTCCAGTAGCCCTCTGGCACAGTAGCCAACAAGTAGGGAGATGGAAATAGAGAACTTTTGCCAATGATTTGGTCAACCATTTAGCCCGCAATGTATGCACACAGGAGAAATCATCAAATCTAAGTACAAGAAAAGCTCAGAGAGGTCAGCTGGTTCCTTCCATAGGTTGTGATATGTGGGGTTACAGAGAGCTAAGGTCTCCCACAGTTCTCTTGATATGAAGCAGAACTCTGAGGATGGTGGTACTGACCCTACTTGAAATCCTTCAATGGGTCTGTATCATCCCCTTTAGAAAGATTGGCGGAGGGGGCTGTTCAGGTCTTACTGGCTGAATTTCCCAGTTTCTCCACACATTCTCCACACTTCTGCAGTGCCTGACTGTGTGCCCTTTCATGTGGCCACCCCTTTCCAAGTGGTGTTCCTTCTAGCTGGCATGCCCAGCCACCCTCTCCTTATCCTTATCCCCACTTCTCTAAGAGGCCTTTCCTGACCTCCCCAAGCAGGGTTAACACCCTCTGCCCTGAGCTACTGTCGGAGTTCATTTTACTTCATGATACTTCCTCTTAATAATTGCCACATTGCACTGTCATTATTTATTTATATCTCCGTCTCCCCCACTAGACTGTGAAATCCCTGAGGGTCAAGTCGGGGTCTTAATCACCTTTACATCCCTAAGGCCACAGCAATATTTATGAATAAATAAAGCTTAAATAAGTGTACACATCAGAAATTTTTCAGAGGGTTATTAGAGAGCTTTGAAAAGCAGTTGAAGATTTAGGTCTGCTGCCAGTTTATTATTTGCCATTCTGTTTTGAAGAGCAAGCCAGCATTCTCCTAGCAAGGATTTGTACGAATCTGAACATCTTTGAAAAACAACTGAAATGATCCATAGGAGATGGTAATGTCAGCTGTCTGCTATTCTGTACACCCCTAATGTTGGAAGGTCAGTATGAGGCCCAGGGTTACCAGAGCTCACTTTCCATTCAGGCTAATGAGAGCTGTGGGATATTCTTGGATTTAATGCCCTTTGGGAGCTAAGTAGATGCTAACTTTTGATGCAATTTGTATCAGTCCATTCTAGCATTGATATGAAGAAATACCTGAGGCTAGGTAATGTATAAAGTGAAGAGGTCGAGTTGGCTCACGGTTCCATGGGCTGTACAGGAAACATGGCAGCATCTGCCTCTGGGGAGGCCTCAAGGAGCTTTTACTTATGGGGGAAGGCAAAGGGGAAGCAGACACATCTTATGTGTCTGGAGCAGGAGGAAGAGTGGGTTGGGCGGGTAAAGGTGGAGGAGGAAAGGTGCTACACACTTTTAAACAACCGGATCTCATGATAACTCAATCACTGCCACAAGAACAGCACCAAGGGGATGGTGCTAAACCATTCATGAAGGATCCACCCCCATGATCCAGTAACCTCCCGCCAGGCCCCACCTCCAGCATTGGAGATTACAATTCAACATGAGATTTGAGTTGGGGACACAGAGCCAAACCATATCACAAGTTGAGAATCTATTTGGATTAATTGTTATAACCTTATTTAAAAATCTCAGAATAGCATATGGATGTAAAAGGAATGAAAAGAATGTAGGTGATATCAAAACATGTTCATGAATTCTTGGACCTCTTAGACCTAATTGCTTTATGCTAATCATATTAGAATACTGCATATTCTATGTTTATTATATAGCATGATTTAACACCATATGTGATCATTAATATCGGCCCCATGGTCACTTACCTATGTGACCCAGGCATCCCTTCTGGGCATTTGGAGAATGTATATCGTTTAACAGTAGAAAAGTAAGGACTAGTTCACTCGTCACATATATTTAGAACACTTTGACTCTCAACGCCGAGGGTTGAGCTCCTAATCACAATCTTTAGCTTCTTTCAATTGAAAAATGTTTTCTCCTTTTTTAAAACGTTTTTTTCTTTTGTCACTGTTATTATTTTCCCAAAACCCTCCATTGGGAAAGAAAAACAAAAGCATTGTTGTGTGAGTAAGAAACTGCTGTATTAGTCTACTGACATTTTGTTATATTTTTCACTTTTCACTATGCACTATCCTGACTGTTCTCTTCTAACTGATATAATCCTCTAAATGAAAAAAATACAAGCTACCATCCATGCACTAAATTATTTATAGTGTCCTTATTTTCCTTAAAATTGTGTAGTCAATTAAAACTTACTCTCTTATTATCTGAAAGGAAAGGTTAAGTATCCAGCTGCTGGGAATCAGTGGCCTTTGATGGTATTCCAGGATCTCTTGGGAGAAGAGAGAACTTCTATGTTGTTTTCTCTGAGGAAGAAGGAATTTCATGGAGGCCTAGGAAATTCACAAGGTTTCATGGCCTGTAGCCCATAAAGGCTTATTTTTTCCAGAATTGACCCTGAAAGTTTAATCCACATATAAATGTCAGATATGTATTCTTAAAACTTAAGCTGTGTTTGATTTAAGCCTAAAAGATAATAATTTTATCTTTGCAGTTCTTGCAGTTGTTGGTGAGAATTTCTTTGAGAAGGCATGAGTGTGTGCGTATTGGTGGAATCATTAATTTGTTCAAGTACCATCTAAACAACATTTTATTTCTCCTTAAACTGACTTTTGTTCAGTTCAAGAAGGTGAATGATAATTAAAATAATACAAGTTTTGTAGGTTTCCTCTATTTACCTTTTAATCAATATTTTGCTAATTTTGTTTTGGACCATCAAGTCCTTTGGGAAAGCCTATAGTATTCCAAGTGGAGTCATGTCTTAAACAAGGTTAGTTTCTAAAGTCATTACATGAGACAAAAATTGTGTATTGACAAAATTAATCTTGGGAAACACTTTAGGACAGTGGTCCCCAACCTTTTTGGCACCAGGGACTGGTTTCCTGGAAGACAATTTTTCCACTGGGTGGGGGGTGTCGGGGTTGGGGAACACGGGGCCGGGCACTAGATTCTCATAAGGACCATGCAAGCTACATCTCTTGCATGCACGGTTCACCACAGGATTAATGCTCCTATGAGAATGTAATGCAACCACTGATCTGACAGGAGGCAGAACTCAGGCAGTAATGCTCACCTGTGTAAGCTCACCGGTTTCTAACAGGCCATGGACTGGTACCAATTTATGGCCTGGGGATTGGTGACCCATGCTTTAGGAGGATGCTATGTTGAACACTGCCTATGATCTCTCGCTAAACCCACTCACTGCTGTTTCTTTAGCACTGCATTAGACAGCTATTCCCTTGGTTGAACATCAGCTGAAGTAGTTGGCTTGCATATAGAAGGCCATGTTGTACAAGTAATATACATCCTTAAATACTGAAAGGATGTTCAGCACAACAGAAAACTTACATTAGGAAAGGTGCCTAGGAACTGACACTGACCAAAGGAAATCAACTCAGTTCATGTTCAGGGACATATGTTCATTAAATGGAATGGCCATTGGAAGCACTATCACTACTTAAATTGCTATTCTGCCCCCAAGCCTCTGTTTGTGTCTAAGCTCAAATATTTGGTGTGTCAATTAAATGCAGCTGTGATACATTATCACTATACTCCAGCCATGTTCGAACAGCTATATCTATATGAATTATAATATAGGACATGGCTTATTTATCATATTTTAACAGAAGACATAATGGATGCACAGTTGCAAATTAATCTAAATCTATTTTTCTTTGCATCTATGTATGCTTGTTTTACAAAGAAGTAGAGTAGAAAGAAAGAGATAATATTGGTGCCATTCAGTGTGAACTTTTCAACTATATTTAAAATTCTTTCTTTTTTAAGAAACCAAAATTACTGTATTAAACACTTGATAAATTTCTTCTGTGACACCCACATACTGTATGTTGCTAATAAAATTGGCAAAATGCCTTGAGACAATATATATTACACACTTACACATAACTTTGAAGTATCCAGTATTTGTGTAAATTACTTAAGGCTCAAAAATATTGCACTGGGGTCTGGGTGCAATGGTTTGCAGTGGCTCACACCTATAATCCCTGTGCCTTAGGAGGCCGAGACAGGAGGATAGGTTGAGCTCAGGAATTCGAGGTTACAATGAGCTATTATTACCCCACTGTACTCCAGCCTGGGCAACAGTGTAAGACTCTGTCTCTATGTGTGTGTGTGTGTGTGTGTGTGTATATATATAGTATTTTATGACTAATGGCAAAACTGACTTCTAAAATTTGAACACAGGAGGTCATTGTACCGTATTAGAATAAGGCAGTTATTTGTTACTGGCTTATTATGGTGAGCTGAAACCATAAATAATAACTGGCATGTTGTTGAATTTTGAGTAACACTGTCAGGGTCACTCCTAAGGTATTTTTCCCTTTGTGAGAAATGGAGATACAGAAGCAGAATGTTCTGATCAGAAGCCAGCCTTGCATTGTCCCAAGCAATAAAGAGCAAATGGAGAGCAATGCCTTTTATCAGAAGAGGAGGTGACATTGATCTGGTGATGATTCTCAGTCACAACACTCAATCACGTAAGAGGAAGTTGCCAGGGTGAATCAATGGATTACTTTCAGTGGTAAATGGTAGCTGTGGTTCATAGTGTGCATGGAAGTGCTTACCATTTCAAAATTGCCAAGGGAAGTGGGCCTTTATTTCTTTATGCTTCACCACTATGGCTTGATTCACTCGGTCAAGGTCCAGCCCAGGGTTAAGATTTCCAAGACAAATCTTCGAGCTGTAGGAGTCAAAGGGTCAGTTTACCAAGCTAGGGATGGAAATACCAAGACAAGGATCTCAAAGGAGGCAGATGCTGAAAGCAGGAAACACATTGAGAAAGAGACAAAAGGTCAGCCTCAGGTTGCCATGATGAGGTCAGGAGCCTAGGTAAGCCAAGCCAGGTTGTTAGATTGTTGCATCCAGGTCAGAATGCCACAGGCAGCATCAGGATGGCTGTGGGGGGACTGCAGTTCAGGATTATAGTCTGAGCTGATGTATTATTGTGATTTTCAGATTTTCTTCTACCTTATGACCCTAACTTGCATGTTAACCACTCTGGACCAGTTTCTCAGGTTGCCTACAGGATCCTGACATAAGGAGTAATTTTGTTGAATGCTTGAAAATTCATGCAAAGACACACTTTTCAAAGTTTTCTGTTAGTGTAGAGCATAGTTTTTCATCAGATTCTGCTGCCGTTTTATGTGACATTAAATACTCTCTTAAGATGCCGAAGCATTGTTTCCTCACCTACTAAGAAGAGGTATAATGTCAGAGATAATTGACAAAAGAAGCCCTTAGAAATAAAAGCAGATTTTATATCTGGAAAGTTTGTGTTGTCTGTATAATATTATTCACCCTTTCTCTAAATTCATTATTCTTAGTATAGAATATTGTAGGCAATTATAGTAAACAAGAACCCTTAATTTAGAGTAATTGTTTTCATCAACAAGATAACTTAAATCTGGTGGAAATTAAATGTCCATATAAGCAAAGACATATTCTTGTTATTTGGGGGGGGGGGGGGGAATTTTTGGCAAAAATAATTTGAAATGGGGGCTACCTTCATGAATAGTGACACTAAATTTGGCGATAAATTAGAAAGAAGTATCCCTAAAGTTGTCCATGGATAGTCAGCTATCAGTCCTAAAATTTCACCAGACTAAACAGTGAAAAATCTTCTTTGTCAATGCACCTTTGAAAAAATAGAGATTCTTTACAAGAAATGGGAGCAGTGGGAAAATAGAGGATTTACACAATCATAACTTTACCTGGATATTTACACTGGATAATTTTCAGAGCTGCTCTAAACTAAAATATCATTTGAAGAATGCTATGGAATTAAGTTCCTTAAAAAACATTTATTATTAAATTAGTATATATGGGCACACTATATAAATGTATTTTCATTATGGGATGTTAAATCTGGAGAGTATGAGTGTAAGTGGTATTGGGGGTCTAGTTTCTTTAAATCTTAAATGCTCTTCAATTAAGAATCCTAAGTACAGGTATGAGAGTCTCTCAAAATTTTAATTGACAGAAATCTTTATTGCCAACTGAAAATAAATAATACTTGTGTCCATGACTATCTGTCTTCAGCTGAATATTCTCTTCCAGAATCTTTTCTTGGGATTTGAGAAAAATTAGCAAAATAAGAGTGCATATAGCCCACTGGATTTTATGATAGTTATGTTATTGAGAGTGTGAATGCCATAGAATCTCAGGTGTTTTAGAAGCTCTGTTCCCACTATAGAAAAAAAAAAAAAAAAAACTGCCCTGTTTTCTAAGGCAGAACTATGGTACTGTTAAATTTTAAGTTTAAAAATAAAGCTAGGATGATTTTTAGCCTCTTACATGCCAAAAGACAAAAACAAACAACCCTCCCCCTGGGGAAGAAGTCAGGAAAATAATAGTATCTTGGCGTTCTTAAAGGGTACCAAAGTGTTTTCCTTTATTCCATGTCTTTAAACCCTTTTTGAGAAAGCCACTGAAATTCCACCCTTTTGTAAGTATACAGAAATTAACACCATATTTATATAATTAACAATCTTAAAGGAAGCATCAAAATAATGTTTTACAGTAAATTCATAAAAAAATTAAAGAATCTGTCAAACAGTAAACTCAAAAACACTCCCTATCCTACTTGACTGTTGTTGACACGCATACATCCAATTTAAAGGGTTTTATTCAGAGAGTTCGTAGGGATTATCACCTCCAGATAGGAATATTCCTGTTAAAGTTCCAGGCTATAAAAGCCATTTCTTTTCTTTCTTTCTTTTTTTTTTTTTTCTGAGACAGTCTTGCCCTGTTTCTGTTGCCCGGGCTGGAGTGCAGTGTCATGATCTCAGCTCACGGCAACCTCCACCTCCTGAGTTCAAGTGATTCCCCTGCCTCAGCCTCCGTAGTAACTGAGATTACAGGTGCATGCCACCAAACCAGCTAATTTTTTTTGTATTTTTAGTAGAGATGGGTTTTCGCCATGTTGACCAGGCTAGCCTTGAACTCCTGACCTCAGGTGATCCGCCCACCTCAGCCTCCCAAGTGCTGGGATTACAAGCATGAGCCACCTCACCTGACCTTATAAAGACCGTGTCTTAACTGCATCATCAAATCTGGACACCAGGCTGGTACCCACAAATAAGGGCGGTGCTCACCAAAGGCCAACACCTCTCCTTCAAAATGAAGAGCTACATCTTGAGGCTGTATGAAAACAACACGAAAACAGAAAAAGCTGTTTGAAATCAACTATGTACAACTGAGTCCTGGTTAGGATGCATGTATTTACATAGATGCCCACTTATACATGTGTAATCACAGATAATTCACAAGTCCCACAATGGCCAGGATTTGGTGGTAGTGGTGGTAGTGACCACCTCCTTCTCATTCAGTTAGTGGTGAACTTCCCCAGCAGTTCTGTCTGCCTCTCAGTCCTGGTCCTGATCCAGAGTGCGTCTTTCATGTAGGATCTTTGTCATATGTTGATTCTCTTTTGCACCCCATTCAGTTTTATACTAGCTCTCTACATAAGCCTGTTAGAGATATAATATTAATTGCCCAGAAGTCTCAGCCTGCAGTGGCTCCAAAATCATTTTTTAATGAATACGGACTTCATTGCATGTATTTCTATTACTTTGGTTACTTCTATTTCTATTTTTATTGCAAAGAGCTGTGCAAATAAAAGAATATCAAAAGGTACAGCTATAAATGTGCTCTGCTAAATTCCCTCTGCCTTGAAATGCCTGTGAACTGCAGCCACAAAATGCCTGCTGCATTTTAATGCCTTTCTTGCGAGGCAACATGATATAGTAGAAATAGCACTGGTTGGGAGTCACACAAATCTCCTGGCCCACCATTCACCAGTTGTGTTACTTAACGTCTCTGAGCCTCAGTGTGCTCGTGTGTAAAATGTCAACAACAATGTCATCTTCACAGCTTTGACCGAGGCTTAAATGAGATGAGGTATATAAAGCACAAATATTGTCTTTAGGACATCACAGGAGCTCGATAAATGTTAATTTTTTTTAGCCTGCAGCAGTCATGGGAGGAGATGAAGGCACGCACAGATGAACACCCATTTTAAAAAGTACTACAGTTGAGGTCATTTTAAACTGGGAAGAAGAAGGCTAGATTCCAAATGCCTTAGTGTGATGTTTATGACATGTGGGAATTTGTTGCTGTAGGTGGCTATGAAGAAAATGACATGGTTTCTGAAATCCATTACAACTTTAAGTTCTGTCCAGCTCTAAAGTGTTATAAGAAGGGCCTGTTTAATGATATATCTGCCTTTAAATGCATAAGCAGTATAATTTATGTTTAAAATCATTACAATATACATCATGTTGTTATACTGCTTGAATTAATTTAACATAAAATTCCAGCACATCAAAAGTGTAAGACTGTCATTGATCACCTATATAGGGATACAACTGTAATAGAAACTTTTTGTAAGGATGGCCAGGGCTTTACTTCATTTAGTGAATAAATAATACGGAAAGCCTAATTGTTAAACTAACAATGTGGAGATGAGGTTATTGACACTTTTACTAGGTTTACATGGTTTCAATAGTATTTGAGTTACATCGTGATCTGATGTCACTTCTGAAGCTATTTCTAGAATCTGTGCTGCTAAATTCCATAAACAAGGAATATAGAACAAATGACATATAAATAGGGAAGGAAAATGGGAATCCTCAGAAAGTAAATCCTGTAGGCTAGCCTTCACTTCCATTCTTGTTCAGTATCTTGCTAGAAGACCCAGTCTCTAAACCATAGATGAAGGAAGGGAAGTAGGTTGGAAGACAGTAAGCCATAGTGGAAGAGCAGTCTTTGAAGTGGGACAACACTTGTTAATCATCTATTTGCTAGGAGCTTCATATTCTTCATCTTTATTGAGCAGAATAATAAATCCATCAATATTTTTTGAGGTTTTGAGATATTGACAGCACCTGTTACACAGGAATTGTAAATAAACTCATGTACCAATTCCTAGATTAGTAGTGGTTTTCTGAAGTTCTAGGCTAAAAGAATTCGGAGAATTCTTTCCCAATTACGGCATTGGGAAAGAATGCTGTAATTGATTCGTGATGTCTGCTGTGGACAGAGAGTGGAGTAAGTAAAAGTATATATAGATATATTTGCTATATAAGTGTTCTATAAATTATAACTATTACGATGATTGCCGCTTTCACAAAGGTGTTTCTATGTCCCTCTAAAGATTGCTAAGTTTCTACATCTTCAGTGCAACATAGAATCAATTAATTGCTTTGGTTATAATAGTGGTATATATTATTTTTATTAATTTGGTGGTAAGCATATGTGTACTATCTGCTGAGAAGAGCTACAAATCAGAAATTGGCATTTGCTATCCCTAATCTTACCACCTAAAATATGTACTTGGGAAAAGGCTGATACCGTTTCTAAAAGTAGAATGAGGGTTGAGAGGAAAAAAGCAGAGATGATATTGAGACGTAGTCCCAGGTTATCACAAAAGGTTTGCACAGTGTTCCATATTTTTAAAAAATATTCAACCAAGGGAGAAGATACAGCATATTTTGCACTTAGATGGTCCATGACTTCTGCGCTGTTTTCCTGCTTTTTCTCTTGGGCCAGATTTCTTTTCTGGGTAGATAGTCATGTTCCTGTCAGCCACAGGGGACTTTCTGAATCCTGAACAACTGATTTTGTATTCCTGCCCCATTCCCTTATTTGAGAACAGCAATCTGATCAAACCCATATTTTTAAATTTATGTATGTATAGGCATATGGAAGAATAGTTTACAGTTTCAGTAAAATTTTTTTCCACCACAAATGGAAGAAAAGTGTGTTTTTAAAAAACAGTGCTTTATCAGTTTCTTTTTTTTTTTTTTTTTTCTTTATTACTGATGACTTCATTCTACTTGAATTCAAGGCTTCAGTTTCTTTGGGGTAAACTAATAGATTATGTATGCGATGTTTGCACCATGTTGATTGAACTCATCTGGTGAGTTTGAACGCAGCTCATGAATTTCCGTAATCGACAGAAGCCTGTGCATTGGATACAGACACCATGGTCATCTCGTATTACTGAAGAGCTAGGGAAGCTGTTCAAAATAGACTGTGCTGCTTTTCCTGCCTGCCCACGGTTCAGAAAAACTTATCAAGACTTTTAATTTGTTCTTACTATATTTTTCAAGTGCTCAAAGAAAACTTTTAAGTATAGTAAAGAAAGAGAATTAGAACTATTATGAGAGTTTTAACATACATATTGAAAAAAAAGAAAGGTACATGATTCCCAAGGGTTCGTCTGTTCTGAATGAAAGGCATCAGCTGCTGAGTGTCTGTAGAGCACCCAGGAAGCCCAGAACCCTGTGCAGACTGTCAGGGAGGAGCCACAAGGCAGAAGTACAACATCCAGTTTGCAATTAACTTACCATCTAGTTTGAGAACAGCGCTTTTCCTGCAAAAGGTGTTTACTCACTACTTTTTTTTTAATATAATTTACAAGCATAGTTTTAAAATATTTTTTAAAAATAGATGACCTCTTTCTGTTGCTTTTAGATACCTCATATTATCAGATATCTCATTTAAACTTAGAACCCAACTGTAATATTTAGGGATCTTTTTGACATGCAAAGCTCTTCACACTGGGGCTGTACCTACCTTTCCAGGCCTCACGTGTCCCTCTTCTCCTTGACCCTCCTATATTTCTTTAAAATATTGACACAAGGGAGAAGATACAGTGTGTTTTGCACTTACTTCATGACTTTCTGGATTTTTTTCCTGTGTTTATTCCCTAAATGCTACAGTCGCGATTCTTACATACCAGTGAAATGTGTCATGATTGATAAGATGTTACAACTGAGTTAAAGTACCAGAATTTGTAAGTGATATGCTTCTGTCATTATTAGAGTAAATTCAAAATACCCCTAAGCTATGGCCGGGTGTGGTGGCTCATGCCTGTAATCCTAGCACTTTGGGAGGCCGAGTCAAGCAGATCACTTGAGGTCAGGAGTACTAGACCAGCCTGGCCAACATGGTGAAACCTCATCTCTACTAAAAATACACATACACACACACATACACACACACACAAAGAGTTTGCCGGGCATGGTGGCAGGCGCCTGTAATCCCAGCTATTTTGGATGCTGAGACAGGAGAATCGCTTGAACCCAGGAGGCAGAGGTTGCAGTGAGCTGAGATGAAGCCACTGCACTCTAGCCTGGGTGACAGAGTGAGACTCTGACTAAAAAAAAAAAAAAAAGAAAAAAAAGTTAAACCAAAGTCACCAGAACTCACTTTTATTCAAATTGGCTTTGTAAATGAGAGCGGAAAGGGGACATGCACCATACACCTGGTATGTGTGTAAGGTGGGACAAAAGAAGTTGAGGACCACTGCTTATCCAAACTGATCCACTTGCATATCATCTCTAAAGCAAGATACTTTCTCATTGCTTTACTTTGCACTCACTGCCTCCCCTCTACCTGGAGTATCCTCATCTCACTTGTCTAGCTGTTGAGCACCTTTGTATCCTTCAAGGCTCAGCTGAAGTGTCATCTCCTCCATGGAGCCTTCTGTGATTTTCTTCAATGGCCCTGCTCTCACCTTGTTTAAGCACTCTGCATTCCCATGACCCCAGTGCAAATCTCTGTAAGAGCACCAGTCCTAATGGACTGTAGTCTTCTGTATCCCTCTCTGTCCCCTACCTCCCAGACTATTTGTTTTTGCAGGTAAGGATTGTGAAGTGTTCCTTTTTCCGTTCCCAGATTTTAACATGAGGTCTGGTGCAGTGGGGCACTCAGTTATGCCTCAAATGAACCAAATAAGTAGAATGACTGTTCAGATCTGCCTGTCATTCTTTTGCTCCCTAGCCCTGTATAATATCATGTGATATTGGTTCCACTAAAACAACCACAATAACCTAATCTAAGCTCCAAGGGAACTGCTAGCTGAGCAGTTTGGGGCTGGGCAGATGAGTTACTGGAAAAGCTATAATTCCTAAGAGGAAGTACTGGCTAAAGTACAGAGAGAAGAACCTTGGATAAGCACATTCTACTCTACACCAACTTCCCCTACCTTTTTTTAAAAAACACTTTTTTTACTGTTTTTTGTTTGTTTGTTTGTTTACTATTACCTTTTTTACATATACCCTAACTGTACCCAGATATTGACATGTATCCCATCCCCACCCCCCACTCCCACAATTCATGAGCCTCATGGAAATGAATGCTGGCATATGCCAACCCTGTCTCATAGCCAGCCTTCAGGTCAAACAACTGGAGCTTTGTCCCAAATCAGCAATACTTACTGAGAAAATGAGATATCCACATTAAAATGTGACAAAACTCTGTGCGTGTGATTGTAAGAAAAAAGCGGTGGGTCTTTTAATTGCTCTAAAAGGTCAGGACTCTATCTTACCTTCTCATTCAAAAGGCATTTATTAATCCCAAGTCAGACATTTGACCCTTGGAACTAAAGGTAGGCATGTAAAGACCACTTTTTGTTCACATTTATGACTGATTTCACCATTTTCCTGGCATATTTGAATTACATTATTGAATCTTCCAAATTTGGATATCAACTCCTTTAACAAGAAATCCAAAAGTGACTTCAAAGATGATATACACTGTGTGACTCTGATTATTTCTCTGTATCCTGTAGTGGCCGTCCCACAGGTGGAAGCACTGACCGTATCCAGAAGTTGCGGAAAGAGTATTATCAGGCTCGGAGGGAAGGTTTCCCTTTATATGAAGACAATGAAGGAAGAGCAAGGCCGTCTGAGTATGACCTCCTCTGGGTAAGCTCATGCATGATTTCAATCACTGAATTCATCTTTTCTAAGAATCCGGTCAAGAATGTTCTGTACGTATCAGATTATATTTAGGTTTCTTGGTCTTCATAGATAGGAACGTTACCCAAACCACAGGCGTATTCTCCGACAGAAACTGTTTATGGAAATCAAACCCCATGAATGTGCAGTAGTTCATTCTGATTGCTCTCATACTTCCTGTTATATGCCAACTGATTTGGGGGAGGCATAAGTTAGCTACTTTAAAGAGGACAAGGGATCTTGGTCACCATCTACTGAGCTTTGATTATTGCAACACAAGCCATCTCTCCTTTGGAAAATGGTGATTAGAAGTAAATTTCAAAAGGGTTATTGTCAGACATGTCAGTTGTTTGTTTATTGGATCTGAGCACTTCACATTCTGCTGATCTTAGCGGCATGCTAGGATGGATTTGTTTTGCGATAAGGGCAGTTTTTGTATTAGAGGATTCTTTTTGCTAAATCCTTTGACATTCAGGGAACAGAAAAGAATATAGTGACCACTGAAGAAAAACTCACTGGGTTTTTTCAGGGTGGCACGATTCCCTCTCGTGTTGTTTTTAAGAAGCAAGTCTGTGCCTCCATGATGCACTTAACTCTTGAGCATCCACAAAAATGCCCAGGAAGAGGGTGCTTAGAATTGCATGAAATGTGCTCATCAGATACATAGAACAGTGCCTGACATAGAGCTGGTGCTCAGTAATTGTTAGTTCTTGTTACTGGCATTATTATCAGAGCAGAGCTGGACATGATAATAGCAGTGTCCTCGCTGGGGTTCAGTTCTCACTCACCCTCTAATGATTTCTGCCTTGTACTACACCTTATAGTGCTGCTCTGAGAACCAGGTAGGGGACTCAGTTATCCCTGATGCCCAGGAAAGACACCGGCTCCTTTGAAAGGCAAATCTATGAAGGCAGGTTTCCTTTCCTGAGTTTCACACTCATGTTTATGCTCATAAGGTCAGGGTGGGGAGAATAGAGACTGACGACTGAGCTGATTCCCTCTAGTTCTTACATCTGTGTGGCGGGCCTGTCATGCATGCATCTCTACACTAGCGTGTGAAACTCAGTGTCAGGATCCACCACTGTTGGGGAGAGCAACCGAAACTCCTCGGCCCAGAAGATTGCACGTGTATAATGGAGTTTCAAAACCCTAATCAGAAGTGCACAGTGCAGATGGGCGATCTCAAGCCAAGTGGCTTCAGCCTCTTGGGAGAGAAGCAGTCTGAGACTATGGATCAGAACAAACAGCTATTTATTGGTTGTATTACAGATGTTAGGATTAAACAGAATGACACCCAGAGTGATGGGAAAACGTGTCTCTTAGGTTCTCTGTAGCAGAAGAGAAAGATTTCCACAGAATAACAGATTAGATAACAATTCAGTTTCAAACTTGATCAAGATCGATTTACTGCCTCTGACAAGAGACGTGAGCTACTTGTTAGGTAAGGCTCAGCTCCCTCGATAAGCCAAACAAGCAGTAAAATAAAGGAAAGTCATTTCCACTGTACCCAAAGCAGAACACCATGTCCAGTGCATTGAAAAGTGCTCTATCTCAAAACCACTGTGAATTCCTATGAGCAAAATAAGACAAATAATTTTAGACAAAGTAGTCCTGGTTGTTTTGACCTTATTTTATATGATTTCCTTACACCAAGCTGAAAGGATGAAGGTGGTTAACTTTCATGAGACTTGAAGTTTCCTCTGACCCTCACCAAACCTGAGCAAGATAACTATACCCTTGGGTGCTCCCTTTTTTAACAATTCTATTTTTACGCCAAGTAAACATGTAACCAGACCATCTAGTGAGCAAAGAAGTATCTCTAGTTTAATTTGTGTTTCCCATGCTCCGGTGTGTTGAGCTCTGCCAAAAGTGACTGATTTTATGTTTCCCAGACAATTGGGGTCTGAGGCTTCCCAAAGGGATGCTTGGGAAATGCACTGCCATAAAAGATGAGTGTTCTTTGTTGCTGCCTGAGATACTCCAAGCCAGGGATTAGAATCTCAGCATCCTTTCCTCTCCTCTCCCCACGCCAAGGAAAAACACTAGTGTCTTTTGTTCAACGTAGGCCTGAGAAATTATACTGTTGTCTTGCCACTTTTGGAGAGATCTAGGAAAGCAAGTTTAGAAAGTTAACATTTCATTCCTGTCAGGCGGCCAGACCCAACAAAGCAGCTTTTATGAGATTGTGGTTCCTAGAAAGGCAGGTCTTCAGCATCACCACCAGGGAACTTGCTAAAATCAGACCACAGTCACACAAAGGGGAAGAATGGGGCCCAGGAGAGACCCCCAACAGATGTGTCAGGTTGTCATCAAGGATTCTGATCCACAATTCTAAACATAGGACATTGACTTCAATCCCTTGAGTAAACACTAAAGCAGTCCCACTTCTCTAACAAAACCACTGTGTGGACCAACATCATCAGAAATATTGTTATGAACTTAGAACTCCTCCAAGGCCAGAGCCTCTGGTTGAGAGGCCTGATGAGTGTTTTCTGGAGTCATTCTGTACTGGGGAACTTCTGAACTATCAAGAAGGAAATTACAAAGACAAGTTACCTAACAACTACTTGTAACTCATTTAAAAATAGGCCAACAAGAATGAAAGTATGCTCACAAAAGTCTTCAAGGCCAAAATAATGAGAATAATCCCTTGAAAGTTTATTAGGTTCTATGAATGTTTTTAAATATATATATAAATATATATGACTAATACTTTTCCTTTGGCTGGCCCTGGGCTTTCTAGATCTTCACAGACCAAACTGTAGTTCTCTACCAGTATTGCACCTGCCCAGTGGCCTGGAGTCTAAGATTTCTCTTACTCCTCCCTTGGGTTCTCACTTGCTTTCATACCTGTCTTCTCTCCCCTCTCCCTTCTCCCTTATCCCCTCCCCTCTCCCCTCTCTCCTCCTCTCTCCCCTCTCCCCTGACTCCTATTACATTTTAACAAATATCTGCTAAATCTTAGTGCAGACCAGATGCTGGTAATAAGAATATGGCATTACTTCTACCTTGGAGAAACCCCGGATCTAGCCAGGAATAGATCTAAGCCCAAACAAAATAGAACAATAATTTATGTGATAACTGCTATAGTATAGAGAAGTATTAGCTTCTATATGTACTAAGAGAGAGTAGTTAATTCTGTTGGAGGTGCATAGTTGGAGATAGAGTGCTGGGAAAACTATAGGGACATTTTGGGAATTGTCTCAGCTGACATACTTTCTTCTTTTATTCTCAAATTTGTTGGATTTTTTTTTTCCCTTTTCCAAAAGATCTCCTGATGTATTCACTTTGTTTTAAAATAAATGAATACACACAGACTGTAAGGTTTGTAAATATGAACTTGAGACCTTAAAGTCTTTTCAACTGCTCTGTTTTGTAACTGTTTTCCCATCTTACTCTGAAAAGCTGTAAAGAACAAGTTGAAAAAATTTCAGTGGCTGCAAGTGAAACAGTCTGGTGAGTTTTTATAGGCCCAATTAAGTAAGCAAGATATACTAGCTGTGAAGTGTTAATATTTGCCAGAAGAAAACATAATACCTGTTATCTGCTGGTATTTTATTTTTTATAAAACTTAAGATAGTCCTCTGACAACGGGCTGCTTTTTTCTTAGCGGATAAAGCTGCTCTGCTTATTTAACAGCAGCATGAATATCCTGTAAATAATTCTAGCAATGAGATGCCTCTGAAGTTTTCTAAAAATATTAGTGCCTTTGTTGTTGTCTTTTTCAAGAGCTGAACAGCAGTATCATTATCCCCCCACCCAACCTTTTCTTTTTTATATATATATTTTAAGTTCTAGGGTACAAGTGCACAACGTGCAGGTTTGTTACATATGTATATATAAGCTATGTTGGTGCGCTGCACCCATTAACTCGTCATTTACATTAGGTATATCTCCTAATGCTGTCCCTCTCCCCTCCCCCCGCCCCACAATAGGACCCGGCATGTGATGTTTCCCTTCCTGTGTCCAAGTGATCTCATTGTTCAATTCCCACCTATGAGTGAGAACATGCGGTGTTTGGTTTTCTGTTCTTGCGATACTTTGCTGAGAATGATGGTTTGCAGCTGCATACATGTCCCTACAAAGGACACGAACTCATCCTTTTTTATGGCTGCATAGTATTCCATGGTGTATATGTGTCACATTTTCTTAATCCAGTCTGTCACCGATGGACATTTGGGTTGATTCCAAGTCTTTGCTATTGTGAATAGTGCCGCAATAAACATACGTGTGCATGTGTCTTTATAGCAGCATGACTTATAATCCTTTGGGTATATCCCCAGGAATGGGATGGCTGGGTCAAATGGTATTTCTAGTTCCAGATCCTTGAGGAATCGCCACACTGTCTTCCACAATGGTTGAACTAGTTTACATTCCCACCAACAGTGTAAAAGTGTTCCTATTTCTCCATATCCTCTCCAGCGCCTGTTGTTTCCTGATTTTTTAATGATTGCCATTCTAACTGGTGTGAGATGGTATCTCATTGTGGTTTGGATTTGCATTTCTCTGATGGCGAGTGATGATGAGCATTTTTTCACGTGTCTGTTAGCTGTATGAATGTCTTCTTTTGAGAAGTGTCTGTTCATATCCTTTGCCCACTTTTTAATGGGGTTGTTTTTTTCTTGTAAATTTGTTTGAGTTCTTTGTAGGTTCTGGATATTAGCCCTTTGTCAGATGAGTAGATTGCAAAAATTTTCTCCCATTCTGTAGGTTGCCTGTTCACTCTGATGGTAGTTTCTTTCACTGTGCAGAGGCTCTTTAGTTTAATTAGATCCCATTTGTCCATTTTGGCTTTTGTTGCCATTGCTTTTGGTGTTTTAGACATGAAATGCTTGCCCATGCCTATGTCCTGAATGGTATTACCTAGGTTTTCTTCTAGGGTTTTTATGGTTTTAGGTCTAACATTTAAGTCTCTATCTATCTTGAATTAATTTTCATATAAGGGGTAAGGAAAGGATCCAGTTTCAGCTTTCTACTTATGGCTAGCCAATTTTCCCAGCACCATTTATTAAATAGGGAATCCTTTCCCCATTTCTTGTTTTTGTCAGGTTTGTCAACCACCCAACCTTTTTTTAAAAAAAAAAAATTATTTGGTTAAATTAGAAGAAAGTTTATTTATAAAAGAGGTTTGTAGACACATGGTTGGGAAGGGAGTACATTTGTTTATATATAGAAAAAAAAGTGGGAGTTAAGCATCTTAAACTAGCACGATATACCTGTTTCCATTGCCATTAAAAACATGGTGCTGGCCAGGCATGGTGGCTTAAGCCTGTAACCCCAGCACTTTGGGAGGCCAAGGCGGGCAGATCATGAGGTCAAAAGATTGAGACCAGCCTGGCCAATATGATGAAACCCGGTCTCTACTAAAAATACAAAAATTAGCTGGGTGTGGTGGTGCACACCTGTAGTCCCAGCTACTTGGGAGGCTGAGGCAGAAGAATCACTTGAACCCAGGAGGCAGAAGTTGCAGCGAGCCGAGATCACGCCACTGCACTCCAGCCTGGTGACAGAGCGAGACTCCATCTCAAAAAAAACAAAAATGAAAACAAACAAACAAAAATTGTGCTATATCTCTCTGGCGCAGGGGATTGACTCAAGTAGATCATAGTTGGAACAATGAGATGGTTGGGTGAATAAATGTAAACATCTGAAAGATTTGCTCACCCTATTATGAAGACGGTCTAGAAGCCAACTTGAAGAAATGTACTTGACCGCTAATCTGGACGATGAGAGACAAATCCAATGAATTCCACACTTGGAGGAAAGAAAAAACACAATGCTGAGATCATGCTAACCATCTTAAGGAAAGGATTAAAGATGGAATGTTCTATAGCCAAAGAAGTATAAAAGCCATCAGAAGGTGTTTGGTAAACACCAGGAGAGAAGAGGATGAATACCATCAATGGTCCGATACCAAAGTGGAGATTTCTAAGTATTTTCCTTGTCTGCTCCTTAAAAGCATCTGATAAAAACTAAATACATTGATGAACAATTCTGGCTTAGGCAATAGCTCTTATATTCCAAAGAACAGAGACCTAAATCAAACTGACCTGATTCATAGCGGAAATTTTGTTGGCTTATTTAAAAGAAGTCCATAACCACATCCTGGCTTCAGGCAAAGCTGGATCCAGCTCCTGCAGGCAGCCCATTAGGAGTCTCTTTTTTCATCTCTCAGCTTTGCTATTCTCTCTGCAGGCACCATTCTCAACGGGCTACCTGAGGTAGAAAAACAGCCATCCACAGCTTCCACAATGCTCAACAGCGCTGATTGACTCAGCCTGGATCACGTGTCCACTTCTGAACCAACCCTCATGGCCAGACAGGTGCAATATTCTTATAGACTAAAACTAGGCCACAAGACCACCCCTGGAACTAGACAATGAAGTCAAGTCCACCCAGACTCCATAAATAAGGATAGATGAAGAGAGAGTCCTCAAAGGAACATCAAGGTGCTGTTAACAGGGAAAGGGAAAATAGATGGTAGGCACAATTACAAATTGTCTACGACAACTTTGAGTTCTAATAATGATATAAACTTCCTTCATCTTCTTAGATTTTCGAGGAAAGAGAAAGAAAAGCCTTCCCTTTGTGTATTCTCATTTTTATCATTAGAATAGATCTATTATCAAACTTAAATTTGCTGCCATTATTTGTTATGTAAAAGGAGAAAGAAAATTTTGTCTATTGGTTCAGTATCTTTGAACTATCCCAGGAACCCAGATGATGTCACTGAATTATTCATGAGAAATTGTCAGACCTCTGGAATTTATTTATATAGGCAAATGACATTTTAGTTCACCTCAGACCTGGCAGTTCACCCCAGGACGATCTGAGTACAGATCGTCTCAGCAATACTCTGGGGGACAAATCTGATCCATAAAGGTTGTAGGGATAGTGAAGGAGGAGGGAACAGTTCACCCCAGGAGAAGCAGTAGAATTCTTTGAAAGGAGTAAAGTTGCTCTCTTTCTTTACATAGAGTTGCTCTATTTATATCTTCATGGATTATTGTCTTGTGACAAGCACATATTCTGTTCTCAACACCTTTAAAAGGTGAGATGGGGTAAAGAATTAGAGCCATTAAATGTTTGTATCCAGGCCAGGCACAGTGGCTCATGCTTGTAATTTCAGCACTTTGGGAGGCCGAGGTGAGAGGATCACTTGAGCCCAAGAGTTTGAGACCAGCCTGGGCAACATAGTCAAACCTGTCTCTACAAAAAAATACCAAAATTATCGGGGTGTGGTGGCATGCATCTGTGATCCCAGCTACACGAGAGGCTGAGACAGGAGGACTGCTTGAGTCCAGGAAGTCGAGGCTGCAGAGATCCATAATCATGCTACTGCACTCCAGCCTGGGCAACAGAGCCAGACCCTTTCTCAAAAAAAAAAAAAGTCTGTATCCATAGACTGCTGCAGTTGCGCTGCTGCCACACGATGGGCAATCCCTTCTCGGTTGATGAGGCTTCTTGAGCTCCATCCCAATGGTTCCCTCCCAATGGTTGACTTTATCAACACATCTTTTGATTTCCAAAATCAGTGGAACTGAGGATTGGAAACAATACCAAGGCACAGAAAAAGAAGAGAGAAAACCGTGTCTGTACATATGTGCGTTTTCGAAAGGCCTGAAGTTTTATTGAACTTGGTATGGGTAAAACATCAATACCACTGGAAGAGTTGAGATTTTGCTCACTTAGATCTCAGCAAGTAGTAAAACAAAAAGAAAAAAAAATTGACAAAAGAGGACAAAATAAACTGATTTTTTTTTTTTTTTTTTTTTTTTTTTTTTTTGGTTAGTGGCTTTGGCCCTTTTATATTTCAGTGTGTCTTCCGCAGGAATTTGTTGACATATAAGCTATATGGGAGAAGATCTGGACTATACAACATGTGAGTGAATGTCTAGCTTTTAAATATAGCAGAAATCATTTCTGAAAGGAAGCAACATGTTTACAGGCAGTCCCTAACACAGAAATAAACTGTGTTCCAGAAGTCCATTTAGAAGTTGGCAATTGAGAAGTAGGAATGGATTTTTTCCATAGGGAAAAAATATATATATTGTTTGTTAGGGTCCCAAACCAGTCTACAAAAACCCACTAAAAGCCAATAACTTTGTGCTAATCACAGAACAATAACCTTGAAGCAGAAACAGGGAGATATCTAAGCCAGGGGAGGAATAGGAAATTTTCTTTCCCCCTCCCTTCTTTTCTGGACACAATTTTTTGGGATACTCTCTGCGCCTTTCCCATCTACTGGTCTTTAAGTCTGTTTCCCCAGGTTCCCTGACTCTTCATTCCCCTACCTCCGCATCATGGCACCCCAGTTAAGCCCGCTCCTCCCCTAAAGCATTCAGGCATCCAGAGTTACTTCTCTGCCCCATCCGTCAAGAAAGTTACCATTCTCAGTACAGATCGTCTCAGCAATACTCTGGGGGACAAAACTGATCCATAAAGGTTGTAGGGATAGTGAAGGAGGGAACAGGAGAGAGGCTAATGGAATGTACTCCCGGAACAGGAGTGTTAGAGCTATTCCTGATGCTCTGTTGCTACTACCCTAGCCTCTGGATTCTCCGGCACTTCTCTTTCCATGTATGGAGCCCAAGCTTCCACAGAGCTCCCTGTCTGACACTGCCTATGGGCAGTGACCTGATCCTGAGAGTGGATCTGATTTCTCCAGCAAACTGGCCCTTTCTCCAAAGGAAGCCTTTTGTTTCTGGGTCTGCCCTCTGTAGCCCAAGGGCCAGTTGCTACAACTAACATGGGCCATGATGCCTCAGCCCTGCTTGAAAATCTGCCCTGATAAGATAGCTCTTCTAAACTACTCCTGTCCACTCATCCTGTCTTTCGAAACACACAGATGTCTAGAGTTTTAGAACTAGTAATTTCGCAGGTATGGGAAGCATTTTAGCACAGGAGACTCCGAAGCTAGGCTGCTTGAGTTCACATCCAGGCTGTACCCGTTACTCACTAGGTAAATTTGGGCAATTTACTTTACCTCTCTGTCTCCTTTGAAAGTGAGATAATAGTACTATCTCCTTGAAGTACTATGACACATACATGATTACATGTAAAGTATTTAGAATAGTGTCTAAACATGTAGGAAGTGTCAATAAACATGAGGAATTTTTAAATGGTACACATATCAAAGTTTTTTGAAATAACACATTCGATTGGCCAGACAGCCCTTCTGTCATAGTCATTATTGGAGCTCCTGCGCCTCTTTGGTTATTCCAGAGCTCTTGGACATTATACAGCACACAAAGCCTTGAGGGTGGCCTTCACATCCTGCTCCCTCTGGTTACCACTGAGATGCCCAGAGTCACTTCAGGTGGTAACTGTCAAGCTCGGTCATCAGGCACTTTTAGCAAATTCCATTGGTCCAAAGGTCAATATCTATTTCCCTCTCTCCCACACACATACTTTTCCTTCAAAAGTACATTCCTTTCATCCCTGACCCTGGGGGCACACCTAATCTCCTTAATGAGCTTATGCTAAAATCAAAGACCAGAAGAAAGTTGACTTCTAGCAGCTTCTGCCTGCAGCTCTGCAAAAACCCTGAAGCAAAGAAATACCAGGGTCCAGTTAAGCGCTTAAAAGAGGAGGGTGAGATATAAAGAGAATATATACAAATTATTTACTCAATAAATTATACTACCTCCAGATTGTTAATAAAAATGGCATCATTTACTCAGTGCTGACTCTACCTTATTTAAGCATCCCATATACTAGCTCTGTGAGGTAGGTATCTTTAATCCAGTTTTATAGATGAGAAAACAAAGGTTCCAAGACCTTCCCTCATGGCCACACAATCATTAGCAAAGCTGATTTTCAAATCTCTACTGACTGCCGGTGAAAAGAGAAAGGAAAGCTCCCATTGCTGGTGTTGAGATACTTCTTAATACAAGATGTTTTAAAGAAAGAAAATGTGTGAATATTCATCCATAAGCACTATGAAAACTGTCTTCTACCTTTGTTGAACTACCCTTGAATTATCACTCTTAATTTGTTTTTGAACCCAGTAATATTGAACCAAAATCAAAGTGTGGTGTTATCAGTCCTCTTTCAAAGTCTAAATGAAATCATTCTTTTTATGCTGTAATCAAATAAGTTACCCATCTCTGGCTCAAACCCAAACCTAAATAGCAAAGAGCAGAAAAAGAAAGTTCAGAAACACATGATTTTTCCATAGTATGTCAAAAAACCCTATGCTATACTTCCATTAAAGTGAAAAAAGAACTCTTTCTGCTTTTAATGAGCAATTAATTCCAGTTCAGGATGTCGAGTTTAGAATAGGTTAACTTCCCCCAAACCACAGCCGTTTGTATTGGATCATAGTTAAAACCCCAAATTCCAACTTCTACAATAATAACATTCTTTTCTTCTACTGCAATGGGAGAAATGACCATTTTATGTAACATAAGAAAAACTATAGCAGAAACCCCTATGAATTCCAGATTTCTTAAACTGTTCTCAAAGCTGCTTAAAATCAGTTGGGTACATTTTATTTTAGCAGTGCTTAAATGTTCTAAAATAAACTTTGGGTACTAAATTAAAAAATGAAGATGTCTGGAGTCGAAGATAGGAATATCTATCTAACTGGTATTTATAGTACATGTATCACTTAAATTTGACAACAATTAAAACTCCACAGAAGCCATGTTTGTGTTCAGATCCTGTGGCCTGGGATGTCCCCTCACAGAGCGTCCTGACTGTAACCAACCAATCAGGTCACTACAGCGGCCATCTTGTTCTTCCAGTTTAAGGAAATTTTTGACCGACAGTCGTTCTGAGATTTAACATCATTTGGTTCTTATTAAGTTGTAACTAGTTTGGTGTTGTGATGGGAAAAAGAAAATTCACAGGAAGCTTACCTCTGAAAGGAAGACAGAAAGCACACTTGGATCAAAGAAAACCCTAAAATGAGAATGGTCACTACAGTAGTATTGGAATTGCCATTCTCCACAAGAAAAATGACCACTTTTGAATGCAATTGCAATGACGCATACTAAAGTCTATGACTTTCCAGCCCTCCTATGAATCTCATTAATGTCTTTGTATTTCATTCTGAGCCTTGAAATCACAGTGCTAAATTTTCGGAGTGTTTATGAAAAAGTACAAAAGTTGACACCACTGAATTTTAGCGAGGCTAACAGGGAAACTTCCCATTTATTTTAGTAAATGATCTAAGAAGAAGGGATATAATGTTGCTATTATAAACCATTGAGAAATAGTCTCTTTTCTACTTTCCAGATAAGGCTTTTGTGAAGCAGTGGAATATTTAGGTTTTATCTCCATGAAGCTTTATTCAAATGATCATTCCGTGTCATCTGTCACTCACGGACATAGCTCCATTCCCTAAGCAGCAAAGTCAAAGTTGCATATGAGAGAAACTTATTTTCTGCAGTTTTCCATTCCTTCGTTGGTTTTTTTATTCAGTGAATACTCAGCAATTTATGAATGCCTAGGAAACTGTACATCGAGCCTGACAATTGTACCATCAACACTTACCTACAAGGAAAGAAAACTTAATTGGTGTATGTGTGTATCTTTAAACCTGTGTGTGTGCACAAAGATGTATGATTTGAAGTTTCTTCTTTACAGAAACAGAAGGAAATGTTGTAGGAGAAAGACAATCCCCATCATGGCCTGATGTCTTTTCTTTAATGAACCTTCTGGCTCACTCTGTAATATTAGATACCCCCAAACATGTGGAGACACCTCCGTTTTTCTCTTTTGTTTTCCCATCATCACTAATTGCCAGAGTCACAGACTGTTTCTGAAGAGCAAATTTATCTTAGTTTTAAGTTTTTATATCTATCATCTACTTTTTTTTTTTTTTTTTGGTATGAGCCAGGTTTCCTGTTTTCTATGCAATTCCCTTTGCAGTAATTTCCCAGATTTAAATTGCCAGGCGTGCTTCGGCAGCAATGCACAATACGTGTATGTGGTTATAAGGGAATCAGAGACTCACATTTCAGAGGAGGAAATCGTGGTCTCACAATTAATGTGAATGATAGCAGGAAGGAATCTGTAAAGTAGTACTTGAATTGATGATCGGAAAAAAAAAAAAAAAACACTGTGGGCTTTAGGAGGTTGTGACTTTCGTGCAGTTCTAGAACTATTTTGCCTTTTCCCAATTTCAGAAAATGGATAACTTTCTCCTTTCTATGTAAGGATGTATATATATAAGGTTAAAAAGTCTAATCCCTAAATACATGATGATGCAAGGAGCAGACGACAGGCAAACAGGAAAGAACTGATGTTTCTTATGAAGCATTCAAATCTTCCCCTTTGTTGATTCATAAGAAAATTTGAGTACCTTCCCATTTAGAAACTTAAGAGTTTCCTGGCTTTCTTAAAGATTGTATCATCAAAAGAAGAAGAAAACTTGTTAATATCCTATCATCAATTAAGGAAAAGAATAGTCATTTTCACTTATGTTCTGTCACTTTGGCCCCAGGATTGGAGAACAGAATTTCAAAGTGTGTGGTTCCTTAGTCATACATTCATTTATTAATTAATGCGGTAGACCTTTACTCAGTGGCAACCTTGTGCCAGACATTTACTTGACTCTGAGGAATCAAAAGTGAATAAGGAGTTCATGTCTGTTGGGAAAGGCAGACAGGAAACATAATTTCAAATATAATGAGATATTTAGGAGTAGTTATGCAGGAAGAAATTGATAAGTGAATGCATAGGAAAGAGAGACTAACCAAGAATTAACGAGATAGATTTGCTTTTATCCCTGTGAAGTTTTCCCTTGTGTGTTCAGCCTTGCCTTTTGTCTGCATTTAGGGCTGTCTGCCTCCAAAGTAAAGCTACTAAATCTAAACAATTGCCCTTTGTAATTTTGAAACAAATGTAAAGTGGCTTTTATCACATGTTTCATGATGATACTTTTCTTTATGCCCAACCTCTCCTTTTGAGGATTTGAGCATTCCTGCATCATACTGTCCCAATTACCAACCAAGATCAGCCGTAGAGAAGTTTTTCTAACTGTGTGTCACAACTTATTCGATGATCATACCAACAATTAGTTGGTCCCTCTTACCATTTCTAAATGATTTTGCATAGGATGTATCACAGGGCATGGCAGGTAGTAAAGATGGGTGTTGGTATGGTTTTTGTTTCACATCCAATGCGGGAACACACACACTTATATTTGGTCATGATGTAAATTGTAAGTCTTCCTATGGCCTATGATTTTAGGAGGCTGAGAAACTCTGGTTTAGACTTTATGTTCCATATCTGCTTATTTACTGTTTCCCTTATGAGAACCCACATGGTACTATTTCACATTAGGAACTAAAAATTTGGTTACAACTATAAAGTCAGAAATATGTGGATATACTTGGCATACTCCAGGCTTTCTTTATTCTCCTGACAATTACTGTCTTTTATATTTAACACGTTTTTTTTTAAATTATTTTGCTTACAGTTCTTTTTTTTTTTTTTACTTTAATTTTAGGTTTGAGGGTACATGCAAAGGTTTGTTACATAGGTAAACTCATGTCACAGGGGTTTGTTGGACAGATTATTTCATCACTCA
Source organism: Piliocolobus tephrosceles (assembly GCF_002776525.5). NCBI lineage: Eukaryota > Metazoa > Chordata > Mammalia > Primates > Cercopithecidae > Piliocolobus > Piliocolobus tephrosceles. The sequence goes on from NC_045444.1 coordinate 91,967,510, forward strand.
GGAATTAAGCCCAGTACCCAATAATTTACCTTTTCTGCTCCTCTCCCTCCCCCGACCTTCCACCCTCAAATAGACCCCAGTGTCTCTTGTTTCTTTGTTTTCATAAGTGCTCATCATTTAGCTCCCACTTATAAGTGAGAACACACAGTACTTGGTTTTCTATTCCTGAATTAGTTTGTTGAGGATAATAGCCTCCAGCTCCATCCATGTTTGCACAAAAGACATGATCTCATTCTTTTTTATGACTGCATAGTATTCCATGGTGTATATGTGCCACGTTGTCTTTATCCAGTCTGTTATTGGTGGAGATTTAGGTTGATTCCATGTCTTTACTATTGTGAATAGTGCTGCAATAAACATTTGCGTGCACGTGTCTTTATGGTAGAGTGATTTCTATTCCTTTGAGTATATACCCATAATGAGATTGTTGTTTCAAATGGTGGTTCTACTTTTAGCTCCTTGAGGAATCACCATACTGCTTTCCACAATGGTTGAACTAATTTACAGTCTTACCAACAGTGTATAAGTGTTCCCTTTTCTCCACAACTTTGCCAGCATCTTTTAGTTTTAGATTTTTTAACAATAGCCATTCTGATGGGTGTGAGATGGTATCACATTGTGGTTTTGATTTGCATTTCTCTAATGATCAGCGATATTGAGATTTTTTTCATGTGCTTGTTGGCTGCATGTATGTCTTTTTTTGAAAAGTGTCAGTTCATGTCCCTTTTAATGGGGTTGTTTTACTCTTGTAAATTTAAGTTCCTCATAGATGCTGGATATTAAACATTTGTCAGATACATACTTTGCAAATATTTTCTCCCATTCTGTAGGTTGTATGTTTACTCTGTTGATAGTTTCTTTTGCTCTGCAGAAGCTCTTAAGTTTAATTAGATCTCATTTGTCAATTTTTACTTTTGTTGTGATTGCTTTTGGTGTCTTTGTCATGAAACCTTTGACTGTTCCTGTGTCCAGGATGGTATTGCCTGGGTTGTCCTCCAGGGTTTTTATAGTTTTAGGTTTTACGTTTAAGTCTTTAATCCATTTTGAGTTGATTTTTGTATATAAGGAAAGGGTCTAGCTTCAGTCTTCTGCACATGGCTAGCCAGTTATCCTAGCACCATTTATTGAATAGGGAGTCTTTTCTCCATTGCTTGTTTTTGTCAGCTTTATCAAAGATCAGGTGGTCATAGGTGTGTACCCTTATTTCTGGGCTCTCTATTCTGTTCCATTGGTCTGTGTGGCTCATTTTATACCAGTACCATGCTGTTTTGGTTACCGTTGCCCTGTAGTATACTCTGAAGTTAGGTAACATGATGCCTCCTGCCTTGTTATTTTCGCTTATGATTGCCTTTGCTACTTGGTCTCTTTTTGATTCCATGTGAATTGTAAAATAGTCTAGTTCTGTGAAGAATGTCATTGGTAGTTTGATAGGAATAGCATTGGATCTGTAAATTGCTGTGGGCAGTATGGCCATTTTAATGATACTGATTCTTCCTATTCATGAACATGGAATGTTTTTCCATTTGTTTGTGTCATCTCTGATTTCTTTGTAACTGTAATTGTAATCTGTTTTGTAATTCTCATTGTAGAGATCTTTCACCTCCCTGGTTAGCTATATTTCTAGGTATTTTATTCTTTTTGGTGGCAGTTGTGAATGGGATTGCCTTTCTGATTTGGCTCTCAGCTTAGCTGTTGTTGGCATAAAGGAATGCTAGTGATTTTTGTATCCTGAAACTTTGCTGCAGTTTATCAGCTGAAGGAGCTTTTGGGTTGAGACTATGGGGTTCTCTAGATATAAAATCATATCATCTGCAAGCAGAAATAGTTTGACTTCCTCTCTATTTGGATGCCCTTTCTTTCTTTTGCCCGATTGCTCTGGCAGGGACTTCCAATACTCTGCTGATCAGGAGTGGTGAGTGAGAGAGAGCATCCTTGTCTTGTGCCAGATTTCAAGAGAAATGCTTCCAGTTTTTGCCCATTCAGTATAATATTGGTTGTGTGTTTGTCATAGATGGCTCTTATTATTTTGAGGTATGTTCCTTCAAAAGCTAGTTTATTGAGAGTTTTTAATATGAAGGGGTACTGAATTTTATCAAAAACCTTTTCTGCATCTATTGAGATAATCATGTGGTTTTTGTCTTTAATTCTGTTTATGTGATGAATCACATTTATTTTTTCTTTTTATTTTAAGTTTTAGGGTACATGTGCACAACGTGCAGGTTTGTTACATATATATACATGTGCTATGTTGGTGTGCTGCACCCATTAACTCATCATTTACATTAGGTATATCTCCTAATGCTATCCCTCCCCCTCACCCCCTCCCCACAATAGGACCCGGTGTGTGATGCTCCACTTCCTGTGTCCAGGTGATCTCATACTGATTTTCATATGTTGAATCAACCTTGCATCTCGGGGATGAAGCCTACTTGATCATGATGGATAAGCTTTTTGGTGTGCTGCTGGATTCTGTTTGCAAGTATTTTGTTGAGGATTTTTGCATTAATGTTCATCAGGGATATTGGCTTTAAGCTTTGTTATTGTTGTGTCTCTGCCTAGTTTTAGTATCAGAATGATGCCAGCCTCGTAGAATGAGGTGGGGACGAGTTTCTCTTGGGAAGGTGTACGTGTCCAGGAATCTATCCATCTCTTCTAGGTTTTCTAGTTTGTGTACATAGAGGTGTTCATAGTAGCTTCTGATGGTTATTTTTATTTCTGTGGAGTCAGTGCTAATAGTCCCTTCATCATTTCTAATTGTGTTTATTTGGCTCTTCTCATTTCTTCTTTATTAGTCTAGCTACCAGCCTACCTATCTTATTTTTTTCAAAAAACTAACTTCTGGATTCATTGATCTTGTGAATGGTTTTTCATGTCTTAATTTCCTTCACTTCAGCTCTGATTTTTGTTATTTCTTGTCTTCTGCTAGCTTTGGGGTTGATTCGTTCTTGCTTCTCTAATTCTTCTAATTCTTTCAGTTGTGATGTTAGGTTGTTAATTTGAGATCTTTCTAACTTTTGGATGTGAGCAGATATTACTATGAATTTCCCTTTTAACACTGCCTTTGATGTGTTCCAGAGATTCTGGTGTGTTGTGTCTTTGTTCTCATTAGTTTTAAAGAATTTTTTGTTTCTGCCTTAATTTGTTTGCCAAAATGTCATTCAGGAGCATGTTGTTTAATTTCCATCTAATTGCATGTTTTTGAGTGATTTCTTAGTCTTGACTTGTATTTTTATTGCACTGTGGTCTGAGAGTGTGTTTGTTATGATTTTGCTGAGGATTGATTCATGTCCCATTATGTGGACAATTTTACAGTATGTGCCATGTGGTGATAAGAAGAATGTATATTCTGTTTTGGGTGGACAGTTGTATAGAGTTCTGTCAGTTCCATTTGGTCCAATGTTGAGTTCAGGCCCTGAATTTCTTATAAATTTTCTGCCTCGATGATCCAATAACATCAGTAGAGTGTAGGAGTCTCCCATTATTATTGTGTGGGAGTCTATGTCCCTTTGTAGGTCTCTAAGAACTTGTTTTACAAATCTGGCTGCTACTGTATTGGGTTTATATATATTTAGGATAGTTAGGCCTTGTTGAATTGCCCTTCTTTATCTTTTTTATCTTTGTTGGTTTGAAGTCTGTTTTGTGTTAAATTAGGATTGCAACCCCTACTGTTTTCCATGTGCTTGGTAGATTTCCTCTGTCCCTTTATTTTGAGCCTACATGTGTCATTTCATGTGAGATGGATCTCTTGAAGACAGCAAGTCATTTGATCTTACTTCTTTTTTATACAGCTTACCATTCTGTGCCTTTTAAGTGAGGCATTTAGCCTGTTTACATTCAAGGTTAATATTGATATGTGTGGATTCGATCCTGTCATCATGTTGTTAGCTGGTTATTATGTTGGCTGTGTGGTTGCTTTATAGTGACACTGGTCTGTGTGTTTTTGTGTTAGCTGGTAGCAGTCTTTCCTTTCTATATTTAATGTTCCTTTCAAGATTTCTCATAAGGCACGTCTGGTCATAGTGAATTCCCTCAACATTTGCTTATCTGAAAAGGATTTATTTCTCCTTTACTTAGGAAGCTTCATTTAGCTGGATATAAAATTCTTGGTTGAAGATTTTTTTCTTTCAGAAAGTTGAATATAGGCTGCCAAACTCTTCTGGCTTGTAGGGTTTCAACCGAGAGGACTGCCGTTAGCCTGATGGTGTTCCCTTTGCGGGTGACCTGCCCTTTCTTTCTAGCTGCTTTTAACATTCTTTCTTTCATTTCAACCTTGGAAAATCTGATGATCATGTGTCTTGGGGATGATCTTCTTATGGAGAATCTTGCAGGAGTTATCTGTATTTCCTGAATTTGACCGTTGGCCTGTCTAGCAAGGTTGGGAACATTTTCATGGACGATAGCCTGAAATACATGTTCCAAGTTGTTTGTTTTCTCCTCCTCCCTTTCAAGCATGACTGATTTGGTCCCTTTTCATAATCCCATTCTTTCCAGAGGTGTTGTTCATTTGTCTGACTGGCTTATTTAAAGAATCAGTCTTCAAGCTCTGAGATTCTTTCCTCAGTTTGGTTTAGTCTGCTGTTAATACTTATGATTGCATTGTGAAATTCTTCTGTTGTGTTATTCAGCTCTGTCAGACCCATTATGTTCTTTTTTACACTGGCTATTTCATCCTTCAGCTCCTGTATCACTTTGTTGTGATTCTTACATTCCTCGAATTAGGTATTGCCAGCCTACGGAATCTCAATGACCTTCATGCCTATCCATATTCTGAATTCTATTTGTGTCATTCTAGCCAGTTCAGCCTGGTTAAGAACTCTTGTTAGAGACTTTTTTTCCTAAAAAAAGTTTTGGTGTTACTTCCAAACAACCTGGTGAGGTTGTTTGTTTGGAGGACATATGGTACTCTGGCCATTTGAGTTACCAGAGTTCTTGTGTTGCTTCTTTCTTATCTCTGCATGTGGGTGGTTCCATTTACTGCATTGTAGATTGAGTACAGTCAATAGACTTCTTTTCTGGATGTTTTCACTGGACTGAGGCTTTGTGCAGGGTATTTGAAGCTGACTTTTATCTCTGGTTTAAGAGGTGGGTATGTTATAGCAAGGCATTTTTGGTGTTGAAGCTTTAGGGTATGATCCAGTAGGTGGCACGTAGGCTTATTAGTCAGCTGGTAGACTCTTGCTTGGTTTTTTGGCTCCTCTGTGTTTCTGCATAGTTGCAACTATGTTCCCCCTCAATGCTCTGAAAGTTTGGGTTCTCTCCCTCTTCATTGCTGGCTGTAGATAATGGCTTGGCACTCCTGCTCTGCCCACTGCAGCTCTGGAGAGATCTGAGTGTTTATGTTCCTCGCCTAACTTAGAGGCAAAAAAAGAAGGGACCTTAGCAGTGATTGTGGCCAAGGGTCTTTTGTTTGTCTCCCGAAGCCTCTGCCCTAGAGAGATGCAGGTCAGTAATACCTCAGTGGGATGGGGAGGGTCTGTGCTGCAAGCCCAAGCCGGGGATTCCTTGTCTGGTGATGAGTAGTGGTGGGTATGTGGGAACCATGGGAGATGGACTGTCCTCCTCTCCTTGGGTCGACTATAGCTTGTTGGAGGTGTGCTAAAGCACTTGGGTTCTTTGCTCCTTCGTCAGTCCAAGGGTTGCAAGGGCACTTCCACTGCAGAGGCAGTGACAAAGAGGCTTTCAGTTGCCCCTGGAGGCTCTCTGTCCAGGGAGTTGCTGAGTTGCTGCTGGCTCAATAGCTCTGGCTGGGGATGACTGGAGGCTCAGGCCTGGAAGACAACAAGTTTTTATCAGAAAAGTAATACATGCTCTAAAATGTTCAGGTAATTGGTAAAAGTATTAAAATGAAAATGTAAATTATTCATTATCTGACCACCCAAGAAATGAACACTGTTTATATTTTGGAGTATGTTCTTTCTATACATACACACACACACACACGTATGTATAACATGTAGTAATTAAATTGGGATCCTTCTGAATATGCTATATTTAAGCCACTTTTTTAACTTTGTTTTATTTTGAAAATTTCTCATGACATTAAACAGTCTTCAAAACTGTGAATTTAATGTTTAATGCATAGTATTTTCTAGAAAGGATATTAAGTAATTGGTTAATCACTTTACCATTATTAGACATTTAAGTTATATTCATTGTTTCTTATAAGTAGTGAAATGACAATTAGCCTTATAAATAATAAGTATTTGTATTATTAGTTCTTTATCATAAATCAATATAAGATGCTCATTATCTAGTATGAGGCCATGAAATTTATTTAAAATTTGGCACATATTACTCATCTTTCCTATGAAAGTTGTTAAGTTTATATTCTTGCCAGCAGCATATTCATTAATACACTGAACAAATATTAATGGTCTGTTTTATACGGGTTTTAGAGCAACCCTATTAAAATTGAGTGTATTTTTCCTAGTTTTACCAATTTGATGACAAATATCAATTATGTTGTTTTCATTTCTTAATTACAACTGAGAATAAACATTTCATAGGTTTATTGGTCATGTATATTTCTTTTTATGAATTTTCTATTTTTTCTATTACAATGTTTGCCTTTGTCACTCCTAACTTGTTAAGGTTCTTGATGTGGAAAGAAGTATATTAAACCTTTACTGTCAAATTTCATTCAGGGTTTTTTTTTTCCAACTTTGTCAATAGGTTGTTTAAAGAGCTTAAGGACTTTTATTTTTGTGTAAACAAACTTGGGATATTTGATTATATGATTTTTTCTTCTTTTTCTATTAATGTGAGAGTTTATATGAATAGACTAATGTTGAATAGCCCTTGCAGTTCTGAAAAATTAAGTCTATACTTACATGCTGTCTGTTTTTTCCTTTAGAGAGACCTGGGCATGGATTGCTAATATTTCATTACTGATTTTTTATCTTACTTGTAAGTGAAATTGATAAGTAGGCTTTTTTGTTTGTTTGTTTTATACAGAAGGGCTACATTACCTTTGCCAAATGATCTGGCTAGCTTTTCATCTGTTTCTATGCTTTGTAACAACGTCTATAATGTAGGAATTATCTCTTTGTAAAGATTTTAAATAACTCCCATAAAAACATCTACCTTGATACTCTTTCCTGGGTAATTCTTTGACACCTTCTTCAGCTTTTCTGATAGATACAGATATTTGGAAAAGGAGATTTTTTTTTCCTTTACTGAATTTTGGAAATCTGTCTTTTCTGTAAAATTACCTATATTTCTTTGAGATTTTTAACCTTTTAGTGTATTTTATTATTTTGTGTTTTTACTTCATTAATTATTTTGTTTCCTTAAAAAGAAATGAAACAAACCTACTTTTTGAATTATTCAGCTATTTATTCTATGTACATCTCAGTATCATTTTAAAACAATATAATTTAAGGCAATGAATTTGCTTTTGAACTTAGTTTAGGTATACTTCTGGAAGTGATAATATGCTAGCATTCTTATTATTTTTTTCTAAGTATTCTAAAATATTAAAGACTTTTTAGTTTTCCTTTGATCAAGAATGATTTATATGATCTTTAAATCAAGGAATTGGGTTTTTTTATTTAAGTTTTTATTACTAATGTATGGTTTTAAGCTCTGTAGTCAAGGACAGTGACTTCTCCCATTTTTGCCTGGTGGCATTTATTAAAAGTTGGCATAATATATGGTAACTGTTGTCATTTTAAAAATTAATTAAATTCAAAATAATGATTTTTCTGTAAATATGTATTCTCTAATAAATACTTATTGAGTGCCTATTATATTCTAGGCACCCTGAAGGTGCTGGAGGATAGCAAAGAGCAAAACGGACAAAAATCTCTTGGCTTGTGGTACTGGCACATTAGTAGATAATAAATATGTGCATGCCATATTTCCTTAAATATAAGTCAGCACCAATTATTATACACACAATAAATTTTTACTAACAGCTTTTCAAAAGGAGAACAAAAAAGAGAAAACCATCACATTAAATGTAAAGTTTTACATTAAAAGACATTTCAGTTTTACAAATATTTAGGTATGAGAAATGTGTTTCTTACTATTGAGAAAATATAGTAAAACAACTTTATTAATTATACTTTTTGATACTGTAAATACTTGTCACTTTTTTTATCTGTTAAACACAGATATTAAGTTAAAATTCCTATATACTATTTGGTTCTGAGGCCTTTCAATATCCCTTTTTTCTTAGGTCTATCACTTATTAAAAGTTGAATTGTGCCATTTGATTCATTCTGAGGCTTTCTCTTCCAAAGAAATGTTTAACTCATTTCTATCTGTTATGATAACTGGGATTCTTGTCCTTTCTGTCATCTCGTTTTAGGCTTTGTTTTGTATACCCTTTCCTGTTTTCTTACTCCATGTACTATGGGTGTCTGTGTGTGTGTGTGTATATATGTTTTTTTTTTTTTTAGATGGAGTCTGGCTCTGTTGCTTACGCTGGAGTGCAGTGGCGCAGTCTTGCCTCACTGCAACCTCTGCCTCCCGGGTTCTAGCAATTCTTTGCCTCAGCCTCCAAAGTACCTGGGATTACAGGCACCTGCTACCACGCGTGACTACTTTTTGTATTTTTAGTAGAGACAAGGTTTCACCATCTTGGCCAGGATGGTCGTACCATATTTCCTATGATGATTTTTAGTAATGTCAATCATACTGGCTTTATAAATATTCTTTAGCCTATTTTCTCTATCATTGAGCCCGTTCCATGTTAAAGAAACAAAGTAACATGACTGTGTTATCACAACTTTCCTTTATACTTTTTAACCTGTGGCATTTAAGATAAAGTTGTGTTTCTAAAGAAGGTGTATCTCTATTTTTGAAGGTGTATCTCTATTTTTAAAATATTTTTGATGTGACATACATCCTGCTATCCAGGGATTGTATGCAGTGTTTAGAAGGTGTATCTCTATTTTTAAAATATTTTTGATGTGACATACATCCTACTATCCAGGGATTATATGCAGTGTTTAATGCCAGTCCTTCCTTGCTGTGACAGCTCCATTGCCCATTTCTTTATTTTGATTCATCGCTCAGATAACCTGTTTTTTTTTTTTTTTTTTTTGTTTTTTTTTTTTTTTTTGAGTAATTTTAGTTCAGGAAGAATATGTAGGAGGTATATTTTTAAATCCTTAAAATCTGATAATATTCTTTATATATAAATCTAAATACTTAGAAGAATGTCTGCTGGTTTGAAGTTTGAAGTACATAACAAATTTTTTTTTGTAATGAATGACTTGACTGCTTCCCAAGGCTTTTTTCCTGAAAATTCTATTATCTTTTGGTTTTTAATATTGGTGAAGGAGAAATCTGAGGTTTATCTAACTTTTCTTTCTTCTAAGTAACTTGTCTTCTCTGTCTGGATCTTAGGGGCTTCTTTCTTTGTTCACAATATTCCAATTTTTTACCTACATTTGTCAGGGTTTTGGTCTCTGCATTCATTTTGCCAAACCTTTTTTGTGTTCTGTTTTATTGATGGCTTCATGTTGGTTTCCTGCTGTTTTCTTGCTTGAAAGCACCTTTAAATGAAGTGATTGAAGTCTACTTGATTCTCATTACCTTACATCTGAATATTTGTAGAGGAGTCTCCTCAAACCTCAACAACAGGACTGTCTGATGTTAACTCACACCTCCTGTTTAGAAATTCAGCAGCTGAGAGGACAGGAGTGGAGCCACAACCCTCAACAATATTTGGAGGAGAACTTTGTGTCTGCTTAGTTTTGCAGGTGGTTTTGCTGAAATCACTGGATAAGGGGTGAGCTTTCTATGCCCTGACTTCTGTTTGGCCCAGCCCTCTCATCCTATATTGCCTGTGGCTGTGTCTGCCCTTCACCTTCATACTATTGCCCATCTAATTAGAAGAGAGAGCACTTTCTATCTTTTAGATTTTTTTCCACTGTTAGAGCTACTTGGAGAATCCAAGACTTTCCAGGTGTGCTGTTCGGAATGCTGCCACTTCCAGCATAACAGAAAGCCCCATGTTAATCTCATCAGTCTCATAACTTCTCCTCCAGCCTCACCTTTCTAATGAAAGGCTTAGCCTCCTCTGCCTGCTCCCCAGAAAGGGTTGGTTTTGAGCTGGCACCACGCCCTCCTTTCTGCCCAACCCATGGCACTATTTCCAATACATACTCCTCAAAGACTCGCACTGGTGCAAGTTTCACCTGTTTCATATGTGGTTGATCATTTCAGCCAGAATCTGGGAGATCAGTAGTAAATTGCCTATGCTCACATTGCCATTTTTATTCAGAATTTGATACCCATCAACACACTTAAACCTCTTGAGAATAAGCGATTTCTTAGTGATGTACCATGGCAAGAACCAGGACAGTTTTATTGCCTCACAAAGCCCATTTTCTTAGCTGCAACTTTCTTATTCACACACAATAAAGCAATGCATATCTTATGGTATGACTGGAAAATACTAGGGCTTTTTTCCCCCTCCTACATGGTTAACTCCTAATTTTTCTTTAAATGGTCCTGAAAACAAGAGACATGGTATGTAAAACTTTTAAATTGGTTTCCTTACCACTCCAAGAGTAGGGTCTCTGGAAAATGTAGTAACAAAGCTGGTTTTCTAGTTGCATTTCACCATAACTTCAGTAGGGCTAAGCTGAAAGGCCAAAGAAATTCGGAGAATTAAGAGGTGTTTTCGTTTTTGTTTTTACATTAAAGATGTAAAAAATAATTACAATATAATGCTGGGTGTTATGTATTCACAATTACCTTCGAACACAAAAAGGTTTTATTTTGTCTGTCGAGGTACATTGTTATAATTATTAAAGATAAAAAACAAAGTTCCTGCTATAGACATAGAGATATTTGTTGCATGACTTTATTAGCTCCTAGACTGAGGTCTATAGTGTGGATGCTAATCTAATAACAGAAGCATATTTAGAATGCAGTAGGAAATTCTCTCTGCAGATTCAGAACAGTACACATGAGACCCAGCATTATCGAAGGCTTATCCTTTCTCACACTGAACTAATACTCACCCTTCATTTTGGTGACAACTCCAGCCCAATGAGAATTTCAACAAAGGGCCTGACTCTCGCTGCTTCCAGCCCCTTCGCTCCAGCAGATATGATTACTTGGATTCTGCCTATGGGTCCATGATGTGTACCCAGTCCTGGGAAGGTGCAGGAAAATCTGATCCTTTTTCAGAAATCATCTTAGAATCAAACCAGTCTTACTCTAATTTTCATGATACTCCCACCCTGCCCTTGCTTCTCTCAAGGTCTGGGGCTCCATGTCCTTATCAATATCAGACTTCCACTGAGGCTTCTATCTCCAGTACCCTAGAACACTAGGATTATAGTTTCTGCTGGAATTCCCTAACCTACATTGCTCACCCATTTCAGCTTGACCCAAATGCTTGCCAACTGGTCATGGGCAATCATGAACATAGATTGTTTCACACTTTGTCCTAATCTCTCCTTTCTTCTCAGATCCGTCTTTTTATCCTTGTCCCTCTGTGTCCGCATAGTCATATCTGGGTGTCTGTGGTGGGATTGTGGATGTGCACTTCTACCCACTGTAAGCAGCTATCACAGGTCTGGCCCACTCTACTGCTCCCCTGATATCTGGTAATGACAGAACCTTGCTTTCAAAATCAAAAATACAAAGGTGATTCCAGTATTGCCAGGTAGAGTTTTACAAAGAGTACTTGCCTTTGTGGCCCTTTTTTCTAAAATTTTGGTAAGCAGGTATACCCAGAAGTATGCCAGCCAGAAAGTCTGCAGCAGCTCTGGGGCCTCAGTAATGTAAGCATGACTCTAACTTGATAGCAAGCTCAACCTTGATCTCCAACTGCTCGTCTACTGTTTACGGCACTTACTGCCTGGCCATATTTTCATTTTTGACTTGGAAACAAACAAGACAGATGCCACATTCCATACCACTATCGTTTTTAGTTCTAGTGAAGAAAATAATGTAAGATGCTGAATTAATTGATATGGAAAAAAATTAAATGCACAAGATTACCACTTCTGCTTAGTGCTTTGTCTTTAGTAATTATTGCATTTTTGTATGTTAACTCTTAAGGTATGCAACGCCCAAAGCACAATTTTATTGCCTTTATTTTGCTGTTTACAAATGGCCTCTGGGGGTAGCAGGGAGTAGGGGAGACCAATCTTTATCAATAATGGGTAGTAATTTTAAAATCATTTAAAATGATTTCTGTACTCATATATTCAAACCCCCTTTCCAGGTAAATTCTGTTTGGGGACACAAGTGGTCAGTGAGATACCACTTGGCTTTTAGACGGTGAAGTCGTCAAATGAGAGGTTTGTAGCTATAAATAAAATAGCACAAGTATAGAAGCATCATCAGACACAGCAAGTATAACTATAATGAAAGTTACCTTGAACAAATCAGTTCCCAGGAAAGCATTCATTTCTTATTGATAAATATGCTTGATGCAATGAAATATGGCTTCCAGAAAGATAATGGAGTAGATAAACAATCTATTTGGAAACATAAACACACACACACATACACACTGCAGGGAGTGTGGGTTAGCACAAATCTTGTCAGTACAACCTAATGACCTGCTGTAGAACAGGCCTTTGACAAGGGGAAAAAAATAGAAAAAGTCATTTTTTTTTTTTTTTTACTGCAGTAAGGCTTTTTTGTAAAAATTCTGTGGTACGTGACCAACATCAGTAAAGGAGGAAAGAGCTTAGCTCTTACTTCTTTTATATAGGTGAACTATGGTTTGAGGATGATGACAAAACAAATCATTAATGTTTGTGTTTCGGTTGACTACAGTATACTAAGTAATCTTTTCTGTGGTGACAACTGACAAGAGGCAGTTAAAGATGTGGCTATCTCAAGTACTCCTCTGCCACAGAAAACTTCCCAGAGGTCAACCATTAGACCCCTACTGTTTCTGTGTCAGTGTATAAGGCCAGGCAAAGGCAATAGCCTTCATCAGAGTCTGTCTCAACCTTCCCTGCAGCCTCTTTTCCTTCTTAGTATCCGATGATGCCATTATCCTAGAGAGTACATACTTGATAAATGCTTGTTGCATTGGGCAGCATTGTTTCTAGGTCTCTCTCAGGAAAAGGAGGAGGATCGAGACCTACCATACTCATCTTAGGAGTGACACAGAAGTTTCCCCAGATACAAAGTCCAATTCTCTCTACTATAAAGCCTAGTCCTCATCTCACTACCTTTTTCAAGTAGCTGATGACACCTACATGATGCATCAGAGATGGGTTGACTGCTTTTGAGAAGTTACTCATGGCCCATCATGCATCAAGATTCTTACTCATCCACAGTCCCCTGCAAACAGCTAGCTATTACAGTCAGCAGCCAATGGTCTCTGTGAGTGATCTGGAAGCTAGGTTAGACAGCATCCCATTGGTCCTCCTGGTAAGAGGTTGTGCTCATATTTCATGCCTCTATACAGTCACAGTAGCCTCTCATGAAGCCTTCTCCAGCTGCTCCAGCCTCATCTCCCTCTCCCTGACAGTACTTCTCTACCACTTCCAGTCTGCACCGGGAAGTAAAACTCAACCACATTCTGCCTGGTACCAGCAAGCAACTTATTTAATAACTCATGCACATTTGAGCCCTATGTTGTGCCCAACCTCATGCTGAGTACTTTGCTGCCCCTCAACAAATGTTTGAATTTTTGATGGCCCAGATGAGTAACAGAGGCAGAATCATCTATGAGTCTCCAAAGGGAAAGCACGTATCTATTGAGACCCGCCCTGTATTCTCATCTCTAGCCTCTTCTTCTCATGTCAGACATAACACAATCTTAAATACTCAACAAGCTAGCGTAACGAGGAATGTCAGCAAGTAGGTCATTGCTAGCATCCCTTTTGGTGTCTTTGACAATGAATGTTCCAAGTGGCTACCTAACAGGCTGGAAATTACGCCTATAGGGTGAGCACCTCATTTAAGTATTTTTATAGATTAAGTCAATTTATGTTTATGAATTTTGAAATAATGGATATGGCTATGGTGGCATGACCCTACTTGAGCATTAAAAATAATTAACTTCCAACATATTTTAATGCAGATGTTACCTTTGTAAGTGGAAGACCTGAAAAGTAAGTGTTTCCATAGTAACCTAAGGGAACACATAACTGTTTGTCAGAACTTCTCCAGGAAAAGAGCTTGGCATGGACTGGGGATCTGCTTTGATGTCTGCTGAAAGAAAATAGCTGACAGCATTGTGTGAGAAAATGGCTAGAAGATCCCACTTTATTTGTAGTTAATTTAGAAAATAAACTTTCATAATGAACTGCTGAAATACACACTTGAAACAACCAGATGATCCATCAGGATATTTTTTTAAATGTAATTTGTCGGGCGTGACAACCAAGGCTCAGTTTAAGAGAAACAGATTAGAGAAGAGTTCTTACAACAGGTCTTTGCCACCATTTCACTCATTTTTTTTTTCTGTACTCTGTGTTCTTCTGTAGGAATCACTAGGCCTTTCAAAGCTCTTAGATTTTTTCTTCGCTTACTTTTTTTCCTTTTTAACTTCAGAAAATGTTATGTAAAAGCTGCCCTTTGGGAATTGAGACTCTACATTGTGAGGCTATCACTAAAAAGAAACCTATTGATTATATTTCACTTTCTTTACTGATATGGCTATTTGAATTAGTAGCTTTTTGGATGTGCCATTAGGTAGAAATGAGTTTGACATCCACAAGCCACTATCTGGTTATCCGCTGGTTATTTTCCCTTTTTCTTATGGATGTAATATCTACTTAAAGAAAAGCTGGTCTACAAGGATTTTTTCTTTTTCATTTTCATTTTTTAAGGGTCATTTGAGTAGAGAACAGATGCATACAGTTTTGAGGAGTATTTCTTTGAAGCGCCATTTTAGAGTCAGCTCACTGACAGGTCCATGCCCATAGGCTCTGGTGTGGACTTAGAGCAGAGGCACTGGCTACAATTACCCATCTGGTATCCATCTGGTAGCATGAATGAAAAATAACAACAGATCACAGAGAAACTATACCAACTGCCACCTTGGTATAGGCAGGCAAAGAAAGGTGCCACCCAACAACACTGTGAAGAATAAGAAATGCTATCCATAGGGTATGCACATTCCCACCACAAGATGCAAAAGAGTGGCACACAGGAGCGTGTGGAAAGGAAATGCTGTGCACATCTAACCTTACAGCTGCAACTCATGAAATAGTAAACCAAGTTCTCTCCGCCACATTTACGTTGCTAGTGAAGTTTGGAGAAAAATGTATTATCCTATGCTTGCAACCTGTCTTTTGCTACCCACAAAAGGGTTAAACAAGACTTGAAGACTTTTGGATGAGGAGTAGATGCCAACATCATAAGGATGTTGATGTAATTTACATGTAATGCCACTTTGCAGTAGTCAGTTCAATTGTAGCAAAAATAAAGCTTCTATGGTTACTAGAAAATAATGTAGATGTTTGTTGATTCATTACTGTCTTTTTGTCTTTATTTTCTCCTTTTCTGCTTTGTTTGCTTTCTTCCAGAATGCAGTGTGCTTTAGTTAGTACAATAGCTAAGGGTTCAGAATCTATTACTTCAGCTGCCAGAGATTTGCCCTCTTCAGGCAACATCCTTCCCTCCTGAGGAGCTAGAGATAGAGAATCCAAGATTCAGAGGGGCAAAATGTCTCTAGTGTGTATGTGGTTAGCAGGGTAAGAGCTGACTTGGATTCCTTTCTTCCATAATCCCTACAAAGCAATGGAAAATATCTTCCTGGACTGGCCGCACAGATACTCATGCTGGACAATTCAAGAAGATGAAATGGGGAAGAAAGAAAGGATGACTCTAGAGGCATAACCCACCTGGATAAGAATTGTTGTAAAGGAATTATGTAGTGCAGGACCATTAGAAAACGCCCGAGTGAGAGGTGAGTGGAAAGATGAGATGTCCAAGGAGAGGGGTTGTGATCTGAAAGGTTAAATTTCAATATCTGTTTGTAGACTGTGACCTTTGCAAAAGAATTTACGGAAAAGCCAACACGAGCCTAAACCTGATTGCTGTGGAAGAACTAAATTGTATACTCTCTGCAAGAAGATATAATATTGTAAATTCACTTGCTTTTTCTTCTTCCAACTTATGGGAGGGACTCAGGTTTTTTTCACCATAATTTATACTAATTAGTCTTTCCACTTAAATCAAGAGGGGAACTGCAAATGTGGCCATTGATGGTCTGCTCCTCATTAGAGACAATTAAGAGTTAGAAGAACAAAAACACATCATAGGATTAATGATGAGAAAAGCCACCCAGAGAGAGAAACATGAAGCAGGAAATGATCTTATTGAGCTGGACAAAGGAAACTGATAGCCTTCAAGATCAGAGGCTCTTGGAGCTGAGATCTAACCATTCTAAAGTAGAATCGCCTGGGCATGCAAGCCTTCCCCTGCTGTATTCTCATCTGTATTTTTCATATCTCCTGTCATATTGCATTTATTAAGAAATGTTCTTGCTCTCTAAATCCAATTCATTAGTTTCCCTCCATGGATAAGAGGGATGGCATTACTGATGAGAGAAAAATAAGTACTAAGCTAATCAGCCTCGGTAAATTCCAGTCTTGCACATTATTGTCATTGAAGCTTTATCTAGCATTCAGACAGGGCAACGAGACACAGGAAAGAGACTGGATATGAAATGTCCTAACACCACTCTCAGACCCCTGCTGCTTATATCATTTTATCCTCTTCCAAAGAGAGAGGGAGGAGATTAAGGAACATTTAATTGCCTTATAAACTGATTGACAAATTGGTGATCTGATGCATATGGATGATCTTTTTAGTGAAATGGTTCAGAAGCTGCTAACAGATCATCAGGAACCATGATTTGCACGCTCTCTGCAGAGTTATTACAGAGAAGCGGAAGGATGGGTTGATTATTATCTTTCCTTCTGTTTTTTTTCCTTGAATGTTTTCTTCACCTCCAGGGAAATGCATTCTAGCAGCATGAACACCACTATTAATCAACACTTGTAGCAATAATCAGTGAGTGAAAAATGGTGACCAGAATCTGCGAATGCGCTGGCATAACTGTCTTCTGAGTGTTCCTTTGTGGTCATGCCTTGGCATTCGAACATGGATAATTTATACAAAATTAATGTTGGCACCTTCTGAGGTGCAAAGATTTATAGAAGCAGTGCTTACTTCTTCATCCATTAAAAAAGGAAAAGAAATCGTTTCTGGTCATGATGAGTCGTATTTTAGAGGTTTTAAAAATATACTTGATATTGTCATGTTTCTTTGTGTTATGTTTAGCCACCTAGTCCCATCACTTTTGAACACAGGTGTCATAAAAGGCAAAACTGTTATAAGTTCTTGGTTTCAGTTTTCTCAGACTTATACCAGAAGGGGTATGGAAAATAATCAAGAATTTAAAAATAGCTCAAGTCCCAGTATACTTCTCAGAGCCAACTATTGTTATTGGCAATGAAGGGGGGGAAATGGTTCAGAGTTACTGGAGTGGCAAAACACTGTTTTGGCCACACCTTACAGGGGGTAGTTGTCTAAATTAATAGTGCAACATTTTCCTAGTGATACAGTTATACACAATGAAACTATTTTGAAATTTGGTTGCCACTCTCATTGCACAAAGTTACATATTAATTCACACCATCCTGTGATCAGGAGGGCAAAATCTGAGGTGTCAGCACACTGGAAAGTTCCCTTAAACTTCGCTAAGTTAGGCTGAGTTTGTCTGGAGCCTAAGGAAGATCACTAAGGCATCAGACCACATCTTTAAAAAGTGCGCTAGACCAGGACTCATAGGAGCATATGACAACAGCCCCTTCTGTGAGAATCATTCCTGTCATTAAAATCAATGCAACTTAATTAAAGCAAATTATAGATAGATACATCTATAAATAAGATATTAAAGTGTGCTGCTGAATATGATAATTGCTGCATATTTAGCAATCAGTGTGTGTGTTCTGCTTTTGCCAGGAGGAATTCCTTTCAGTGGAATCAATGGAGCTTTATTAAAAACCATCCAAATTAGAGGGAGAAATGATGAGTGTTATAATAACACAAAATCACTGTTTCAACTTTCATCGCAAAGAAAAGAAAGCAAAATATGGCCATCCCTCTTTTTTCACTCAAGGAAAATATTAGACATATTTTCTTTAAGATGTGGATGTTTTGAATTTATAAATTTTAATTTTTGTATTCTCTTCTCCCAAAGGAAGGCAGAAGGAAAATAATTATCATAAATAAAACAATTTAGCAGTGAGACTGGTAGGAAGAACACCCCAGTGCCCAGATCAGCTGTTTTATACCTTGATGACAGAAGACAAATAAATGAAGTTCATATTCTGTACAGAACTTGAAGATGGTTTATTTTATTCTCCTATCTACCAGATGTTCTTGTGTGTGAAAATTTTCATGGGTTAATTGAATTTGGAAAATAAACATCCATTTTCTTACCCCTATACCTTTATTCATGACAATTACATTTGAATCAAGGTATATTTTTTCAGGCTAATTTTTAAAAATAATTTTTATCATCCAGATTAAACATCAGTAACAGGAAACATAAGTGTTAATTAAATAATGAAATCACCCCTCTGTAACCAGAATTATTCTCAAATTTCTGAAAATAAATACTAAACTTACAAAACGATATAGATTTTAACATTCAATGTTTTTTGGGTTTTTTTTTTTTTTTTTTTTTTTTTTGACACAGGGTCTTGCTTTATCACCCAGGCTAGAGTGCAGGGGTGCAAACAGGTCACTTCAGCCTCAACCTCCAGGGCTCAAGCAATCCTTCTACCTTGGCCTCCCAAGTAGCTGGAACTACAGGCGCACGCCACCACATGGGGCTAATCGTTCAGTGTTTTAAGAGATGCAAAAAGTCACCTCTAATAGAGTCTAGTAAAAGCATTTACAAAGACTTCCCATACTGGGTTACTTTGTGCATTAATTTTTTTGTCTCTGAGAAGGAAAAAGGATAAAAGAGAAAAAATGAAAAAGCCAAAAAAAAAAAAAAAAAAGAAACAAGAAGAGACGTCATGTTTAGGAAAGCGGTTTATAACCATTTCACTTGATCAAATATTGATTTGTTGAATATTTTCAAGGGACTGGTCCTGGTGCTAGGGAAAGAAAACAAAGTCCCTGTTCTCATAGAGTTTATGTTTGTGAAAAGAGATAGACAATAAACAAGTAAAGAGTAAATATCAGGCCGTGATAATGACCAAGAAGAAATATCAAGCTGGGCTAAGGGACTGGGCAAGGCATGCTGTTTTCTACAAAGTGGTCAGAGAAGAGTAAGGGAGCAAGATGCTTGGGAAGCTGGAGGAGTAGAGAGGAGAGTGAGGGAGAGTGAGGGAGAGGGAGAGTGGGCAGAGGCCAGAGAGGTGGCTGGATCAGAACTGTGGAGTCTTATGGAGTCCACTTTTTTTTTTTTTTTTTTTTTTTTGAGACAGAGTCTTGTTGTGTCGCCTAGGCTAAAGTGCTACAGTGTAATGGCATGATCTCGGCTCACTGTAATCTCCACCTCCTGGATTCAAGCTATTCTCCTGCCTCAGCCTTCCAAGAAACTGGGATTACAGGTGCCCGCAACCACACCTGGTTAATTTTTGTGTTGTTAGTAGAAATAGGGTTTCACCATGTTGGCCAAGCTGGTCTTGAACTGCTGACCTCAAGTGATCCACCCACCTTGGCCTCCCAAAGTGCTGGAATTACAGGCTTGAGCCACTGCACCCAGCCTAGCCATTCTTCCCCATAGTGGTTATTTCTAATTTTCCAAGATGCATAGATGATATGTATTCCTCATGCTCAGAAAACAATAAAAACGATTGGCATTGGTCTAGCTTGCTATGTTCTTCTCACGGCCCAGCTCTAGAGAGTGATTTTCAGGAGAGATGGCCAATGATTTCATTCCAGACTGCCAAAACCAGAAGCTATTATATTCGCAAATGTGTTCAAAATTGGGACACATGAGTTTCCAGTCTACAGAGGGGTGTATACAGAGTAAAATGGAGTTCTTTTTTGCATCTCTCTTAGCTCCACATCTACCATGTAGACATATTACCCCCATAATCAAATCTGCTCTGCCCCCTTCTCATGTTCCCACCAGAGGATACCATGGCTTATTCCCACCTGCGAGCTCTGCATTAATGGAAAGAGGAAGTAACAACAGCCACTAATCATGTACATCACAGACATCCAAGCCCGGTCTTTCCTTTAACACATACTCCGTCCTTGTGCAGCTGTGCCCCAGAGTTGGCCCCAGTCAGTAGGTAGGGAGGGAGCAGAGTGGTGGTCCTCAGACTCTTTATTTGGGTCCTTTCTCCATGCCTAAAAGATGTCATAGGATATTTCAAAACTAAACTATCCTTAGAGATGTGTACTAACAGCAGTTTGCAACTCTGTTATGGGATACACGTAACAGCAGGACCAGTGTTATTCATTGTAATGTGCATGTGAATATTCTGGTTCAAACTGCACACAGTAATAATACCATTAATAGGATATTTGTTTGTAGCATAATAAGAAGTATATTTCCTTCTGAAAATATTGATGTAATGGATCTCTTTAAATCATCGTATTTAAATAATAGCCCACTCAAAGAACAAGGTATTGGAAGACATTATCCAGTAAAAGGTTTCTCTTCCCTATGAGGTAGTGAGTTCATTCTGTCACCTTTATAATTTCCTCCTCCTGTGCCAGGTGGCTCTGTACTCTCTACTTTGCTGCAATTCCTCAGGCAATAGCCAAGCTCTCCCATTTTGAGGATCCCTGATTTCAATAACTCACAGAAATTAGTAATTAGAAACACATTAAAGTGTTGGATCATTTTTCTTAGGGGCCTTACTAGGAGAGAATTATACCCCAAATTGCATTTCCTGGTGTTTTCTCCTTTCTGATTATAAACATGCCAATGGTGCTATATTGCATTCACCCAGGGTAGGATTGAGAAGTAATCAAGGTGAGTCTAATGAAAATGTGGCAGCAGCCCTAATGAAAACTGGAGTGGATCTAAAAACCTTGAATAAGCTCACTCTCTTTGCATAGGTTCTTGCAGTTTGGTTTTCAGGAGTACCTGGGAAATGATGGGGAGTGGGGTCCATTAAAGGTATTAGCTATGAGGAGGTATTTGAATTCTCATTGACTGAGAATTGTGAGGTGGAACAAGCGTGGGGTGTCTTTTAGCTGAGTTGTGTGCTATTGAAAATGATGCAGGCTGAATTGAATTTTGATTTTTTAAGAAATTATTCGATTAACACTTGAACCACATGTTCGTGTGTCCCCCAGGAATACGGTGAAAGAGGCTCTATTCCTGTTTCTTCCACAGCATTGCATTCTCCTGCTCCCACTCACTTGAGTTTTGCCACCCTGTGAATTATGGTATTTGATCTCTGCTCCTAAGGAAAGATGATTCTACCCACTCTTTGGATGAGTTGTTCCCCACAGTTGACCCTCAAATTGAAAGTGATGTTTCCCTTGTGAACGTTGTAAATTTAAATGCAGGGATCATCGCCTGATCAGTAACTCACTTGTGGGTTGTTAGGGTAATTTATGCATTGTTGCTTGTCTGCAAAGTAAAAGTAAGTTTCACGTGACCCTTGAGGAAGATACTCAGAGAGACCTGTCCCTAAAGCTACATTGGACCAATGGACAAATTCAGGACTATAACTCTCTCTACTTCCTTCCAAGTGACTTGGATTAATGTTGGTGCTATTTTCCATACCAAAACCCAATTACAAGATGGAAGATTTTTAGTAATTGGGCCCTTTGGATCTGAAACATCTTAGGTCAGTGCCCCTGGGGATAGCCTTCAGTAGGAAGGGTTCTGGGGCTTCAAACAGAAGGTAAATCTGATTTATAGATGGACATGGCATTACATCTGTCACAAATACATTATGAATGGGCACTGTACATTTTCTAACATATAAATCAACTCCCCCTGGGAAATTATCCTTCATCCTAATGGATTATGCCATAAGAAGTTATTTGCAATATTCATCCTAAATTTTCACTTTTCTTAATTTCATTATATTGATGAGTAGAGATCCTTACGTATTCTTTTGCCTACCTCTTAGGGGTGTTAAAGTATTAGGCTAATGTTTGTAAATCACCTCACAATTCTCCAACTGAGCCCACTAAAGCAGTGCAAAACAGTACTAGATAATGAATAGGTGTTGCTTACACTCAACATTCATGCCATACTGGGACATAATGAATAGACTCTTAAGTAAGTAGATAAACATTCTTCTCCTTAAAGATGCGAAATCATATAAATGGCACTCAACCAGAATTTCAATGGCTTAGCTGCTAAAGTTGGAATTTGGCTTCTTTGCATAGAAATAGTCATGGCGAGTGTTGGTTTCTTCTTTTCTCTTTGTTTCTCCCATCTGCTGACCCCTTGCTACACAATGCTTCCCCTTCAGACTCTGTACCTTTGCTTCTCTGGAAGAACTGCACTTGGATGAGCATTTCTCTGAACACAGACACTGAGAATGCTTTCAGACTTGAAAATGCAATGAAGGGGCCTTCTGCCAGACTGCAGGGCTAAATCTGGGGGTTGCACTAATTTAGGAAAACCCACCAATGGACCTATAGCAAAATGCCTGAGGTCAGCAGTTGGAGGTGGACTCACTCTCTACCTATGCACACAACCTGTTGTACCCTGGGAAGGAAGCCAGCTGTCATTCTCTCCTCATCCAGTCATTAGGACTACACACACATGGTCCTGGTATTTATGTGTGATCCCAAACTGTTCAATAATGTAATAAAATGCATATTCCATATCTGCACTGTTAAATGCCTAAATCACAAATGCTGTTTCTTGATTTCATTTGGTAGAATTCATGTTCCCACATGAATTGGAGTATTGCATTCAGTTGCTAATAGCACCTTCAGGTAGCCCAGCTAGGATAATCCAAGTCTGTTTTCCGTGGGTAGTTGAGGATTACTTTTTTCTCTGCCTGCCTATGTTACGTCTCGCCTTCAATATTACTTTTTTCATTTAGTTGATGCTTTATTCTTTTAATCATTTATTGAGCATATGTGTTAGATAAGAAGTATTACAGAGATGAATAAAGCATGATTATTTGTCCTCAAAGCACTGCTGATCCAACAGAGAAGGAAAAACAAAAACACAAACCACCTCCTTATAACAGTCTAGGTAAGTATTATTTACAAAGACATACTGTAGGCTCTCAGAATCTAAAAAGAGAATAGTTCTGTGTGACAGGCTTCCCAGAGGACCTGGTGATAGAAGAGAGGGGGAGAGGAAAAAGCTTGAACCAACGTAAGGAAATGTGCGAGTGTATAGGGATGAAGGATGGTGATACTGATGAGGATGACAATGATGACAGTAGATTGTCAAAGGCCTAGATGCCATGCTTAAGAATTAGACTTTTCTCTAGGCATTGAGTAGTTTCTGTAAGCAAGAATAAGATGGTTACATATGTGTGTACACACACACACACACATCATCCTTCTGAATGTGTCATATTATTCCAGCCACTCATCTTGTATACATATAGTATAAAAAAAGAGGCACTTTCATAAGAGAAAGTAAGAGTTCTCTCTCTATAATGCCCTCCCTTTCTGTCTGTCTCTTTCTCCTTTCTCCTCCTCACTCTCTTTCCCAATACTGTTTTCGGAATAGTATCGGTGAAGAAGCTGCCATTAGCTCTGTAAGCCAGATCTGCTCAGAGCGTTCATGGAAATGAATTCTATAGAGCAGGGAAGAAATTCTCCCCAAGTGTTTTTGTTTATTATGTTTTGTTTTTTAACCAATAGAAAGGTCAGATTCAATGCAACTACAATAGTAAGAATGAAGATTTACTGGCATATAGTAGACTACATGTGAGATGTACTATACTATGTGATTTATATTCATCACATAATTTAATCCTCATAACAATCATCTGAGTAGGTATTATTATTAATCACATTTTCAGGTGAGAGAAATGAGGCTCAAAAGTTAACTTGCCCAAGATCACAAATTCAGTAAGTGGTAGAGCCAGAATACAAAGCCAACCACTATACCACACTGTGTGCAGGCCTGAGACCACTGCCTGTGGGTGTTCAATTAGAGACGCTTCATGCCGTTTCCAGATGGAATTAATTAATGCTGACAAAGGGCTAATATCCAGAACCTACAAAGAACTCAAACAAATTTACAAGAAAAAAACAACCCCATCAGAAAGTGGGCAAAGGATATGAACAGACACTTCTCAAAAGAAGACATTCATACAGCCAACAGACACATGAAAAAATGCTCATCATCACTCGCATCATCACTCAACATCAGAGAAATTCATCAAAAACCACAATGAGATACCATCTCACACCAGTTAGAATGACAGTCATTAAAAAGTCAAGAAACAACAGGTGCTAGAGAGGATGTGGAGAAATAGGAACACTTTTACACTTTTGATGGGACTGTAAACTAGTTCAACCATTGTGGAAGACAGTGTGGCGACTCCTCAAGGATCTAGAACTAGAAATACCATTTGACCCAGCCATCCCATTACTGGGGATATACCCAAAGGATTATAAATCATGCTGCTATAAAGACACATGCACACGTATGTTTATTGCGGCACTATTCACAATAGCAAAGACTTGGAACCAACCCAAATGTCCATCAATGATAGACTGAATTAAGAAAATGTGGCACATATACACCATGGAATACTATGCAGCCATAAAAAAGGATGAGTTCATGTCCTTTTTAGGGACATGGATGCAGCTGGAAACCATCATTCTCAGCAAAGTATCACAAGAACAGAAAACCAAACACTGCATGTTCTCACTCATAGGTGGGAATTGAACAATGAGATCACTTGGACACAGGAAGGGGAACATCACACACCGGGGCCTGTTGTGGGGCGGGGGGAGGGGGGAGGGATAGCATTAGGAGATATACCTAATGTAAATGATGAGTTAATGGGTGCAGCACACCAACATGGCTTATGTATACGTATGTAACAAAACTGCACATGGTGCACATGTACCCTAGAACGTAATTTTAAAAAAGAAGTAATTAATGCTGGAATCAGACACGCATTGGGAATGATGGTGCGTTTAGGATTGTCTGACCTACCCTCCCTGCTGTTTCATTCCCTTTGAGTGAAGTAGTCTTATGAGGAATTCACAACACCTGCCTTTGTCCTGGTCAGGGTAGTGGTGGGGATTGAGTCAGATGATATCTGAGAACATGCTCTGATCATTGCAAAACTCTGTATGAAGTATCTGATGATATATCACTCATTTAATATGTATGCAGGAACTAGACAGCAAGCACATTTTAAAAACAGGACAGGTAGTTTGAAAATCGGTTTAACCTTTTAGGTATCACCCTCTAGAGCAGGTATGTGCACAGCCCCTCCAAGGCCATGGTCAGGGGCCCATCAGCATCCACGCTTCCAAGCCAGCCGTTGCTGGTCACTCTGTCCTTTCCCCAGGGCCTGCCAGACTGTTTATGAAGTAGCAGCACAGCTGTCACAACTGATGACCAGCTGTTTTTTATTTTAACAATGGCCACTAAAACCCACACTGAAGTATCCTTTGTATTATTTCCTCAGTAGCTTAGATACCCGGTTCTGAAGCTTTGATCAGATCACTGAACAGTCTCCAGATCCGGACCCCACCCCTCCCCCAGGTCATTACACAGAGCAAACGTGTTCTGCTCAAGTGGCATCCTCAGATCTCTGCTAGGTGGACTTCACAGAGCCGCCAAGTACGGTTAGCTGTGACTCAGGTGAAGTTTTTTCAAAGCCATCTTAGCCAAAGAAGTATGAGGCTTTGATGTAGCCTGTCACTAGTTCAAAAGTAACTCAGGAACAGAGGGGAAAAGACTCAGCAGTTCTCTCCTTATACCCAAACTTTCCTCATTTTAGTATCACTACTCAGCTTACAGGGAAGTCAGGGAGAGGGTTCCTAGAAACCCACTAACCACGGACTCTGTGTCCTCCTCCATGGCATGTGAGTTGTGCAGCACCATCGTGCTACATCCATTTCTTGGCTCATGTGAGACACTTGGGCTGATTTTTTTGTTGTTGTTGTTGCTTGCTGTATATTTGCATAATTTTATATCCCGAGCAGAGTTCTTGATTTTGCAAGAGCATAATAAAAAAAAAGAAAAAAACACTGTGAATTGGCAGGTTTGAGGTTATGATTTGCAGCTGGTCTATCACTTCCTCTTACTGGAAGCTGCAGCTTAAAGTATTTTACAATTATCATATTTCACGGGACCTGGGCCTATATTTGCATCTGCTCATCTTTTGGTTTTGCTTTTTAAAAAATACTCTCTTTTCACATTCTTTTGGTAGAAGAATTGTCCAACATATTCATTTTATATATTTTTCTCTTCTGGGTATAAATTCATATGGTTCAATGCTATTGAAATCAAAGCACCAAGGTCTAATTGACTTAATAATAGTCAATGCAGTGAGCCCTTTGGACAGGTTTTTGAGCTTGAAAACAGTGACAAAGCAAATTCTACCCGGGGTTGCAGTAATATGTCTAACCAGCCCCCTTTGTCCATTGTCATTATTTTGATTAAAAAGGTGTGTAGAAGCCACGGTGGTTTTGCAGGATGCAAAAATTATTGCAGAAACTTCCTCTATTAGTGCAAATTATTAGAGGATGGAAATGGTACTTGAACAGCAAGAATGACATTAATTATGTGAAAAGCAGTCATATCTGGCAGTTGGCAAGCATGCAGTATTCTTCAACAATCTTCCATGGGTTTGTGTTCAGCCAGCATTAGAAATCTAAAAGCTTTTAATTTTGGCAAAGTTTTCACAGGACTTGCACTTCCAGCATCTAGATAAAAGATAATTTGGAAGGAAATTATATTGGTGAAATTGAAGAATTCACTGAGTTCTGTGTAGATGAATCAATGCCCAATTAAATGATTATATCAAATCTACCTTTAAATGTTGACTTAATCATATTTTAAAGACATTGAAAGTAAGATGCTATATATACATGTAATCAGAAGAGCAAAGTCTGTGTTACCCATGCTGGTAGAGGAATGATGTGTTCTGATTGATCCATGAATTTGATTAATGGAAAGAAATTTAGGACGGGAATTATCTGTATGCTAAGATTTGGAGTAGATTGCCATAATCTAGCTTGTTTTCATCGTTTCCATTCTCTTTTGCAACTTTTCTCTGTTTCTCTGGGTTTTTTCCTCTTTCCCTATCTATACTCCTTCTTCCAGGCTCCCTTCTCTGTTTGAGTATTTTAATGCTCACATAATCTGTTTTTTGTTTGTTTTTTGAGACGGAGTTTCACTCTTGTTGCCCAGGCTGGAATGCAATGGCGTGATCTTGGTTCACTAAAATGTCCACCTCCTGGCTTCAAGCAATTCTCCTGTCTCAGCCTCCCAAGTAGCTGGAATTACTTGGAGCGTGTACCACCACACCCAGATAATTTTTGTAATTTTAGTAGAGATGGGGTTTTGCCATGTTGGCCAGGCTGGTCTCAAACTCCTGGCCTCAAGTGATCACCCGCCTCAGCCTCCCAAAGTGCTCGTATTACAGGCGTGGGCCACCGTGCCCACCCCTATTTTTTTAATCTACTACTTTATCCACCTATTTTTTTCCCTTCGTGGCAATGAATACAGCCAATCAGAGCAATATTCTTTGTTTCATTAATTCAGTCAATCAGCATTGACTAAACCCCTGCCATGTTTATGGCACTAACTTGATGATAGGCAGAGCTACCAAAACTGAAGAAACGGATATCCTGCCATAGGCAAAAAAGCACGTTTGGCTGGCCAGACATGGTGGCTCACACCTGTAATCCCAGTACTTTGGGAGGCCGAGGTGGGTGGATCACTTGAGGTCAGGAGTTCCAGGCCAGCGTGACCAACATGGTGAAACCCCATCTCTACTAAAAATGTAAAATTAGCTGGCGTGATGGCACATGCCTATAATCCCAGCTACTTGGGAGGCTGAGGCAGGAGAATAGCTTGAACCTGGGAGGCGGAGGTTGCAGTGAGCTGAGGTCACACCGTTGCACTCCAGCCTGGGCAACAAAAGTGAAACTCTGTCTCCAAAGGGAAAAAAAAAAAAAAAAAAAAAAAGTACATGTTTGGAATCCATAAAATTCTTAATAAGATCGATAAGATCATTGAGCCCGCATAAGAAGGACAAGATAAAGCTGGAAAGTTAGGTTGCTATGGGTTACTAAAGGCCTTGCATACCAGACTAACAGGCTGAGTTTTTTTCTCTAGTTAACAGGAGACTATTCCATTGTGTGCATATGTGTATGTATGTATGCATATTTGGCTTGGTTTTCCAAACCAGGTTTTGACATAAGAACATCAGTTTTCAGAAGGTTTTCTGTTCAGTTCTTCCTTTCTCCTCAACTTGTCTTTATTCATCTTCCTAGAACTTGAAGTCAGCTGCTGCAGTCATCACAAAATCATTTGGTTGATACAAATTTTGGGAAAATGCCTGTCTGAATCCAGCATGAATGGTAGAACAGGTCTGATAATGTTGTGACTCCAGTAAGCACTGCATAATGAGGTAGCCATTCCGTCCAACAGTAGTTATGTGCTCAGTAATTCATCCTGTTGTACACAGCTCCTCTCCTAGTCCACTGTTACTTTGAGCTTATAGGAATCTTTCCTCACGCTAAGCAATTACATAATTTAGATTCCAAACGGTTTTGATTTATACTCCAGATCCGAGTTCAAATCTAAATTGTTAGACTATTTATAGATTTTTTTTTAATTTTGTAAGGAATATAAAAAGCCAGGACTATGTAAACAAAAGAAATGTGGCAGTCTTAATAAGGCATAACCATAAAACAGATGTCATGAGGGTAAAGCTCCCTTGAAAACATTTTGATAATACGTTTTCTACGATTTAACAGGTTTGGACCAAAAATCTAGCACAAAATCTGATTCATTCTTTCTGGTAACTTCCACTGAAAAGATGTTTGAGATGTCTATTTCATTGACTCAGTAAATATGAATGAGCAGAGTGATACAAAGATGATATGCCAGGCCTTGAGAATGCAATGGTGCCAAAAGGAGGCATTGTCTTAGCACTCAGGAAGCTTACAATCTGAGATCTTATGTAAACGAAATTAATAGACTGACACCATGTATGAATAACTGAAAAAACTCTACATAAACCAGGCTATTTTTTTTTTTTTTTTTTTTTTTTTTTGAGACAGAGTCTCGCTCTGTCGCCCAGGCTGGAGTGCGGTGACATGATCTCGACTCACTGCAAGCTCCGCCTCCCGGGTTCACGCCATTCTCCTGCCTCAGCCTCCCTAGTAGCTGGACTACAGGTGCCTGCCACTACGCCCGGCTAATTTTTGTATTGTTAGTAGAGACAGGGTTTCACCATGTTAGCCAGGATAGTCTGGATCTCCTGACCTCATGATCCGCCCGTCTCGGCCTCCCAAAGTGCTGGGATTACAGGCGTGAGCTACCGCACCCAGCCAAACCAGGCTATTTTCATAACACATATCTCTTTATTAGGAAACACTTTTGCTATACCAAAAAATTAGTATATACACAAATATTAATGCCTCCAGCTATAAGAAATAAATATTACTAGGCCACTGGAGTTCAGTGATATGGCTAGGAAGACCACAAACACATTGAGAATACTTGCAGACAGTCAGAGACACTTTCACATGTCCCATCGCATCACCACCATAGGTTCATTTGAACTTTCTGGTCCTTCATCTCAGTTGTTCATTTAGGAAACAGAGTGACAGTAACTATAATGATCACTGCCAATATATGAGCATCATTGTTGGGGGCGAAATGTTGCTTTGGGGTCAGACACATCTCAGTTCAAATCCTGACTTTGCCACTGTGTGACCCTTAGGCAAGTCTCTTGATGACCTCTGAACTCTCATTTCCTCATGTGTGAAATGAGGCAGAGATGGAAACGGTGGCATTGATTGCAACTTATGATACTGATAGTGGAGTGTCCTAGAGAGTCCGTTCTTTCTAGTAGTTGTAAATGGAAGTGACCAGAACTTGCCCACTGGCTGAAATAGAAAAAAGAAACATTTGGAAAAGCTGAATATTTTATATCTATGTTTACTCTTTATAAATGGAAGTATACCTAAAATATGCTAGAGAGCTTGGTCAATGAATATGCTTTATAGAGTTTGTCAGCTAAAAGGGATAGCATAAGAAATAATATGAACTAGTATATCATTTAAGAATTGAACCTATTTTGAGGGTTAGCATTGTCTCTTTTGGGATGAGTGAATAACACTGTCACAGAGTGTACAATAAAACAAAACAGCAAGGAGTAAATGACTCATGGAATACATCCGTGGAACAATTAGAGACCAAATTTAGTAAGTACTAGATATTAGCATCTAGTGATTAATGTCACTAAGATTACATCAAATTCCTGTTTCCTCTGCTCCTGGAGAATACAGGACAGGTGACAGATTTCTTAGGAAATGCTTTTCCTAATGCCTTTTTCTTTTCATCAGACCTTTGTCTTTTTTCAAGTATGAGTTTACATTTTAGCCAGTGTTACAATCTCTCTATTTGTAGGTAGACAGATGGGGGATAGGAAATGAGGAATGGTGTCTGGCTCTTTAATTAAAGACATAGAACCAGAGTTTGGTCTTCGAGCTTACTGGCAAGGCACATACGCACACGTGCACATACACACACATACACACACAAAGTGCATCTGATAGATGAAGCCAAATTTGTAAAATTGTATCCACAATCATAGTTTCTATGGTAACTGTATCTTAGGCCCAGACACAAACAGAGCTGGAAGGAGATGTCTGATTTTATTTTCTGCTAAGACAATCATAACAGAGACAGTTCAGGTTATTAAGATGCCATAGCCCAGTGTACATGCAGCTAGTACTTGGATGGTGCTGCCATAAGATTTCATGCTTAAATCCCAATAAATACTTTATAATTTCATAATTTGCAGATTGCTTTGTTCTCTTTGTCATTCTGCTATAAAATCATCATGTGCCTACACACAGTTACTATATTAATGAGGTGTTGGTGGTCAACATAAATGTGGAAATGATGCAAGATAATTTTTATAAATGTGCACAGGTTAGAAGGGACTTCCAGGATGTCTGTTTTAACCTGACATGTTCCAAGGAAGGAAAATGTACGCACAGAATGGTTAAAAGACTTATCCAAGAATTATTTTTAAAATATTTTATTTGCTGTATTTTTTAAACTAACAGATGTTCTAGACTAGTCTATAAGCTGAATACCCAGTTATTTGACAAAATTACTGAAATCAAATTACAGAAAACAAACACTTCAGAAACAATAGTTTGAATGAGTGTGTGTTCTTTCACCTCTCTGGATAACACATTTGTAAATACGTAGCTCAGCATAATATACAACATATTGCCGAAGATAAATAATCAAACATCCTATTTTGATGAGCTTCCTTTTGTTTAAATAGAGCATTTCCCTTAGTTCCCTTAGAAACATACAGCATTTTAGCAAAATGTCTTAATATTTGAAGATGCTGAAGTCCAAGTTTATAACTTTTTAGAAGTTTTTATTGTATTGATTCCTTTAAACATCTTCCAGCCAAATCTATAACTAGGTAAGAGCAATAGAATTAGAAGAAAGCTTTTGGAAATGTGGAACACTGCTCCAAAATATCTGTCATGATACCAACTTGAAATGAAAGGCACGTTTCCTAAAATGGCATCTAAATTTTTATACTTTGCATCTTAATCTTATGATGTGTCTGGCAGCATGAAACGCATTTTTTTGTGATGGATCTAAGACATATTTGTAAATGAGGATGTTATATATACGTGAATAAGGCATATTGCAACTTTGGCCTCTCCCAGCACAGCAGCTTTTAAATTTCCTGAGGAAAATTGGCTTAGAGGACACAAATTACAAGATTGGCAAAAATGTGTCCTAACCTATAGAAACTGGAAAACATGTTAATTTTGAATTGTTTCCGCTTTTCATCAGCAGACATTTGCAGGAAAATCTTGTGTAATTTATTCTTTTATTTTTAATGAATTGTTTAAAACTGTTTGAAAAGGCATTATATCTTCTCCTCTGCCATTAATCTATAAATGGGGAATATTGGGAGGTTAAATGGCCTCTTTAGGATATTGCTTGATGAAACTGCTGATTCTAGCAATGCCAGGCTACAAACACATACTAATTTAAGGAACCCTGAATATAAGCAGCAAGCTCTTTGCTTTTGTAGAGAAAAGACGAATAGCTTTATTTTAACAAGGCTCTTAACACCCCAGCCGGCAGCAGGCACTGAGTGAATGAAATTGGGGGAACTCCCATGGACTAAAAGCACCTTAATTCAACATTCCTTCCAAACACCAAGCCCTCCTGATAGGCTTGTCACAGGCTGTCATAATCCAGCCAAAGAGGGTCACCACGTGCAAGGCGCACCGAGGTATGAGCGCTTTAAGTTGTTTTGAATAAGCTCTCTGAAGTTTCACTTCCTGAGCTATATCAGTAAAAGAAAGATAAACATGCCCCAAATCCAGGCGTAAGTTCTAATGTTACACTGTTGTGTAAAAGACTAGATTTCTGTTATGGCTTAAGTCAAGATTGTTTCTATCAGACATATATTTAGGTCATTACATTAAAAAGAAAAAAAAAACCACTGCATGATACCAAGTAAGATAAAGGGATTAAAAAGAAATTAATTGGATCAAAGCTGCTGACCTTATTTTTTTGTGATGAGGGAAATTACCTAATAAGGAGTTTTTCAAGCAGGAGTATTTCTGAGCCTTGTTGAGCACAGAGAAAAATGAGAAGTGAGCTTATAAATGCCTGTGTCTGTTTTCTCTCCCTCACTCCCTCTTCAAGTCGTCTGACTTCCTAAAGACTTAACCACAACTTCTTAAAACTGGCGTCCCTTTAGCAACCCTCTATCTGCAATTTCCCATCCTCCATTTGCAGCTCTTTGCAAGAATATTTGCACCCAACACACTAATCTATATTGCCACCAGTTCTAACAAGAATATTAAGAATTCATCAAATTATAGGAGGTTACATGGATTATGATTTATCCATATAATGGGATATTATATAGCCATTAAAAATTGTGTTTTAAAATATATTCAATAGCATACAAAACTGTCAATAATAAACAGATAAGAAAACAGCTCTATATGCCATTAAAATATGTATGTGGGGCCGGCGCAGTGGCGCACGCCTGTAATCCTAGCACTTTGGGAGGCCAAGGCAGGCGGATCACGAGGTCAGGAGATCAAGACCATCCTGGCTAACATGGTGAAACCCTGTCTCTACTAAAAAAATACAAAAAACTAGCTGGGCGTGGTGGTGAGTGCCTGTAGTTGCAGCTACTCGGGAGGCTGAGGCAGGAGAATGGAGTGAACCCGGGAAGCGGAGCTTGCAGGGAGCCGAGATAGTGCCACTGCACTCCAGCCTGGGCGACAGAGCGAGACTCTGTCTCAAAAATAAATAAATAAATAAAATAAAATAAAAAATAAATAAAATACGTATGTGTTTATAAATGTTAACAGAGAACATTTTGGGGTGGTTTTCCACAATAATCATATACGGGAGAATAAAATGATTAAATCTATTTTTTTAAAATAATGGAACAGAAATGTATCCCCATCATTTTCATTAACTAACATTGAATCCTGAGGGAGAGGACTTTTTCTCATCTCTGTCTTATGGTACTTCACATGTTACTCCACCTATGAGACACTAACACATGTTTACATATTTGAAAGTATTAATCTCATTCCATAAGTGTGACAGCGTAAGACAGTACAATCAGTGGTTGTTTATTTATTAGAAAACTAGAAAGGATTTCAGCGCCATAGAGCCTGGCTTTCTCTCCCCATCAGTCCACTGAAATAACTCTCAATAAAGCACCAATCACCCTCTCATTGCTGATATTTTTGCAGATTTTATAGTGGTCTCTGTTCATTTGCAGAGAACAATGTCTACTGTAGCTTAAGAAAGAATACATTTGTTACACCATAGTAATGAGCTTATAGAACCATAAGGGAGGTTAAAGAGAAGAATTCTTGGATAAGCTTTCAGGAATAATTTTCCAAGCCACACTCCAGAACTGAGCTACCGGGGGAGCTGTTGCTATTTCTATGTAGGAAGTTTTAGACTGCAGAGTCGCATATAGGGAGCCACCATGATTAGGAAGATGCCACAATCAGAAAGCCACCTCTCCTGCCACCAATTCTAAGACCAACTATAAAAGTTACATTTCACCCCCAAAACTAGCAACATTACAGCTGCTAAAGCTGCCACAGGAAAACCAAGCATATCTCTCATTTAGTCATTCTTGCCATAATAAACTGTGGAAATATGGCCACTGCCTCAATTCTATTTCCCAAATGTTATGGCCTAACTTAAATCATGCCAGTACATTGGCTACAAGGGAATCCAGAGAAAGGTAGTTTGTAGCTTTCCAGGCTCTGTAATTCAAGGTGACACTCTACAAGAAGGGTGGATTGGGTGAAGTACACACACACACAGTCCCTGTCTTACTGAAGCTCTTGACTGTTTTGACACTGTTGACCACTCCCTTGATGAAATTCCTTTCTTGGTTTCAACAGTAAAACATTTTCCTTGTTTTCTTCTGAACCAACTACTTTTTCTCAGACTTCCTCCTGGGTTCAGTGTTTTTGGCCTGCCCCTTGAATGACGGTGTTCCTAAGAATAGTATTAGTGTTCCTCTCTCTCTTAATTGGGTGTCTTGTCTTTTATTTGGTCCCTATAGACTCTTCCGGGGCATTCTTGTCCAAGCTTTCAGTTACCATCTGTATGTTGAACATTTTCCAATGCTACATCTCTCGTCCAGACTTCTCTAAGTTGCAAACCATTATACTCAACTATCAGACATCTCCATTGAATGTCCCAAGTCAAGTTTAATATGCCTAAATAGTCCCTCCTCCCACCTCTACTCCAAAATCTGTTCTTCATTTATTCCTGTTTTGGTGAATATTACCAAAACCATGTAGTTGCTAAGCTCAGAAACTTGGGCATTATTCTAAATATATCAGTCCCTTTAATCCACAGTCAATCCTATTGATCTTACCTCTTTGAAATCCTAATGACACTCTCTTGTCTTCATCCTTTGAAAAACCCTCTAGTTTACGCTCTTACAATCTCTGGCTCAGACCTTCACTGAACCCTCCAAGTTATGGCAAGAATAATCTTAAAAACTATAAATTCCCAGAAGATAAAATACAAGAAAATCTAGGTGACCTAGGGTTTGATGATGATTTTTTAGATATAAGACCAAAGACGTGATCTGTGGAAGATAAAATTAATATGTTGAACTTTATTAAAATTAAAAATTTTTGCTCTGTGGAAGACACTTCAAGAGAATGAGGAGAGAAGCTACAGATTGAGAGAAAAAGTTTGCAAAAGACACATCTGATAATGAAGTATCCAAAATATAGAAAGAAATCTTAAAACTCAACAATAAGAAAACAACCTAAATAAAAAATGGGCCAAAGACCTCAACGGATCCCTCACCAAAGAAGATATACATATGGCAAATAGGCATGTGAAAAGATGTTCTACATCACATGTCATCAAGGAAATGGCAAAACAACAATGAGATATGACTACACACCTGTTAGAATGGCTACAACTGGGAACACTGACCATACCAAATGCTGACAAGGAAGTGGAACACCAGGAACTCTCATTCATTGAATTCTGGTTGGAATTCAAAAAAGTATCAGCACTTTGGAAGACAGTTTGGTGGTTTCTTGCAAAACTAAACATAGTCTCACCATATGATCCAGCAATCGCCTTCCTTAGTATTTACCCAAAGGAGTTGAAAACTGACATCCATACAAAAACCTGCACATAAATGTTTACATCTTTATTCATAATTGCCAAAAGCTGGAGGCGACCAAGATGTATTTTAGTAGGTGAATGACTAAATAAACTGTACTACATCTGAACCCTGGAATATTACTTAGCCTTGGGAAGAAATGAGCTATCAAGCCATGAAAAAGCATGGAGGAAACTTAAATGCATATTACTAAGGAAAAGAAGCCGATCTGAAAAGACTGCATACTGTATGATACCAACTATATCACACTCTGGAATTGACTATGAAGAGAGTGAAAAGATCATTGGTTACCAGGACTTGGGGGAAGGAGTGATGAATAGGCAGAGCACTTAAGATGTTTAGGGCCTTGAAAATTCTCTGTATGGTACTGTAATGATGAATACATGCCATTATACATTCATCCAAACCCATAGAATGAGTAATACCTAGAGAGAGCCCTAATGTAAACTATGGGCTGTGAGTGATTATAATGTATCAGTGTAGGTTAGTGAGTTGCAACAGTTGTAGCACACTGGTGGCCATGCGGGTAATGAAGGAGGCTATGCATGCATAGGGGTGGGACTATATGGAAATCTGTATACCACCTTCTTAATTTTTTGTGAACCTAAAACTGATCTAAAAACTATAGTTTCTTTTTAAAAATTGCAGTGGTGGTGGTAACAGTAATAGCCACAGTAGTAGCAACAGTAGTATAGTTACTAGCTAATAGTTTTCTTTTCTTCACACCCTGTTTCTACCTTTGCAAAATCTTCACATTCCCTGAAGATACAGTCCTTTTGTTATGCCTCCATGGTTTTTCACTTCTGTGCTCTTTACTTGAATGGCTTATGCTACTACTCCTACACCCTTCTGCCTCAGAAAAACTCCTCATTCATCTTCAGGTTTGAGATGATGCTTCAACACCTGTATGACGCTGTCTTCAACTCTCCCAGGTGGACTTTGGAATTTGTTCCTGCAGATTCCCAGTGCCTCCTTCCTCAGGCTTCCACAGTGATCTCATTGTACCATAATTGTTTGCAGGCCTGTTACCATGAGAAGACCCGCTGGATTTCTTCATTGCTTTGAATACAGTGAATGACTGCATTAATGATGTTGCAGTTTCAATGGAGACACATACAAAGATACACATG
The DNA here is from genome assembly GCF_002776525.5 of Piliocolobus tephrosceles. Lineage (NCBI taxonomy): Eukaryota > Metazoa > Chordata > Mammalia > Primates > Cercopithecidae > Piliocolobus > Piliocolobus tephrosceles. Next base: position 92,004,393 of record NC_045444.1, read on the forward strand.
ATTAGTGAAGGACAGAATAATTTTTTATGTGCAAGTATGCTGCCTATCTTTTGAAGCCTGGTCCAAGTTCTGGTACTTCCGTGAAGTTTTTCCTGACACCTCTAGGCCTCACCTGTGCTACTGCTGATAACATCCTGAATGGCACTTAATATTACATTGTCCTCTTTCATTCTTTGGTTATTTCATTTTGAATGCTGTTTTCCTAACAAGATGGAAAATTCCTTAAGAATAAGGATCACCTTACGTTTCTTACAATGTTATATGCTATTGGGTATATTTAATAGATGTGTGTATGTATACTCTATATAAACATATATATGTATATACATGCAAATATATATGCATATTTATATGTGTATGTATATTTTATGTATATTTTAATATTTTAGATGTATATTTGTATGTATATATGTATATATGTATATTTGTATGTATATATACATAATCATATATTATAAATACATATAATTATATGTGTGTGTATATATATACACACACATAATCTGTTCCTCAAGGCACCAGAACAGTAACGGGCATGTGGTCTCCTCAAGGCAACAGAATACTGAGTGCTATTATCATTATGCCAGGACAGTTCTGGATAACAGTGCTAAAACTATTAACTTGGAACTTTATAGCTACAAAAAAAAAGCTCCATTGGAATATCCAGAGCTATACTATGGATACTTAAGCATAGTGATTTTCCAACAACCACAATTAATAACCTCAGCATAGTATTGATACTTGCAGAAATTCTCTTTCCATAAGAAACAGTTTAAAAACACAAGAAAGCAAACCTTAGGTAGGAATGGGTGAGGACAATGTTTGTCCTTCACTTCTTCCTTTTCTATTGTTTTTATCCCCTGTCTGTCATCATCCATGCCTCTGGTTTTGGTAGAAAGTTCAGAAATGTAAACCAAGGCTTTTATCCTAGTGCAGAGAATTCTCAATCTCTCTGTGATTGCTTTAAAGATGTACAGTCTTCATCCCTACCTACGTAGTAACTCACTGGACTCTTGCCCTCTCAGATAACCCCAGTGTCTCCTGTTCCACCTATTGATGAAATATAAAGAGGTTTTACAGGACACACTCTAAACGTCCTCCCACAATAATTAAACACCAAGAATAGTCTTTCTTAATCTAAGTGCATGTGTATACTTGCTTTGCAACATCTCTCCCCAAATCCCCAACCCCGTATACACACTCTGCACAAGCTGGGATGGAATAGTGGTTTTATGGAGAGCTGGCACTTTGGGTAAGAAGAAAATAACTTCCAGGTGGTTGAGTACCAGCTAGAAAAATTTTCCCTACTGACCTTGACACTGTTAGTTACTTCCTGTGCTTACTGGCAAAATCTCTTCCTTCCCACCTGATAGTCCAAGTTTTCTTTTTACTCCTTCCATGCCCCTGTGTGAGGGATACCCAAGAGTAAAAGCAAGCACATGAGTGGTCCATGTGATGCCGGGTGTTTTGAGGTGAACAGGTGGGGAATCGATCAGTCAACAAGTACTTTTAAATGCCTGTTACGTGTTCATCCGGTTTTTAGTTGGTATGATAGCTACAGAGGGATGAGATATAATATCTTTTCATTCAAGAAACTAACACACACTATTGAAAACCTACTGGGGCCAGTCACTGCCCTTTAGGATCTCAGAGGCTGATGGAAAAGACTCCAAGAGAGGTAAACACAGGACGTACAGAGGAAGGGACAAAAACAATAAAGACCAACACTAGATGGAAAACAGTTCATCACTTATGTGTGGCCATTCGTGAGACAGAGGACTGAGGTTCAGGATGGTCCAAGGGGGCATCATGGATGCTGTGGAGTAGACAGTTGATTGTCAGCAACCCCGGTTAGTAAAGAAGGGTTTTATAGAAAAGGTACTTTTATTTATTTGTTTGTTTATTTATTATTTGAGACAAAGTCTCGTTATGTCACCCAGACTGAAGTGCAGTGGCACTATGTAGGCTCACTACAACTTCTGCCTTCCGGGTTCAAGCGATTCTCCTGCCTCAGCCTACTGAGTGACTGAGACTACAGGTGAGCACCACCACGCCCGGCTAATTTTTCTATTTTTAGCAGAGACGGGGTTTCACCATGTTGGCCAGTCTGGTCTCAAACTCCTGACCTCAGGTGATCTGCTCCCCTTGACCTCCCAACAAAGTGCTGGGATTGCAGGTGTGAGCCACCGCACCCAGCCAGAAAAGGTGCTTTTAAAAAAATATGGTCTTTTCACAGCCAAGAGGAACTATAATGGCGTGAAAACTAAATGTAACATACTGGATGGGATCCGGGGACAGAAAAATAGCATTAGTTAAAAATCTAAATAAACTATAGACTTTAGCTAACAGTTTATCAATATTGATTCATTAATTGTAAGAAATGTGCCAAAGTAATGTCAGCTAGCAGTAAGAGGGAAACTGGGTACAGGACATATGGGAAGTCTCTATACTACCTGTTCAATGTTTCTGTAAACCTAAAACTATTTTAAAAACTAAATTCGGTTTAAAAAAAAAAAGAAGAAAATGGTCTAGCAGCCTACAGAATATTCCTGGCGTGGGGACATGAGGGAGTCAGTTTGACAGTGACCCTTTTTTGAAAGAAGTGACTTTGTTGTTTAATACCATGTTTGTGGCTTGATCATCAATTCCTATAGCAATGCAGAGTTCTTGCTTCTCCGTGGTTGATTTTTGGCAGGCGGCAACAGCATTTGTGCACTGATTATAATTTCGAGATGCATTGTCAGTAACCAGGGTGTATAATGGATCTTCATCTCTAATTACTTTTCTCTCCACAGGTGCCTGGAAAGGGTCCAGATGGGAATGCACACAACCTCCGCTTTGAAGGGATGGAGAGGCAGTACGCATCCTTACCCAGGTAGATCACGGAGGGGTCTCCCATCTCCAGCTCACCTACAAATGAAGTCTTTAGAGAAGTCTACATGAAATAGAAATCTGGCTTTGAAATAGGGAATATGTTATAATTTTGCCTTGCTGCCGTCTGCTGCAGCCCTAGTTCCATCTTCGCAAATGTGCTAATAATTGAAACACTTGTGGGTTATTTTTAAGGGGAGAAAATAGTATATCATTGCAACTGAACATGTCAGTAAGAATATTGGATACTAAATGGAAATCCTAAGCCATTGCTATAAAAATGGTATCGAGCATCCTGCACCAAGCGTAGAGACAATCAAATAGTAAATCCTCTGTCCTAGGAGTTACCCATGAGGAATAGTGGACCAGTCTTAACCTTGAAGTTTCATGTGGGTGTTAAGAAGCAGGAGAGAAATGTGAACTTGGGAAGGTGTTCTTTGCCTGATTTAGAATCTGACCTTGTTCTCAAGGCAGTAAGCAAATATTGCTGAGAGGCACAGACCCAGTGGGGGAAAGAAACAACTGCGTGGGGAAAGTTTGCTGGACCACCCTGGCCTGACATGAGCCACTCATACTATAACTAGACACCCTTGAAAATGAGATACGGTTCTCGAACGCTTGTGCTGTTATTGGTGAGATGAAGAGGAATTTTAGTTTGCTATCAGTAGCACATGACAAAGAAACAGCTTTTCCAAGAGTGCATGCAGTCCAGCTACAATGGGAGTTAGGTGAGGAGAGTGTGAGAATTAATGCATCCAAAAGAGAAACAAAGAAAGGTTAATGCCAGGCTGAAAGTTGCAATGTTTTCAAATATTGCCTTTTAAAGGGGTGGGGGAAAGACCCCAGGTAGAGCTGCTTTTTCATCAAAGCTGAGCTATTAAAGTGCCAACCAGAGATGGAGTGACTGTTTGACATTGTATGTTGACGGTACCTCTGTGTGTGACCTTACAAAATGAACACCCTGAACATTACAATGGGCAAAGCCAAAGTGACCATCTGCTCTTATAAATAGTACGTTATTTTCAAAAGTAATGAAATCTCAAATCTAGAAAAGAAGCAATTTTTTTCCTGATTAGGCAGGACACCCAAAGTACAATATTTTTAAAGCTTTTATAAAGTTATATTTTATTTATCTTCCTGTTTTTTCTTTAAGAGATGTTGTCTAATAAGTTTTTCTCATTTGTAATTAACTTCCTGTTTCTATTTTCCTTGGCTTAGTACAGTTGGCCTTCAGTATCTATGGGTTTCACATCCATGGATTCAATCAACCTCAGATTGAAAATATCCAAGAAAAAAAGACAGTCACAACGGTACTGATCATGTACAAACTTTTTTCCCATGTCATTATTCCCTAAACCGTACAGTATAACAACTATTTGCATAGCCTTTACATTGCACTCAGTATTATAAGTAATCTAGGGATGATATAACGTGTATGGAAAGATGTGCATAGGTTATATAGTAATACGATTCCATTTTATTTCAAGGACTTGAGCATCTGCGGATTCTGGTATCTGAGGTCGGGGGCTGGGGTGGGGGAGGTGCAGTCCTAGAACCATTTCCCCAAGGAATGGGGAATCATCCCCGAGGGACGGTTACATTTTCTTTCATTTTAAAAATGGAAGCGGTTTCCAAAAATTTGTTTTACATATAAGATTTCCGGCTTTCACTGCTGAAGTATATGGAAATTGTGGTTAAGGCAGATGGAAAATAGAATGTTCTTATGAGAAAGAATAAGAAAAGGAAAACTGGAAACAGTTCAAAATCTTCCTGACCAATCTGCACTCAGAGTGCAGAAACGGAGTTTTGGGTACAATTCAAAGGCACAGAAATAGCATTTAAAATTCTATAAATGTCACTCATTCATTCATTCACCGTGTATCTGGTGATCACCTAGTATGTGCCAGGCCCTGAGAATATGGAAACTGGAGGCACAGTCCCAGTCCATCCTCAGGACTCTACTGTTAGAGTAAAGGAGTCAAGCAAATCAGCCTTTTACGGTAGTGCAACCAATGCTTCTGTGTGTAATTGTTAACGTAAACTCTTCTGAATTTCCAAATCTTGTTTATTTTCACTAATCCCTGAAATGCTCACTCATGACTGACTCTAAACAAGTATATTTTAGGATTAAACACTGTGGTGGGGGTTTTCTGAGAAAGGTAATACATTTATGCTGTTTATGGCTCTTTATCAGTGTATGAATTGACAAAATCCTGCCAGCCCCAGAATAAAACTGTAGCTGAAAGGGAAGCATCTCAAACTGGAAATAATTTTAGCAAAAAGTTCACTCACCCACGTACACAATGGTGAGAACAATTAATTACACGTGCAAAAAAACCCTTACAGAGGCAGGGTAAGGGCAACCAGAGGCAGCCATGGTGGAGAATAAATAAGGCTCAGCTAAATACGAGGGGGACCCCTAGCAGTGGCTTTTAAATGGGGACACTGCAACACAACATCTGAAGAGGAGATGCAAAGCTCCCTCCCAGGCATTGCACCCTGGTCCATGGGTGGGGGCTCCAAATTCAACTAATGAGATGCAGAAAGCAGAGGCCAGAGATGCACTGCTGATTTCTGAAAAGGTATGCAGATGCTGCTCTGAGTGCCAGTGACATTCACCCTGGTTTTCTTGTCTTTCCCCCTGGAGATTTTACTGTCCACTTAATTGAATCACACCAGCTCCACTGCTGTCTCCTTCTGCCAGGAGAGAGAGGCGAGCACATCTCAGTAGGCACCGGATCCCTCTTCATCACAGAGGCAGGGAGCTTTGAAATATTTATGGAGTTAAATTTTTAATTAAAAATAGAAATAAATCCATCTATAGGAAGTCGGTGGCCAACCTTATAGGGAACTTAATATGCTACTGACTGATTGGGTTCCTATGTTGTTTGTGCAATGCCTCACAGTAGTTTTTAGAAACAATTCAATAACATTGATTTCTCTGCCAAATTTGGAGTCATCGACACAGAGAGAAAATGCCCCACAGCGCATGGAGTAGGTGAGCAGCTCTGGTCGAGGGACACCCTCAAGTGCTTTCATGGAACTCTTGTCATGTTTAAAGCGAGCCCATGCAGCCCGCTGCCAGGCTAAATGACATTTCACAAAATAAAGCCAGAACGCTGGCCAGCACAGGAAAAAGACAATTCCCAGCACTTGGTAGTTACGAGGTTGCCTAAGGCTAAGGGCTAAGCGATGTTAAGTGTTATTGTTAAGCAATGTTAAATCTTCTGCCTCCTAAGAAAAATGACTTCACTTCTTTTCTCCTGAGGGTGCTGTTTTGGAAAGCGGAGTGTGGTTGTAATACAACCTCGTTGGTAAACACCAGACCTGTACAGGGGCCAATGTTTTACCAGCCTGAACAGCCCCCAGTTTTCTTGATAGTAAACAGAATGAAATCAGCATTCCTTTATTCTCGCCTGACACAAATTATTACTCACCTTAGGTGAGCAGGGAAATGGCTGTTTCCTAGGCTGCTATGATGTGTGAACATCGAAGTATGTGTTTTTGCAAATGGCTCCTTTTTCACTCCAGCCTGCCAGCCACTCACAATTCTCCCAGGTCCCATTCTGATTTCGCAGGCCTCCTTGCAGTCAGTCCCTTCAGCAGTGAACTCTCCACCCTTCCCATCTCAAGCCTCCATCATTCCCACCTGGCCCATCCCTGGCCCCGTGGGATCCCATTATCCCCCTCTCTGCAGATGGCTCCGTGCATCAGCACATGATGTTGCTCTTCCGGACTTAGAGTCAAGTGTGGAGTCCTAGGGAGTGAGCAAAAGGCACTGCAGCTCTTCTGTGGTCCTATGTGCGTGGGTGGCGAAAGGTTGCTGGAGAGACTTGTGAAAGTGCCTTCATGGGTTCCACTACAAAATTCACATTATGCAGCGCAGCTGGGTCCCTGCTGGCGTCCAGCATTTTTTGTAGTCATGTTGTCAACTCCCCTGACTATCCCACAGTGGCCATTCCAACCCTTTCTACTCCCGTTAAGTTCTACGAAGATGACTAAACTCCCCAAGCCCAGTCTCTGGAGGTGACCTCACTTCCTTTCCTTGACAGCCTTGAGGCATTCAACATTAGCCCCTCAACTTCTGCTCCCGCAGCTCAGACTCCTACTTCTTCGCTCACACACACTTCCCAAGGGGACGCACTGAGGGCCTGAGCTCAGAGTCAGGCCATGATTATAGCCCCACCTTCATCACTTACCACCTGTGTGGCCTTGGGCAGTGATGGAATTGCTCCAGACTCTGTTTTCTAATCTGCAAATTGGGGATGATATTAGAGCCTCCGTATAGTGCTGGTATGAGTATTAAATACAATAATACAAGCAAAACCCTCAGCGAAGAGCCTGTATAGTGCATTGAAGGATTTTTTATTGTTAACTCTTTTTTATTTCTGGGGACAAAGTGTGCCTTCCTGTTATGAGGCACACCCACACATCAGAGCTCATTCTCCCTGGCTCCTTGAGGACCTTGAGCCACCAACTACCCTCTCTCGGTAGCATCTTTAATCTTCTTGGCAGTTGCTTTCCTTCCCCTGCCTACATTGTAGATGCACAACCTCAGCAGCACAGTTTGCCAGGAGTCCCCACTGTGTGGAGAAGAGGAAGGAGCACCTGCATGGGGGTATGCTAGGGGAACTCACTGAAGCTGAAGGATTCGCTGACTCAGGAAAGACCAGTGGTCTGGATGGTCAAGTGCAAGAGAACATAGCAATCTACTGTGATCTGAGCGATAAGCTGAGCTAATGGACATGATAGTAGACAGCAGTGCTATGGAAGGGGGATTATAACGGATACAGGATGCTGACTCGGCTCTAGGCAAGAGGCCAGGGCTCCTGTCCAGCAAGACTTGAGTGCAGGAGTAGGCATTGCTCCAGTAGTGGAGGCCATACCCAGGGCGAGTTAACTAGGAAGGTGGAGCGTGATGCTCTGGCTCCCAGAGCAGACATGGCAATGACAGCAGCACCCTATTCCCTGGTGGGAGAGATCCAGAGATACTACTAAGATAATCCTATTATCTCAGGTCTGGGCAGTGCTGAACATGCAACTACCAGGACTTATACCTCAGCAGGACTCAGGTGGCAGGACTACCCCAATAAATTGACTCTTGTATGTCAGAGAAAAACAAAGACCCTTGGTCAACCTTCCTTTTCCCACATTTCCTAAGAAAAAGTGGCCTATACCTGTTGGTTCTATTTCCACTCAACCCACTCACACTATAGCCTCTTGCCCCAGGCTTCTGACCACACCACTGATACTTCCACCAGATTCTGCTTCCTGCCTTTTGCTCCATGTGGATTCTCTCTGTGCCGTCTCCTCCATTCCTGCCAATTCAAGGCCCATCTCTATGATGATGATTCCAAAAGTGCCTGACATTCATATCCCACTCTTGTGACTCCAGTTAGAGCCACCTGTTAGATATACCCCTCCTTCTGCCTCTAAGACGCCTCCGAGTCCCCCTGCCAAAACCCATGCCATCTTCCTTGGCTCTTCTTCCTTTAAACTTCCATAACATTTGGTTAGCACCTTCCCAGTGCCCTAAAAACACCCTGAATTAGGTTATTATTCTCCACTGCCCCTTTCCATCCCCATTGAATTCCTTGAAATAAGAGACTTTGTTTTATACCCATCACTTGTTACACCCAGAACCTAACATAAGGCCATGTATACAGTAGAGTCTTAATACATTGCTATGCAGATGAGAATAGTTTTTTTTGGTTTTTGTTTTGCTTCCTCTACCCAGGTGGAGGCCTAAGTATGGGCCCCACCACTGGAGCAATACCTACTCCTGTACCCAGTTCTTGCTGGACGCTCTGATCTCATCTGTTGCCCATGCTGGAGTACAGTGGTACAATCTCGGCTCGCCGCAACGTCCGCCTCCCAGGCTCAAGCATTTTCCAACCCCGGCCTCCAGAGTAGCTGGGACTACAGGCACATACCACCACACCCAGCTAAATTTTGCATTTTTTTGTAAAGGCAAGGTTTTGCCAAGTTACCCAGGCTGGTCTCAAACTCCTGAGCTTAAACAATCAGCTTGCCTCAGCCTTCCAAAGTCCTGGGATTATAGGCATGAGCCACTACACCTAGCCAAGAATAGATATTCTTTATATACAAGGAAGTTATGAGAAAGAAATTCGCCAAAGCTTTTTTGACAGTTTGTTTTAGAGTGCTGTTTTCCAACGTAAGTAATGATTTTTCATGAGAATATATCTTTTCTCTGAAATCAACAGAAGTCCAGACTTCTTTGTTTTTTCTGAGACGGAGTCTCACTCTGTCGCCCAGCCTGGAATGCAGTGGTGCAATCTCGGCTCACTGCAACCTCCACCTCCTGGGTTCAAGCGATTCTTCTGCCTCAGCCTCCCAAGTAGCTAGGATTACAGGCGTGCACCACCACGCCCGGCTAATTTTTGTATTTTTGGTAGAGACAGGATTTCACCATGTTGGCCAGGCTAGTCTTGAACTTCTGACCTCAAGTGATCCACCTGCCTTGGCCTCCCAAAGTGCTGGGCTTACAGGAGGGAGCCACCACACCCAGCCCAGACTTCTAAATAGTTCATCCCTAGTGAGCACTTACTATGTACAAGGCACAGTTCTAAATGCTTTGCATCTTCTGATTGACAATGCTCACAGCAACCCTGTGACTCAGCAGCACCCTGGTAATTATCCCCATTTCATAGGGAAGGTCACAGGCAGAAAGAGGTTAAATAAACTTGCCCAAGTTCAACAGCTAAAATGTGGCAGAGTTGGGATTTGAACCCAAACAGTCTGGCTGCGAGTGTATTCATTTTAACCATTTTGGCTAAGGTTATGAAGTTCAGAGTTTAATCCGTACTCTGCACCTATCATATTCCCTTACGTTATTTGCTCACCTGTTTGTATTTCTTACAAAAATGTAAGTGCCTTTGAGGACAGGGACTGTGACTTCTTCATCTTTGTGTATGATACAGAACATTCCTAATATACAGGTTAAGTAATGCCTTTCAACCATCTCTATAATGCTGTCATAAAAATCAATTCTTTTTTCAGTTCCCTTGGGCCCTTTGTTTGAAATATGAACAGTTTAATGTGTAATTGCTAGATGAACATTAAGCAATATACTTTGCCTACCAAAAAGAGAATCCTGTTTTGTTAGAACACTCCTGAGAGATGAAAAAACAGTGTCTGCAAATTGGTACTTTAGTTCTTTAAGATTAGAAATATCTCCCTAGAAGAAAAAAGATGACAATAAATTGCCTAGTGAGTGCTGCATGAGCAGTCCTGTGGAGAGAAAGACTGCCTTTCCTGAGGCCGATGAGCGACAAAGGCCTGCTCAGGCCACGTTCGCCTCCAGTCCTTGATATTTCTATAACCCGTATTACATAAGTTACTTGGGAGAAGAAAAGGTCTCCCTGAACATCTCAAGCAGCTTTCAACTTGGCTGTGCAATGGGAAGCAATATACTAGAGCAGAGTTTGAATAGAAAGAGCAACTTTAGAAGTAGCAAGCAGCTAATGCTTGCTTCCTAGGAACCCATAATGAATTTGCTTTCTAAGGACCTTCCCGGTGTTTTCGCATTGGGTACGATTGTATTCATTTCAGAAGAAATACGCCATAAGAACATGCTTCCACTTTAATGTTTCAGTTGGTTCATTTTATTGGTCTCAGTCTTCTTGTCTACTTGTGTCCATCAGGAAGACTCCAATCACAAGTGCATGGGTAACTTTGAAACTTACAACAAGCATGCTGTCTACTGTCTTTGGTTATCCGAAAAGCATTTTGGCTGGATGTCCTCAACATCCTTTTCTGTCATTTACCTCACTCCTTAAAGATGGTTTCCCTCTCAGATTTCTCTTGTTCTCTTCTCCAGTGAACTTCTGCTCCACTCACTGTTACTGAATCTTCCTTTGCCAGTGTTGCACTATTTTATCGAGCTTGCTAAATCACTGGTGGTGGCATTCAAGTTCTGCAGATTCCCAGCAAAGCCACAGTACTGGGCTTTGGCTGAAGCTAATCTAGATAGTACTCCAAAGAGTTCAATGAAAAGTTGAGCAATCAGAACATTAGGTCAATAGGTATGTAAGTGCTTATCGGGGTGTGGGTAGAGGTTTGACTGTCTGGGTGTGTAAAAGTTGACAAAGTCTCCATGCTGCCCAACTTCTCTGTATGACAAGTACGTCTCTGTGTGACAAGGCCAGCTTGTCAAATAAGATGCTTCATGAGCATATATGTACCGCTCCCTGCAGTCATGCCAGTGGTTGGAATGTTCTACCAGAGTTTGAGGCCGTCACACTTCATTTATTAATAGACACTGTGAATCATGGCCAGTGATTTTGACACTTTCCTGGTGGTGCGACCCTACCTGAAGAGCCTTCCTCACTGTGAAAAGCTACCTTGCAGTGTGTGTCCCTAAGACTGCTGCTCTGACTTTGCAGGAATACTAAGATAAGCTGAAGAACTTATCTAGATCATATCTCCCACATCTGCATGTGACGGGGTTTACTGCCTTTTGAAAATCAGTGAAGCTCTTTTACACCACCAAATTAAGCTTTTTCATCCTTTCTCTTAAGATTCCCTATGCTGAAAATCGAGTCTCTACTTCCCCTTCCCAGTAGAATCAGCTGCCTGTTTGAATGGCCCCGTGATACCACCTCAGTCTTAATGCCGAGGACAAAATGATGAATTAGCAGCGATTTAATTCTTTGTGAGATTAAGATGTCTCCTTTTGTCAACTCAAACTTCCTGAAAATGTAGAAAGCCCCAGCATGTAATATCACTTTAAGATGCCAAACAGCTGAGATCAGGGGGTTAATGCTACTGCCACCTCATTTTTATGTCACTTAGTTCCTCAGATAAAAGTCCATTTTAATCAAACTTTTCATCATTTCCTCGTAGCCAATATATCCTTGATGCCAGTTAGAATATTTGATATTAATTATTCAGTTGAAGGCCTCCATTATGAGTTTAGTTAGAATATTAGTGATTTAAAACATGTTAAGACCCATCACAGTAGTGATGTCCCCAAAGTATTTTTAACTGAATCCTGAACCACATACATTAAATTATATAGATTTTTACTTTTTCTCTCATTTTCCATAGAAAATGCCAAACTGCTACACATTTGTTAGCTAAGTACTCTTTCGAGAGGAAGAGTATGTGCCTGCTCTTTCAAGAGTGCCAAATCTGACATTACCTTGGACATGAAATCTATTAAGCTTGGTAAGCTGACTTGCATGTTTTCCCTCCTGCACATATTAAAGGGAGTTTTAGCATTTATTTCCTACTTCTCCAGCCAAAAGAAAAGAAGGTTGTTTTGTGCCTAGGCATCTGCTTAGAGTATTGCTCTATATCTCATTTCTCATAATCTTTGGTAGTTCTTGATGTTTTCCTATCTTATTGCCATTCCACCATCTGCCTCCAAATGCTCATTGCCCTGGAATTATGGTGGTGATTTTCTTGACAGTGCTGTACCGTTTTGCACAATGCACACTGTCATTCTGCACCTACCTCCTCCTGTCTTCTCTGACTCCAGCCATTTGCACTGTCCCTTGATTCAAGTTCCTGGGTTTGCTGTATATAAGTGTCCTAGTATCAACCTACTATAGACAGAGACACTATGAATAAATGAAGTATATTAATTTATGACAACATCTGATTTGTATGTTTGTGAGGCCTGTGCTTTATGACTATTTAAAATGACATTATATCACTGAAATACATAAGCATCTTGGATAAAACATTAGTGCCTCACCAAATGCATGAATACATGATATTATTCAACAGGAATAATTAACAGTAAAATCACTAGGTTTATTTTCCATTTTTATATACCAAGATCTGCATGCAAATTGTTTCAAAGATGTCGTGTTTATTCCTAAAGTAGTTGATTGTATTTAAAAAGAAAATAAAACTAAGAATAATCAAGGCAAGGCAGAGGTTGTAAAACATATTGCGTGCCTGCTATGTCTGTGCATTTTACATGCCTTGTCTCATTTTATCCTCACTGTCCAGCTAGGTAGGAGTCACATGATGCTTCTTTAATAAAAGAAAAAAATGTATCCTTAAAGTCACAGAATCAGAATTCAAACCCAGGACTCTCTGGTTTCCAAGGCCTTTTTAATTTCCCTTGACTCCACATGACTAACACTGGCAATTTAAGGAGAGGTTGAAATGCTTACATCATCTGTTTTCATAAGTCATGTGAGTTCCTGAGATGGGAGATATCTTAGACCATATGAAGAATAGCCCGTGTTCATTGTGAACATTTGCCTTGTTCACACTTTTTTAAATTATTATTATACTTTAAGTTCTAGGGTACATGTGTACAACGTGCAAGTTTGTTATATATGTTTACATGTGCCATGTTGCTGTGCTGCACCCATCAACTCGTCATTTTCATTAGGTATATTTCCTAATGCTATCCCTCCCCGTGACCCCCCACCCCACAACAGGCCCCAGTGTGTGATGTTCCCCTTCCTGTGTCCAAGTGTTCTCATTGTTCAATTCCCACCTGTAAGTGAGAACATAAACCATCATTCTCAGAAAACTATCGCAAGGACAAAAAACCATTGTGAACATCTTCTAAGATTCCAGAGAAAATGGAAAATGTCAAAACCTACAGGTTATAAAAAAAAAAAAAAGTAATAAAGTATGAGAAAATAGTAGGGAATTTATGAGAAATAGAGAAAAAAACACTTTTGAATCACGCAGTTTTTATTTTTGTATCACTATGCTGTTTTCCCAAAGTAGAAACAAGATAGCTACCTTTTCATTACAATTATTCTGTCCCTGTTGGGAACATAAATGGAGATGTGAGTGGTGCCCCCTAGGGCTGCACAGACCATGTGCATAGACTAGATCCCCAGCCCTTAGATTGCACTCTGCACCACTCCTCCACAGAACACTCAGAACAGGGCAAGGGGAAGGAGTTAACATTTGTTGAGCCCGTGGTTATGCTCCAAGAACTCTGGCAAGTACTTTAAATATGTCACCTCATTTATTTCCTGTAACAATCCTGATATAAATATTATCATCCCTATTTTATGGATGAAGAAACCAAGGCTAGGAGATGCAAAGAGGTGTGGCTAAGATTGCACACAGAACTAGTGACAGGTTTTGGAGTCAGTTCAGTACTTTCTACCTCTGAAACCTCTGGGCTTTCTGCTACATCAAGGTGTCTGGGTACTAGGCTGGTTGTAAACAGGTAGGAGAGACCCATTACATGACCATCCTTTCCTGAGGCAGCCCTCACTGCTCTGATCCCACCCTAAATCACTGCAGTGTATATTACAATGAGCATTTCAATGAATAAACCCCCTAATAGGCATCCAGAATGACTAAGAACAGCAACCACTGAATCACAGAACTCCCCTTAGCAAATTCAAACATCCACTTCCTTCTAGCCGAAATCTTTTAAATGGTGCTTTTTTGCTTAAAGACTGCCTCTGTGTTATGCTAGTGAGTTAAATATATATACATGTAAACCAGTTGGTTCCACTTCAGCAGTTTTTGCAGCCAGGAAACTATTGTTGGTTCTTTCACAGTGTAGTTTTGGCACATCCTTAAGGGACATGGCTGAGATGCAAATGCCAGACAACTGCGGAAGCATGGCTTCTACTCACTCTGCTGCCTCAAGTCCAGAGAAGAGAGCTTTGGCAGTCAATTACCATGGTGGTGCCACCCGAGCCCATCTGTGCCCTGGATCTCATGTGACACAGGTCCCACGACCTCAGTCATTCTGCCAGGAAACACCTTGGTCCAGCTCCATTATTTCCAGCAAAGGCAAACATTTGTGATACAAATGTGAGAGGGGTTGGTACAAAAACAGCAGCCTCCAGAATGTGCTCCTGCTTCTATTCCAAGTCTCTAATTAAGCCTAGACAGAAGTAGCCAGGGCTTGTCTCAACAGAGGGTTGCCCCACTCTGCAATCAGAACTGACCCTTATGGCCGAACACGGAATGACATGTTAACTAGGTAGGAACCTGGCAATTCTCACTGGCCATTCTCCACCAACAGTACACTCTGGGGCATCATTAGTACCCTTTCAACTTGGTCATTGCTTGAAAGTGAAGACAGGGTGGTGACTGCTCAGATAAGACTTCTGCCCACTAACTGCTTACATGTGGCTGAGGCAAACACAGACCCTTTTCCAGAAATGATAGTGTCTGACAGCCTGGGTTTTACAAGGCACTGGAAAGAGCTATAATTGTTACAGCAGAGGTTTAAGATGGAAAATAAGCATATTGAGCTATTTTGAGAAGAAATTTGCCACAGTGAAGTTTTTTTCCTGGAAACAGTCATATAAAATCAGGATGGAGTTGGTATCAGGCTTCTTGGTCACTTTCCATTGATATGTTGGTGCCTTTGACAATTTATGTTAAATGTGCAACAAACACCCTTTTACAGCTTTGTCCAACATCAAAATCAGGTCCATATATAAGACAGAATTTCTAGCCAGTGTTTTATAGGAGTGATTTCCGGATGTGGTATCTGTAATGTGGCCAAGATAATATGATGACTCTGCCTTCTGTGGGTCGGTTATAGACAAGTCACTTATATTACCATCTTGTCAACAACTTGAATTCCTCAGTTTGTCCTTTTTCTGGTTACTTCTTATCCAATTAAAAAAAGTGAAACAGTTCAGTCAGAGCAATGTGCACAACTTATTAGCCCGAACAGATGGGCTAGGAAAGTCATCTACTCTCCTTATTCCTGCATTTAACAACTATTTATTCATGACCTACTAAGTTCAATACACTCTGTAGGCCCTGAGGATACCATGGTAAGCCCCACAGACACAGTTTCTGTCCTGTGAAGTTCATACTCTAGTGGAGAAGATAGTAATTCAGCAGTCACAAACAAAACATAAAAGTGTAACTCTGCCCATCACAAAAAAAAGAGAGAGAGATGTGATTCAAGAAAATAGAATGTGAAATTGCACCAAATCAAGAAGGGAGGGAGACATCAGTTATGATCTGACAGAGGTTTGAGACAATAAATAAGGAATATTCCAGAAAAAGAACAGCATGTGCAGAGGCCTTGTGTAGGAGAATATGTAATGAACAGACTGATAGAAAGCTGTGTGACTGGAACAAAGACTGTGGGAGTTGAGCAGGAAAGGGAGATAGCAGTCAGACCATGAGTGGTCAAGTGAAGGACATCTGAACTTATTCAAAGACTAGAAACCTTTGCGGGGTTTTAAGCAGAAAGATGATATGGTCGGATTTGTGATCCAGAATGTTTGTCTAGCTGCAAGGTAGAGAATCATTTGGAGAGATGCTGGAGTGAAGCAGACCAGCCAGAGGATTTTGCTGTCGTTCCAGGGACAGATGTTGATAGTGTGTACAAGGGTGATGGTGACGAAAGCAGAACTGGAGAAAAGTGGGAGGAGCTGATGAACCTCGATGATGGATTGCATGTGGGGGTTTGAAGGGTAACTGAAGCCAGGTGTTAAAAATGGATCCACACACAGCAGCATGGGTGCTGGTCCCACTTCCCAGGAGACAAGGCAAAGAGAGGACTAGGTTTGGTGGGGAGAGATCATGATTAAGCTTTGGGACATGTTAGATTTGAGGTACCTTTCAGACTTCCTGGAGACCACTGAAATGTGTAGAGATGTCTCAACATGGATGGGAATTGCAGTGGCTGATCCAGGATATTAGACAAATGTGTATTCATGAAAACTGAGCGAAAGACCCCAGGGCATATCAGGGTGATGATGTCATAAGCCACAGAGTCTCATACTCAGAAAATACAAATAAAGGTAGCTCGACAGTGCAGACTGCAAAAACCTGGACATCCTTCTGTGGCTGTGACATGTCTTCACTGCTTCTATTGACAGTAAAGGCTTACCTATCACTGTCTTTGTAATTTCATTCTGGAAATGATATTTTTCTCAAGTAGGAAGAATTGTTGACTTAATGTCATCTGGCACTCTGTGACTAAGCATAGCTCTGACTCCATGAAGCATAAGGATGAGGGTAAGAAGAAACAGTGGAAACCGTTTTGATATCTGTACTGAGCTTATAAAACAGAATATCTTTGTTCAGAAATATGCACTTAAATATTAAAGGGTAAAGAGGAACAAGTATCCAATTTACTCACAAATGGCTCAGGAAGTATCAGTATGTATATTTAATAATATGTGTGTGTGTATATATATATTTTGAGACGGAGTCTCTCTCCGTTGCACAGGCTGGAGTACAGTGGCGGGATCTTAGCTCACTGCAAGCTCCGTCTCCCAGGTTCATGCCCTTCTCCTGCCTCAGCCTCCCAAGTAGCTGGGATGACAGGTGCCCGCCACCATGCCTAATTTTTATTTTTTTTATTTTTATTTTTATTTTTTATTTTTAGTAGAGACAGGGTTTCACCATGTTAGCCAGGTTGGTCTCAATCTCCTGACCTCATGATCCACTGGCCTCAGCCTCCCAAAGTGCTGGGATTACAGGCGTGAGCCACCGCACCCGGCCTGTACTACTGTTGTACTAGCAATAACAGTAACAAAGAGTAGTGGACATTCTCATAATTTTCTAGTATCAATTCAAAAGT
This sequence comes from Piliocolobus tephrosceles, assembly GCF_002776525.5. NCBI lineage: Eukaryota > Metazoa > Chordata > Mammalia > Primates > Cercopithecidae > Piliocolobus > Piliocolobus tephrosceles. Next base: position 92,021,782 of record NC_045444.1, read on the forward strand.
TAAAAAGTCCTCATTTTGGTGTCCTAGGCAGGTCTTCTCCCCACCCCTGAGAAGCAGACTCTGAGATAGGGATTTGAGTGCAAGTGATTTTATTTGGGAAGTGATCCCAGGAAGCATTGGAAGCAGAGTGAGGAAGGGAAGGGAAGAAAGCCAGTACAGAGGACATTAATGAGCAGATTAGCTCTGCAGGCAAGAGGGAAGGAGGGCTGTCAATTCTGCTGGGTTCTTCTGTAGATGGTAGGGAAGACACTCACACCTTGCCCCACCTGGGGGCAAGAATGTTGAGGTACTTAACTTTTGGTCCCATTTGTCATTGGTTAAGGGTTGCTCCTAAGATATCAACTCCCCAGCACTTCTTCCTATTCAGTGTACTGGTAACAGAAGCCTCAAGCCAGGAAGCACAGATACTTGGATAAGGACCATAGTGGACAGAAGTGCTGCAGTGATGGGGGTGTGGGGACAGTCTGCTGCCACAACTGAGGAAGTGTGAAGGCCCAGGGTCAAAGCAGATCAGTCTTGGTTGCCTCTTATGAGAGAACATATGTGAGATTAGTAAGCTGCTCCAGACAATCCTGATGCCTTCACTTTATTATTGGAGTAGGTGCTCTGTGAATTGGTCCTGTCTTGTATGGAACAACACAATGAATACCAATAGCACCAACAGAGCAACCCAAGAGAGTAACTCTAGAAGAATGTATTTCTGGTTTCTCTTTGTTTCACTCAAATATGCAATGTATCAAAATGATGTAACATCTTTGACAAGTTCATTTTCTGTCAAGCCCATGCTCAGAACATCACTGAAATACAGCAGCACCTCTGGGACACTCCTGGGATTAGGAAAGCCTCTGGAAAATTAGACTTGGTACTGAGGTGCCTGACTCAAATATGCCCATTAATGAACAAGGATGGTTTGAGTGTGTGCTGTGACTTTACCTAGGATCATGGCTATAGACACAGGCAAGGTAAAGTTCTACATGGATTTCAACATGCCATCTTTGCTTCAATTATGAACAGTAAAAATTTGGCCAGACTCAGGGATTTGTCTGATGGCCCTGGTCATGTGTCTTCACAGTCTCACCTTAGCATCAGGTCTTTACGCTAAGACACTAGCCTTGTATCTATGAAGCCTGTAAAACTGGATCAATCACATCCAGTTCAATTAAGATGCTTAGGCTCATCTTCTTAGAACAAAAAGTATGTGTCATAAGTCAAACAAGCTACAGGATAAATTCCTAGCATGTAATTACCAGGTCAAAGAATGTGAATATTTTTAAAGTTTCTGATGTATATTGCCAGATTGACCTCCAAAAAGGTTGTACCAATTTACACCCCTACTAGCACTGACTATAAATCATTTTTGAAAACCTATGTCAATTTAATAGGTTAAAAAGTAACAATTATGATCACAAACTATTTTAATTTGTAATTCCTTTACTCTTAGTGAGGTTTAATTTTTCTCATATGTTTATTAGAATCCTTTTTTGTTAGTTTGTTGTAGCCTATCTGTTTGCATGTCATTTCTGTCTAGGTGTTTATCTTTGTTTTCTTGATTTCCTAGAGACTTTCATATATTACAGGCATTAACACTTTGACATATTTAAAATTATTCAAGTTTAACTTAAGCTATCTTTATGGTAATATAAATTTGTAATTTTTATATGCTAAATCTTTCATTTTTGCCTTATAATTTTTTGCTTTTTATATGCAAAACATTATCTCTCATTATGAAATATCCATACTTTCTTCTAATCATTTTATTAGTTCATTTATTTTGGCACTTCTACAGCAGGAATGCTGTGAACATACATATCATTTTAAGTAGTAATGTGATTTTGTAATATAGTTTCAAGCAATATCAACTGACTGTGATATTGTTATAACTAAAAAATACATGGTGGTGTAGACACCCGTGCTGAATGGCTTCAGACAAATATTGTGGAAGATGTCTGTGTAGTTCATTGGCACACGTCAACCAGAATCAATTTGCATCTTGCTCTCACTGATATTATGCCCTATGTCAGGATACTAGGTGTCCTGAAGCTTTCTGACCTGGGTTCTTGGAATGTGATACCACACCAGGTATTCAGTGTCCTGGGAATAGTCAAGATCATCCAAATGGACTTTTTTCTCAAAATGGTACTTCCTCTTGCAAAATATATGCTCTTCTCCTTGATGCTCTGCCAGCTGCTGGAAGCCTCTGCCATGTGAGCAAGGCATGCCTGTTGAACTGACACACACACCCTCCATCTCCTGGAACATGCCTTCCTGTGTTCCTCAGATCTAGGTGATCAGAACTCTAAGTGGGCTCCTCAGAAACACCATTTATAACATTGGGAGTTGCCTTTTAATTTCTGTGATCAAGAGATTCAGTTTTGCTGGAAGGAGACTTGTCTTGAGATTATGTGTCAATTTAGCTAAGCCGAAAGGAACTATGAGAGGAGTGGTTCTTAATCTGGGGTCTGTGCATATCTAAATTGAAAGTGATTAGTTTCAAGGGATCTTCAAATTATCTGAAATTACATGCCAAATGTTTATGAATAATATTTTGTACTTATTCCTGGGGGAAAGGGTGAGTGAGAATTTTGTAACCCAATAAAATGAAAACTGACTGAATTAAGGGATTTACTGTAAACCCATCTTAAAGGGGTCATTTTTTAAATCCTCATATTATAGTTCCTATGTGACTGGTATTTTCTTCACAGAATAGCAATGCCTTCACAGAGATTATTTCATTTGTAAAAATTTATGAGAAGAAAATACCTATACAGTAGCTTATTGTGTGAAGGGTGTCGTCAATATCAGAATGAATTTAATAGTTTTAGCAAAAAACCTTATGACGGTCTAACTTTCAGCTCCCCACAACACAGTATGTATAGATATTTCTATTCTGGATGCTGCCTTTTGGTCTGCTTTTAAAGAGAACAAAACCTTCCCAGCATAGAAATCCCAGAAAGCAGGTTGAATGGCATCAAACTCATCCTCCTCGCCCCCACCCATTGCACCAGCAGTGTGAAGTACAGAACCTGCTTAAGTTTTAGAGACTAGATGTGTGTGTGTTCACCAGTGGTACCTAAAGAAGGATTTCCACATTCTGCTGTCTTCCCAACTTTGGAAAAATAACATCCTGTTCTCGTCCACAGAAAGTAGAGAGGGAGAGGAGGCACTCGTGAGAATAAACAGACAACAACCTTCATCACAGCCAAAAGTACTGTGCTGATCCCACCATAAATTATAACAGCATAAAACCACAGGAAATCCGAAGAAAGTAAAATATTAATATTAAACCATAGCCACTCCACCATATATAATTTAGATAAATAATCCATTTGCTGTATGTAGGATATTGGAATATAGCTGTTTGTATGCCACTGGCAACAGTTTATATTTGAAAAGCATAGAGACATTAGCTGCTGGTGGAGGACAAATGTGTTTTATTCATTCTTATTCTTAACAGCCAAATGTCCGCAAATAAAATACTGATCAATGGCTAAAAATGTAAGGGATGCTATATCTTTGTCTCATAATATGGATTTGTGGCCTAATCTAGCCCTTTCTTCACCTTTTTGCCTAATGGTGAGATATTAATAAATGAAAGATGGTTACATAAAACATCCTCTGAATGTGAAATTTTTTTTACATATGAGTCATTTCAGGTGGCTGAAGATGGAATGAGCTAACCTGAAAGTAACAAGCTGCTCACTGTCTTGGCCAAATTAGGCTTAATGCTGAAAGGCATCCTTACTTAAGAAGTCGAGCAGGCCGGGGGTCAAGCCATCAGGCCATGGAGTGCAGCTGTTGGACCACCTTTTGCAGTCTCCAAGGGAACAAGCAAAGAAAATCCAGCAAAGAAAATATCTCAAAGAATCAACAGGGAGAGTAAAACAAAAATAACCAGATGTCCCAGAAGACTCTGTTGGTATTATGAAGAAGGCTAGAGCAGGACTAACAGGGTTTGGCTTTTATCAACCTTACTAATAAAAGTCACTTGGCTCTCCATCGAGAAGAGCAGTTGGTACAATATGGAAAGGTTTTAAAGACCATTAATTTCTTGAAATGAAACAGCTGGCCTTATTGGCTATTAAATAATGAGCCAGATTCTCCCCAGTGCCTAAGTCACTCTCTGGTAGTAAATTAGGCATTTAGGGAGGCACATTAACTCTGTAAGAAGATTAGAGTTCGATTTAGTGCACTTTATGCATAGGAAGAAAGTTACAGGGAATCTGGCTGAAGCTGAGCAGAGAAAGGATGGAGACAAGGTAGACTCAGATGAAAGTAACTAAACACATGATTTGTGTTAACTGGGCAGTTCAGGTGAGCATGGGAAATTGGAGAAGTTGAGCTGTTTAGTTGTTGTTTATTGTTCTGAATTTCTCTGAGCATGAAGATAGAGAGTTGAGTCTTCATTTATTGATTCATTCATTCAGTAAACTTTTGCAAAAATAACACTATATAGCTGGCACTGAGGAATTATTCTTCCATGAAACACAGTCCTTGTCTCTAGGGATTTTCAGTCTCTGGTACCATGGGTAGGGAGTAGAATGACAAATTATAGATTATTGCAATCAAGTAGAATAAGTGCTAAAATTTCATACGCATAAATGGAATTTGAAGTGAAGAACTGGCAAGATGTGTAGCACTTTGTACAACATGCTAGGGAGTTTGACTCTACCCAGAAGGCCTCAGGCCATTGAAGGTATTTAAAGAAAGAAATGGTTTAATCAGATTTGCATTGTAAAAAAAACCCCTTGATAATTTCATGGAGAATAAATTGGAGAGATAGGCCGGGTGCGGTGGCTCACGCCTGTAATCCCAGCACTTTGGGGGGCTGAGGTGGGTGGATTACCTGAGCTTAGGAGTTTGAGACCACCCCAGGCAATATGGTGAAACCGAATCTCTACTAAAATACAAAAAATTAGCCGGGCATAGTGGTGGGCACCTGTAGTCCCAGCTACTCGAGAGGCTGAGGCAGGAGAATTGCTTTAGCCCAGAAGGCGGAGGTTGCAGTGAGCTGGGATCATGCCATTGCGCTCCAGCTTGGACAACAGAGGGAGACCTCATCTCCTAAATAAATAAATTGGAGAGACAAGACTAGAATCAGGAAGGGCATTGTGAAACTATTAATGTGGTCCCTACAAAAGATGCTGAAAGCCTGAAATGAGGACATGAGTGGGTGTATTAGTTCTTTTTCATGCTGCTAATAAAGTCATACACCCAAGACTGGATAATTTAGAAAGGAAAGATGTTTAATTGACTCACAGTTCCACATGGCTGGGGAGGCCTCAGGGAACTTACAGTCATGGTGGAAGGGGAAGCAAACAGATCCTTCTTCACATGGCAGCAGCAAGAAGTGAAGAGAGAAGCAGCAGGGGAAAAGCCCCTTATAAAACCTTCAGATCTCATGAGAACTCACTCACTATCTATCACAAGAACAGCATGGAGTTAACTGCCCCCATGAGTCGACCACCTCCCACTGGTTCCCTCCCACGACATGTGGGGATTATGGAAACTATGGTTCAAGATGATATTTGGTTGGGGGCATACAACCAAGTCATATCAGTGGGGAAGGGCAGGAAGGGAAAAGAGGCCTGTGAAGGAGGTGAGCTGACCTGTTTGATGGCTGATTAGATGTGGGCATCAAGGGAAAGACCGGTGCCAGAGATAACTCTGGAGCCAGGCTGGAACAACTGGGTAGCTGGAGGTGCCATTCTCCTCATAGATGAGGAAGGATGGGTGTAAGTCTGGGTAGAAAGGCAGAGTGGTAACAATTCTGGGCTCTAGAGCATGGTTCCAATGGATGGCATATAGAGAACTTGAAGTCATCCATGGCAACCACCTCATGGGATTTGAAATATATATATGAAAAGGAAACTGAGATTTATAAGACTACATAATTCCTAGAATTTAAACTGAATCCCTGGAATAGTATTTTGCTTTGTTTGGTTTTTGTGCCAATGGAAAGGATTTCAAAGATGTAGATGTCTCCAAACTGAGGTTCTATCATTGATCACCATTAGGAGTATTAAATTGATGGGAAACAAACTGGAAATAGTCATCTCTTAAAAAGCCAACTTTTTTTACAAGGAGTATCTATAGTTAATAAAACATCGATCATTGATATGAATATCAGGAAATTTATACTCTAAGTGAGAAGTAGAAAACTGCACAGGTTGCAGACTAGACAAGTTAACAGTTCTTTCTCTGTCAGCACTTAAAATCCATACCGTGACTTCTCTCTATGGTATGGGGTGAAACGTGCCAACAAATTGACTTAGATGATGTCAGTATCTGAAAATATGGAAGAAATTATATATTGGAGGAAAAAGAAGAAATTCTTAGATATTAAAAGGTGTTGACAGCTTCACCACAGAATAGCAAAAATGTCCTTAAAGATAAAACACTTATTTCAAAATTTTAGAAACCACAATTACAATTTTATATACTATGTGCAGGAAAAGTCATTTTTAGAAAGAACATTGAAATCAAAGTTTACGAAACCAGTAACCTTGTGGCAACTTCCTGGTGAGAACCTCATTCTTCAGGAATGTGAAAAGCATCAAATTAAAAGGGTGGAAAGTTTGTAGATTGCCTAAACATAATTTACCACAGGCGGACAACGAACAAGACAAAACATGTCACTTAATATGGTTTGCAAGTCAAGATGTCATCCGGGTGCCAGTTGCATCATGGTTTCAGGAAGAGATTTCCAGGTAGATGGCCAAGAACTATGCCATCTATGCCACGCCATCTATGCGGCTATGCCCATGTAAGCATTGTTATCCACAGGCTGTAACTGGGCATGTTTAACAGGTTTCCACCATACACCATAGTGACAATGGCTCCTCTAGAATAATTCCAGAAAGATCTATGCCAACAGTGCTTGTTTGTGTCATTTCTAGCAGTAAAACCCCCATTTTCTACCATTTACAGGAATCAATAAAGACTCACTGACTTAGCACTCCAACGGGGGGGGGCAACTTCACATCATTTTAACATGCTGCCTGAACATTTAGCAGGAGACGAAGCCCGTCCCTTCACAGTTAAAGATTTTAAAAATGAGAATTCCTGGGCTAAGATGCAAGTGAGAATATCTTATTCTTTTCTGTGTTGATAAGGAGATGGGGCAAGAAGGTAAGGAGACATGGGAACTTACAGAAGCTGCAATGGGGAAGTCACTGAGGAGTTAAAAAAAAAAAAAAGTCACACCAAAGACAGAATTTACAGACTAGAAGCCTACAAGCTGTGGCTTCATCTGTCCTCTGCAGAAAGGTTCATCGTGTCATTTATCAAGGACCCATCTCATAAGCTCCCTTACTGGATGAAGAGAGAAAGCCATTGCTCTAGCAGAACAAGGCATGATCCACATCAAGATACATTATATATACATGTAAATATATATATACACACACACATACACTATATATATAAAAGATATGTTTATGTAAGGTATATGTATTATACACACACATATATATCATATAGATACAATATACATAGATACACATACATACACACTGTTTTTAGAGCAGTTTCAGGTTCACACCGAATTTTAGAGGAAGGTGCAGAGATTTCTCATAAACCTTCCACAACACATGCATCACTTCCCTCATTACCAACATTCCCCACCACAGTGGTAGAACTGTTACATCTGATGACCCTGCATTGACACATCATAATCACCCAAAGCCCATAGTTTACAGTAGGTCTCTCTCTTGGTGCTCATTCTTTGGGTTTGGACAAGTGTATGACATGTATGTATCATTATAGTATCACGCAGAGTATTTTTACTGCCCTAAAAGTCTTACGTGCTCTTCCTAGTTATACCCCACTCCATACTGTTACCCCTAGCAACCATTGATCTTTTTGCTGTCTTCATAGTTCTGACTTTTAGAATGTCATGTAATTGGAATCACACAGTATGTAGCCTTTTCAGATTGGCTTCTTTCACTTTATAATGCGCATTTAAGTTTCCTCCATGCTTTTTCATGGCCTGATAGCTCATTTCTTTCTAAGGCTGAATAATATTGCAGTGCTTGGTTGTAGCACAGTTGATTCATTCACCTACTAAAGGATATCTTGGTTGCCTCCAAGTTTTGACCATTATGAATAAAGATGCTGTAAACATCTATGGGCAGGTTTTTTTGTGAACATAAGTTTTCAGCTCCTTTGGGTAAATACCAAGGAACATGATTGCTGGATCAAGTGGCAAGACAATGTTTAGTTTTGCAGGAAAGCACCAAACTATCTTCCAAAGTGGCTGTACCATTTTGAATTCCCACAAGCAATGAGTGAGAGTTCCTGTTGCTCCACATCCTTGTCAGCATTTGGTGTTGTCAGTATTTCTAATTGTGGCCATCCTAATAGGTGTGTAGTAGTATTTCATTGTTGTTTTAATTTGCATTTCCTTGATGACATATGATGCAGAGTACCTTTTCATATACTTATTTGCCAATCTTCTTTGATGAGGTGTCTGTTAAGGTCTTTGGCCCATTTTGTAGTTGAGTTTGTTTTCTTACTGGTGAGTTTTCACATTCTATGTATATTTTGATAACAGGCCTTTAACAGATGTGTCTTTTGCAAATACTTTCTGCCAATTGGTGGCTTCTTTTTTCATTCTCTTTTCACTGTCTTTTGCAGAAGTTTTTAATTTTAATGAAGTTCAGCTTATTTTTTTCATGGATTGTGACTTTGATGTATCTAAAAAGTCATCACCATACCCAAGGTCATCTAGGTTTTCTCCTATCTTCTAGGAGTTTTATGGTTTCACATTTTAAATTTAGATCCGTGAGTCATTTTGAGTTAATTTTTGTGAAGGGCATAAGATCTATGTCTAGATTCATTTTTTGCATGTGGATGTCCAGTTGTTCCAGCACCATTTGTTGAAAAGACGGTCTCTTCTCCATTGCATTGCCTTTGGTGCTTTGTCAAAGGTCAGTTGACTGTACTAAAATAGGTCTACTTCCAGACTTCCTATTCTGTTCCATTGATCTATTTGTCTATTCTTTCACCAATACCACAGTGTCATGATTAGTGTTGCTTTATGGTAAATCTTGAAGTTGGCTATTATCGGTTCTCTAAGTTTATTCTTCTCCTTCAATATTCGGTTTACTCTTCTTGGTCTTTTCCTTCTGCATATAAACTTTAGAATCAGTTTGTAAATATCTAAAAAAGACTTTCTCTGTTTTTGATTGGGATTGCATTGAATCTGTAGATCAAGTTTGGAAGAACTGACATCTTAAGAGTATTGAGTCTTCCATCCATAAACATGGGATGTCTCTCCATTTATTTAGGTCTTCTTTGATTTCTTTCATCAGAATGTCATAATTTTCCTTAGATGTTATAAATATTTTGTTAGCTTTATACCTAAGTATTTCATTTTTGAGGGCTGCTAGTATAAATGGCATTGTGTTTCTAATTTTAATTTCACTTGTTCATTACTGGTATATGTGAAAGTGATTGACTGTTGTATATTAATTTTGTCTTCTGGAACCTTGCTATAATTGCTTATTAGTTCCAGGAGGGTTTTGCCAGTTCTTCCAGATTTTCTACCTAGATGATGGTGTCACCTGCAAATGAAGAGTTTTTTTTCCTTTCCTATCTGTAAACCTTCTATTTCTTTTTCTTGTCTTAGTGCATTCACTAGGACTTGAGTACATTTTTTAGTATCCTGTTTGCTATTTCAAAAATCAACCAAATGAAAACAATGTCCATCAGGGTCAAAAGAAGCAAATGCTTGAGAAAAATATTTTTCTTCATTTTTTAACCCTAAAAATGTGGTAGGAAATGAGAAAATATTCTAAATAATTCAGATGATTTGATGCACCGTGGGTGATAAGTGAATTATAAAAGAGAAAGCAAACATACATGGATTTTATATTCAGATCCCATATGGGCCTAACTGCAGAACAAAAAATTAAAAAGCAAAGACTTTTGAAAGAGTAAATGGGTAATATGTATTTAACTATTTCTCAAGGATAGCTTAAAAATGAATTATGCTTGCAATGTTTCTTTTCCTGTGATGACAAACACAGTGGGAATAATTTTTTAAAGGGATCTTCACTTATGATAACAGTGTCTCCAAGAGTGTTCAAGTGTCCCTGCTCTCATCAGATGGTTCAATGCAGTTGGCTTTTAAAGCTACCGAAGTAACTTCCTTGAGTATTTGGCCTGTCTTGTGGATTGATTCAGAACTACCCATTGCTTTCCAAAGAAAGTTGTTTCCGTATTTTATGAACTCTTCTATAACATTTTATTTCCGGAACATTGATAAGAATAATGCTGATGGAAAGCAGTTTAGGCTGCAGGTATATACCTAAGTTTTCTGCTTTGGTGGAGTAAATGTAGAGATCACCTCACTGGATTGGCTCTGTATCAATGTGTATCCACTCTTTAGCTACTTGTAGCCTGTCTCTCACCAGGGATATTCACAAGGGCCCTGCTCATTGGCCCCTGAGCAACCACTCTTCCACTGATAAGCTGCAACATCTGCCCCAATAATTGATTTCCCCCCAGACTCCACTCCTCTCAGTATCCTCTCTTTACATCGACAGTGTTACCAGTACATTAGATCAGGTAAGCTTCTGTGTGTCAATTCCAAATAACAATGTGGTAACTAGAGTTTCATTAATATCATGTCATCCAAAACAAGAGTTTTATATCCATTGTCAATACTGTGACCATGCATGTCAAAAGAACAAGATCCTCCCCAAATCTCTTGCACATGTTTGTGACATTTAAGAAGTTTACAACAGACACATCTATAACCCTACAATCATCTTGGCACCTGTACAGAAAGCTATAGTTAAATTATTGGAAAAGTATACAAGCAGATGAAGGTATGTCTACTATGAAACATAAATAAAACATGTATCCTTACAAGAGAAAGAAATATAAGCCAGAATCTAAGAATGAATGATAAAATAGAATCATAAGAAAAAATGGTATCAAGGTATTGGTGGTGTAAAAATGGATTGACCCAAATCCAACCTTTCAAGCGGACCATGTTACATCCAGATTTTACTATCACATAATAATTAGTGATTTAACTGTACAAAGTCAAAATCTATCTCATTATTATATAGATTCTTGCATTGACACATCCTGTCAAATTATCTTACTTTTTCTGTTTTTTAAATGCATTTTAAACTCATCCCTTCCCAATCAGAAAAAAATAAGCTTTTCCCAACCAGAAAGAATAAGGTAAGGGCCATCTCTTGAAACCTTTTCTGCATTCTCTGCAGTACCTAGTTAGATAGTAGGTATTTGGTAAATATATGTTTTCAAAAAATGATTATAATGAGCTATGTTATAATAAAGTGTATCCAGTGTAAGAACACAAGTAACACAATGAACTAAATAGCAAAACGTAAAAACGTAAATATTCCCATAAAACAGATGTTTGAAGCTGTAAGAAAATATAATTATCTTCCTAGCATTCTAATTGCTTATTTTTGTGCGCCATGAAGTCTGTTTTCAAAAAAGAAATGAGAATGGTTGAGCACCTGTATTTTGAAAATCAAAACGGAGTGGGGTGGAGGTGAGGTATGTCCAAGTTAAAGAATTAATGGAAAACCCTGAGTGGCCCATTTAAGGAAGAAAAAAGGCTATTGTGGCATCATCAGCTTTTCCTGGCTCTCTCATTCTCATCCTCATCCTCAGAGATGAGGTCTCTCCTGTGATCCAGAGGTACCTTTCCAGTATCAGTTTGAGAATTCTAATAAACAAGCTGAAGGAGCAGAGTCCCCAAAGGGGTGTCTGTGCCGACAGAGAAGGCAGCTGTGGTTATGAACCAGCACACACCAGCGGCCGCCAAGCTATTGGGACTTTGTGTGAATGGATGACAGTTTTAATTTCACTCCCCAGCAGAGGTGGTATCCAGCCAGCACTACTTCAAACCAATTTTGCAAATCACATTTTGTGGCTGAAAATTGGTTTACTGCACTCGTCCCATGTTGGAGGCCAACCTTGCCTGATTTAAGGTGGTGCCTTTGTTGAGGGGTGACAGTTAAAGAAGGATTCCCTTTTCTCTAATTGAAATGACAGTATATTCTTTCACAGATTAATTTCAACTACCCATATTTATATCCTTTAATCAGGATTATAAAAACAGCATAGATAATTTTCTGTGCTATTCTTTTTTAATTTTGGGGGCAGTAATAATGGCCAGTTGGCTCTTGACATGTATTGCCTTATGCAGCAGTTTTATTACAAGCACTCTACCTTAGACTGTTTATCATTGTATTCTTAATTATTATTAAACCTGATTTTTTCTCATATTTAAGGGGGGAATGAAGTTTAAGTCATAGATTTCACTGACATTCCTTCTGTGAACTTAAAGATGATACTTCCATAAAGAGATTTGTCCCCTGGACTATATCTCACACTGAAATAAAGGCCTTCTTACTGGAAGAAATATTTCTTAAAAATGAGTACTTGCAAGAAGTGTTCATCTGTGAACTTTTACCAATTAGAAATGGCTCCATACTTAAGACTCTTTAATAATGTCTGTTAAGCAGCATTTTAGCTCATTTTTATAACACATTCAGGTTTGGTGATTTATATTAAACATTAAATGTAATAAATTTAGGTCTTTTTTCAAGTATGACGCACAGTATCTCTGAATCACCCATTTCAGCATAGTGCCCCTGGAAGGTCCAATCTCTCGCTATCATTCATGCTCATAATAAAATGGGCTTCTCCGGTCTCTTCCTTGACATCTGTAATAATGGGAATGACATGTGAGTGGTGACACTGTAACAGGAGGGCATGTTGATATTGCTTCATGGCTGGGACTGAGTGTCCATGACCGGGGGGCGGGCTGAGAACACACATCAACAACTTGCTGTCTCAAATCTGCACCAAAAGCTATGCTAATGCCTATTTTTTAACTCTCCAAAAATTCAAGGAGTAAGTTTCAGAGCCTTAAAAAAGGTGCTTTATATGTCTCACTGTATATGACTGGAGTTTTTAAAAGAATTAATCACAAAGAATTGAACTTGGAAACATGAATGGATCTCTTAATGATAGTCATATAAGGGAGATTTAAAACCTTCCTCTGTTTCAACCATTCTACCGATGGTTGTTGCATTCTTCACTTGGTGAGTCATGGGAAGGCACAAGACACAATGTGCCTTGGAAAAAAAGCTACTCTCCTTGATGAAATAATTAGAATAGCCTTCTTTAGAAGTATCGTGAGAAATTTCACTATAAATTATTCTATTTCATAGTGACAGTGACTTGCAATATAAAGTAAGTTTTGACTGCAATCTGAGTATAAAATGCCAGGATACTTTTGGGAATATGTATCTTTAATTGAGAAAATGCTCATAATTGCAAGTATTTGAATAAGATTAAGCATTAACTAATGCTTTTGTTAAGATACCTAAGCATTTATACCCAAAAGAAAGGGAATTGGTATATCTCTTTGGTATATCAAAGAGATATCTGCCCTCCCACGTTTCTTCCAGCACTGTTCACAATAGCCAAGATTTGGAATCCACCTAAGCGTCTATCAGCAAATAAATGGATAAAGAGAATGTGGAGAAGGGGGTGAGATATATATATATATATCTCCTGTCGTTTATATCCTGTCATATGTGTGTGTATACACACGCATACACACATATGACATTGTATCCTGTCTCATATATATATGTGTGTGTGTGTGTGTGTATGTATGACAGGATCTTATTCTTTTTATGGCTGAATAATATTCCACATGGTGCACAAGGATGCAGAAACATAAAATAAATAAGATCTAGTATGTGATAGCACACCAGGGTAACTACAGTCAATAATTTATTATCTATTTTTAAATAACTAAAACAGTGGAATTGGAATGTTCCTAACACAAAGGAATGATAAATGCAGAGGTGGTGGATGCCTCAGTTACCCTGATGCGATCGTTACACATTGTATGTCTGTACCCAAACACCCTATAAATAGATACCCTATAAATAGATACACCTACTATGTGCCCATAAAAACCAAAAATTAAATTTTTAAAAAAGATACCTAAACCATCTAAAAACTTTAATTATTTTCTTAGAATAAAAAGATGGTGGAAGTGGGCATAACTTCAGTTTTCAGGCACATGAAGGTTATCGCTTCTGTGGCAACGTTTGTGGATGGGTTTAGAGATGGTCCACACAGCCTGGCAGTAACTTGGCTCCCAGATGGGGAGCTTGGTCCTGCTGTCTTCATTTCTGGTTGACACTTGGAAATGACTAGATGAGAAGGCATGCGTTAGCCAACCCAAATCCATCCTTCATGCAATCGGTCTTCAATCTCAAACGGGCTGTTTCTACAGCCTGTGTGTCTACACCAGCTGGCCTAGAATTTGGGGTGCATTTCCTGTAGAAATGATGCACTTTGCAGTGAGCAGATTGCCAGACAAGCACAAATCTACTTAGCTCATGTAAGTGAAGTGCTGTCCATGTGAAAATCGGCTCAAAAATATGGTTGCTGTGGGACTTCGGCTGACACACCTGCCCCGGTGTGGGCATTCTCTGCAGCTAAGAGACTCTGGATCATTCCTATCGTCTTGCCTTTACACACTAGAGTCTCATAAAAGATGAGAAGTAATGAACGGAAACAGAATGAAGAAACAGTACTTTTAAGAATACCATTACAATGCTGGTAATTAAAGCAGAAAAAATAAAATTAAGTAATCATGTTCCATCTATTTTAATAATTGTGCTTGAGAAAAAGCAGGTTCAATCAGAGAAGGATGAGGAAGTAGCTGGAAGCTGTGTTTGAGGTTCTCAAGGAGGCATCTGGCCACTCTCCATGTCAATGACTTTGATTCCTTTAGGGATTTTTTAAGATTCTCTAGACTAGATTATTCTCTTTTCCTCAACTATTTTTGGCAATGAAACACAGAACAAGTGGAACCAAGAGCAACAAGGAAGGTTTTTTTATTTTTTATTTTTTTTTTCCCTACGTGTCTAGGGAAGAGTGAGAGAGGCGGGGAAAGGAGACTGGGAGCTAGTAAAGGAGGTGGCGTTGCCTCTGATAAAGTAACTGAGGAGTTTATGTCGACGTTTGTAGGGAAGCAGTATGCTCAATTCCCTTGCCAACTGATGCAGGTGAGGGAAAAAAAAAAGAAGGGATGAGGAAGAGATATCTGAGCCTGCAGTTCCCTGTTGACAGCTGGGGAAAAGGGCACCGAATTCAGGACAACTCGGTCATTGAACTAGCCATTCTCAGAGTAGTAGGGAGTGGGTGCTTGTGGCGGGTGGGGGGAAGGGTGTAAATATATAACCTAATTGTATAGAAATATAAGTTAATTGTTACAAATGTGTATGGAATTGGTTGTTCTTGATTCAGGGAGATTCTGGTTGTTCTTGATCCAGGACAGAAAATGCACAGTATATGCTCTCCATGGATTCTTTTGTGAAATGAAAATTAGAGCATAGCAAGTGGTTTTGAGCCTTCTTTTAACAAGTACTCAGGCACTGCCTGTGTTATCAGCTTGAAAGTCTGCTAAGAATGGATGGGAGAATCAGAGCTGTTCACATTTGCTCTTTGAACTCAGAGAACTGATCTGAGTGCTTGGCAATGATGACAGAAGGAATTAGAAAATGCTGGAAATCATATGCAAAGAACTTAGTCATCTCTCTCCTCCTAAGCTGTGTGTGTGTGTGAGGGAGAGAGAGAGATGCACATACTATTCTGGACTGGCTTGAGAACAGACATCATGATGGTGGTGGTGAAGAGGATGAAAGCAGCTAATAGTCACTGACTGCTTATTGCGTGCTAGGCCCTGTTCTAAGCATGTTATGTGTATTCACTCATTTAATCCTCACCACATCCCTATCATGTAGGTTCCATTATTTATCTATTTCACAGTTGAAGCATTTCTTACCCAATTTTAATTCGATAGTCCCAAATGCAACCAACATGAATCATACCTTTTGTAAAATGATCTTAAAACCATACTCATTTGGACAAATTGGAACAACCATTTTGATATATAGCAAAGGATACTACAGAGGTCTGCCACAATCTTTAATCTACTTCCGTTTCCTGTCTTACATCCCCCTCTTCCACCTCACCTCCAGTTCTACTGGCCCATCTTCTAACTCTGTCTACACAACCTTGGAAGCCTGTCACTTCCAAAGTGCCCCAATGTGCTCCTCATAAATTGTAAAACGGAGAGGAAGACACAGATTTTAAACATTCTCCTTCATTTTGCTGGGATTTTATACAGTAAAGAGCCATGTTACCCATGACAAGCCTAAGACACTACAGGGCATTTTCAAATATTTTGTCTTGGAAACTTGATTTTGGAAGTATTTAGGAAAATGCTTCAAAGTCAAAAATTACAGGCAGTTAATCACAACTGGAAATAATTCTTTGTAGATCTGAACTCCAATATGGTAGTCGCAACAACATGGGGCTATCAGACATTTAAATGTCTGAATTATGATGTACTTTAAATGTAAAATGCACACCAGGTCCCAAGACTTAATGCCAAAAGCAAAAGAATGTTAAATATAAATTATTTTTACATGGATTACTTGTTGACATTATCATACTTTGGATATATTGGGTTAAGTAAAATAAATTATTAAAATTAGTTTTACTTGTGAATGTGGATACAAGAAAGTTTTAAATTGTGTATGTGAGGCCACAGTGGCTCATGCTTGCAATCCCAGCACTTTAGGAGGCCAAGGCGGGCGGATCACCTGAGGTCAGGAGTTTGAGACCAGGCTACCCAATATGGTGAAACCCCATCCCTACTAAAAAAACAAAAATTAGCCTGGTGTGGTGGCAGGTGCCTATAATCCCAGCTACTCAGGAGGCTGACGCAAGAGAATCACTCGAACCCGGGAGGCAGAGGTTGCAGTGAGCCAAGATTGCGCCACTGCACTCTAGCGTGGGCAGCAGAGCAAGAGACTCCATCTCAAAAATAAATAAATCAAAATAAATAAATGATATATGTGACTTGCATTATTTTCTCCTGGGGCAGCACTGCTGTAGACCCTCTGACAAAGAGGCTCCATCTATATGTGGTGATGGTAGCTCCTGTTGAACCACCCTACTGAAAGTTTGAAGAGCACATGTTCAACCTGAGCCTTCTCTTTTGGAAAACACTTTTTTCCCCTTAAATTGTGCATAATACCAAACACACCTGGATTTCTGGATAATTGCACCCACAAGTGGCTACATGCAGACACAATTAGGTGCTTGCAACTTGTTGAAGGCACAGGTGTCTAATTGCGCCCACAAATGGTCGTTTGACAGGCACCACTCATTGTGCACACCCGCTGATTATGGGCAGAAAATGACACCAACCAAAATGGAGGCCTGGGTAGTGAAGGCATGAAAATAGGTCCTTCGTAACCCCACAGCCTTGGAATGATTGCTCACTCCTTTCCGGTTTAATCTTTTTTTTGGAATGCCTGCCTAGGTGTTTACGGCAAGAGGCATATTTGGAATGCACAGGCTGGGAGATGAAAATGTGTATGCCCTGTCCCACAAAGTAGATGCTGTCTTGGGCTTTTAAGTGAATTGGGGCTAACAGAACCCACATTGTCAACCTGAGTAAACTTAAAGTGGATTGCACCCTGCTGGGGCCGGCTGTTTATAATGGCTAAAAATGATGGAGTATGTGAGAATCCCCAGGGACCCTTTGGTAAATAGTAGTTTTTAAAGGGTTAATCCAACCTAATGAATCATTTAAGTGGGGATGAGAAGGCCAGGATGGTAGCCTCTGGAAGAATCGGCAGGCATTTATTTAAATGGGAGCAGTTAGGGAGGGAGGAGGCCAGCTGTGTGGCAGGGGCTGTTGGTGCAGGTCACTTCTCCAGGCAGGGAGTAATTGATATCCCCAGCTCTCCTAACAGCTGAAACAACAAAGTGGAACATGGAAACATGTTCACTTACACAGATTTCAATGTCCAAAGGAAATGTGGGGGACACTTACGCCCTGCCTCTTCAGGTTTTAGGGCTTTGAGGGTGGGGAATCAGGAGTCAGCTGTTTCTCCCCCCTCACATTTCAGGAAGGGCTTTAAACTGGATTTCAGTAGCTTTGTGGGCTCTTGCAGAAAGAAAGCCTTGTCAGCACTGTGGATGCTAAGTATCCACCCTCCGGCCACAGCAGGTCTGGTGGTCACGGGAACCCACATCTTAACATTTATCAGAGCAGCCTACATCCTCTAGAAACCAACGGTCCAGGCATTGGTTTCTGAGCTTTCGGAAGGCCAATGTGAGGAAATTCAAAACACAGCAGCTTGACTTGGTTTTTCCAGGGCAGAAAAAAGATTTTCTCCTAAAGAGGGATGGCTTTCATAGTGTGTGTTTATTTGCAATATAAGTAAGTTCATGATTTACCCATCTTGACAAATTCTCTGTCTTGGATCTTCACGTCCCTTTGTGTCTGCTCTTTATTTATGATGATAGCTGCCTATTCTTGAATGGCAATGCTATTGTAATAAATCTCCATAAAAAGCCAATTCTCAGTTCAAGTTACTGCAGGCTGAATATGAGGAAGACAGTCAGAAAACACATATTGATTGTCCTCCTTTAGAGACTCTGTGACAGGCTCAGCTCAGAACTTCTTTCATTTTGCCTGGACTGCAGCTCAACCTAATGTCAACTTACCATAATTCTTTTATGTGGAAGGCTATTATTCCATTATGATTTTCTGTCTTGTCACCTAATATCCAGAAAGGGTTCTGTTGGGAAGAGATTACTGGAGAATATTCTTCATCTCAGATATTTCATTCCATATGGTCTGGTCTGACCTTTATTTTAAAAAGGCAGTGGAAAATGTTCTGTTTCCTGTTATTAACCATCTTTATAGATAGCCTTAAGGTATACAAAATTATATACATATTATATATATTTTATATACATATATATAATTTCTTTAGGAATTTGGCATACAGATAAAATTATTTGGGTTTCACAGTTTCACACATTCTAAGTCACAATTTTCCTATACTTGACACATTGCCTAGTATCTGATGCCCAGTTATTGGAGACAATTTAGCACTGACGCAGACTAGCATGGTGTAATAGTTTTCCATTGTACAAAGGCCACTGCAAAATTTCAATCTGGGCCAAACATCCCTGTGTTTTTTTTTTTTTTTTTTTTTTTAATGTTTCACAAGTTGTAAACGTTGATACCAAGTACGTGGTGGCTGTTATAAGGCTTTGCCCTTTGTCCATTTCAAATTTCTTGTAACAACTAGCACTGTGAATTTCTCGAGTCTTTCTTCCAAGAACAAAGAGTCTCTAGGTCAACACATCCACTTTCATCCTTTGGCCTTAACAAGTAAACTTCACATTGGCATGTGTTAAGAGCCACATTGATAAGCACAGTTGACCAGAAGACCTACATTATTATCAGGTGCCTTGTGGGGTCTAGTGTCTGTTGCTAATATAGAAATCATAGGTCTCGAAGAGCTAATGTGGTATTTGAATGAATCATTGCATCTTGAAAAATCACAGAAGTCACTGGTCATGAGGCAAATTGTTTCCATTTGTTTGTAAGCCACAGTTATATTTGCAGTGTAGATTTGGTTTTGTTTCTTAGCATTTTTATGAAGAAGCTGCTTAATGGAAAAGGATTCAGAAGGCCTATTCTTAAAACTCTTAATGACCACAATCAGCACTAGAATATATCAGATTTATATCTGATGGTTGACTATTGTACTATCCATATTTAATAAATCACTGCTCTAATGTTCTCAATAATAATACCATGGCCATCAGAAACAGTTTATACTCTTCTCCAAATTCCTGACATGTAAGAAATGCAGTAATACTAAAAGCTTCTGGTACCTCATTGTGTTGGCACTGACCTTAACTTCTCTCTGTGGCTTTCCCTTTCCCTAATGTAGCTGCTGTATTTCAGGCAAGCACTCAGGTACTGGACTATTCTAGTTGGGTTTTTGCTTTTTATTGATTTGGAGTTTTAAAATCTTCTTCTACCATGAACTCTATGGTAAGAAAATAAATAGAATTTCTAGTCTTCATCACATGGAAAAGAGTTACTGAGCTATTTTGTTTCCTCCCTTTTTCTTCCCCCTTCTCTTTTCCCAGCTTCCCATTTATAGCCCTACTTTGCAGAGACAGCAACAGATACTCTAGAAGCAGGATGAAAATGAGAGTGGATTTACAACATGGAAAGCAAAGGCCATGTGTTCCTAAAGGGCAGGGAGGGCCTTAAGGGTAGGGCTTTGACTTTTCACCTCTGCCTCCTCTGCCTAGCACCTGCATGCAGTGGGCATTCAACAAATATTTAAGGCAGAACAAGAAGGAAAGGCAAAAAGTCGGGAAGAAATAAACAACTGAGGAGAAAATTTCCAGATATTTCACTGTGAAGGTGTCAGAAAAGACAACTCTCTATTTTCAACCATACTAAGTGGACATTCTACTTGTATTGTTCTGTGAATTTTCTAATTGAGTCATGAAAATTATTTCATTGAAAGCACATTCTTTTTTAGTACTTTGTATTTTTCTCATAAAAAAGGTTCCCTGTAACATAAATGCATAAAACAATAGAAAATTGTGATTGAGATGACATGGCATATTTTCTAAGTTTCAATTTTCAATACTTTGTTTCTATCCCAGAAAATTCTTTCCACAGCTCAATTTTCTTATTTTTGTTACTCATCCAGACCTGAATTTTTTTAATACATTCAGCAATTTTTATCAAACATGAGTGATTGGAGTTTTTCCAGACAAGTAATGTTTTTTTTTTTTCCAAGTGTGAGATTTTGTGTGCGTGCATGTGTGTGTGCATGTGCATATCTTCTGTAGAGTTATAGAAAGCTCAGTTTTAAAAGGTAGCAAAAAAAAAAAAAAGGAATCAGTGAATAAAGTGGAATTAAGAGTCACCTGTAACCTTGATGCTAGTGGTGGTACGGATGTGTACATTTGTAAAACCTCATGGAACTGAACAGTTAAAATGGATACATTTATTGTATATGCATTATACTTCAATAAAATTTTTAATTAAAGAAAATAAAAGCTCATCTTCATCTGGGCTTTACTTGCTAGTCCATGTCATGGCAGAGCTTGAGTTGTTAGGAAATCTTCCTTTGCTATGGCCCTTGCTGTTCCCTGGCAAACTCCAACTCTCAGGGATCTCCACAATCCCCTGGCTTTCAACAGCACAGGAGAGAACCCAAGCAAGTTTGGCTGCTTTGTGCTGCTCCTTAGAAACAAATTTCCATATTCTTGGGCCACAGAATAGTCTGCCATTCAAATAAGCATCTCTATCTGGGCATGGTGGCTCATGCCTGTTATCCCAGCACTTTGGGAGGCTGAGGCAGGTGGATCCTTTGAATCCAGGAGTTTCAGACCAGTCTGGGTAACAGGGCAAAACCCCACTTCTACAAAAAATACAAATATTAACTGAGCATATTGGTGCATGTCTGTGGTCTCAGCTACTCAGGAGGCTGGGATAGGAGGATCTCTTGAGCCTGGGAGGTTGAGGCGGCTGCAGTAAGCTGTGATCACACCACTGCCCTGCAGCCTGGGTGATAAGGTGAGACCCTGTCTCAATCAATCAATCAATCAATAAAATCCTGAGCCGTATTACTCTTTTTATCCAATCAGTATGCCACAAGATGAGATTATAATCTCACCAAAGTCAGGCTCTCCAAACCTCACTCCAGATCCAGTCCCATCTCAAATGCTGTCTCTAAATAGAGAGATGCAGACAGAGATAAGGAACTAATCAAGGTGCATGTTTCTATGTCTGGAAGGAGGAGCAGGCTGAAAGAGATGGGCAAAGTGGGAGTCTTTTTTGTACCTTCCTTTTTTATTTACTCCCTTGGATCTGAGCAGGCAAAAACTGTCTTGGCATGTTTTATATTTATACAACTAATTGCAAATTAATTGCACACTCAGAATGTTGCCTTCTATTGGAGAATTGCTGAGGACTCCAGTTAGGGATGATTCACTTTCTCAGAAGTAGACCAACATAAGTGCATATGTAGTTATTAAAGTTAGTTATAGGCACAGATATCTGAGCCTAAAGAAGTTTTTCAGGAACCAAAAATCTATCAGGCACCCTCCTACACTCCATGCCTCTCCTATGTCCACTAACATCTTTATCACAGCTGAAAGAGAAATTCTTCTAGGTCTTTTGCTTTTCATTTTCTCCATCCTGGAGATGTTGAAAGCTATATCAAGCTGAAGAAGCATAAGCTACAACAAAGCTTTACCACCACCCCCCCCCTCCCCAGGTGGTTTCCAAAGTGAATGACCAGTAGCTCTTTCTAAGTACTTTATCTTCTAGTACTTACATTCATACCTATTGGCATGAATATACCAACACATGAATGTATACACGGACAATAGGTAAACACTATTGTTCTCTCTACATATTATTCTGATACTTGATTTATCCGATACAGGAAAAGAAATCTATTGGTAAATGTGACTGAATTGAAAACTCCAAGGACAGACTTCAGGTTCAGCTACCCAGGATCTCAAAAGGCTGTCGGCACTTGGCTTCTTTCTCCCCGTCTCTCGACTGTTTTCTTCATTGTTGGCTTTGCTCTCAGGCACGCTCTTCCAGCATGGTGGCAAGATGGCTACCCACAGCATCAGGCTGACTTCCCTTCTTCTCAGCTACTCCACAAAAGAGGGATCCTCTCATTTTAACATTTGCAACCAAAGTCCAAGGATCGTCTCTTTTATTGGGGTATGTTTTTAACCATACACAATCACTGTGCCCGAGGGGATGGAACGTTCTGATGGTCCAGGCCCCGGTCACATGCCCCTCTGGAGTCCAGGGTGGAGTCATTCCACCTGAACCACATGGACTGAGAGTGGGCCTGGAATGATTCCTATAAGAACAGAAGGCTGTCACCAGGATAAGGTAGGACAGATGCTAGACTGGCAAAAACAGCAACTTTCTTCCACTGTCTCAACTCGGATCACAAGGGAAGAAAGAAAGATAGCATCAAGGATGAAGGAGAAAAGCAGAAGCTGTTGCCACATATTCACAAGTAGTAGGATGAGTACCAAATCCCTAAAAAATGATCTGTCAGACCAGTACACCAAACCCTCTCTACTTCCGGTCTCCTTGTCATTTGACCCACAGGCTTCAAGAACACTTCCTCAAGTAAATATAGTCCAGTGATTCATCAGATAATCCCATATAAAGGAAATAGACAAGAGAGACAAGAGTTATGTCTGTTTTAAGACCAGGATGGTCTCTTGGCTGCTGTCCAACTTCCTTTGGGTTGGGATGCATCTGTCACTCACTGTAGAGCTCCACTTGTCATTGTGTTTGTCTTTCCCTGAGAATGTGAATAGTCCAAAGTCTAAGTCATCCAGCATTTCTCAGAGAGGTGACATCAATGTAGACCCACCAAGGAGTAGCAATTAGACATCTAGAATGTAACTGGGACAAGACAAAAAACTGTTTAGAGAGAGTGTACATTTTAGTGTATTTTGTGTAAGTTTTTTCAATGAACATAGTCCATGAATTTTGGGAAAGTGGTGATAACTTGCTTCATTTCCATCTGGAGGAAGCAGATTTTTGGAGAAGAAATAAGCTTGTAAACATATTTGAATATTTGGAAGACTGAGAAAAGCACATGAGAAGTTATGGAATCAAGAATAAATAAAAAGTTGGGGCAGGAGTAATAACAACAACAACTGCCTACCATTATCAGTCACTTACCACACCCATGCACTGGGCTAAGTGCTTTACAGACTTTCTCATTTAACCCTCCCAGCTACTCAGTGGAGGCAAATAACCATTACTATCCCAATTTGACAGAGGAGTAAACTGAGACCGTCTTATTGAGGAAGGATTCATTCATTGGAAACCCAGAACCGTTGCTCCTAACCTCCCTGGTGTCTCATCTTTTGATGCTCGATGCAGGGTCTGTGTTGATGGACAGGATTGCTGAGCTCAAGGTTTGCATGGAACCTAAACACAGATGTGCAAGGAGGGAATCCTGAGGGGCCCCAGTCAGATGAGATAAAAAGAGAAGCTCTGGGAGCAGCTCTGGTGGTTCAGGTCACTGAAGAAAAGGAAGCTGTCCAGTTTGGACAAAAATCCAATGTCCTCACAGGCAGAGGAGAGCAAAGCCTGAGAAAGAATCTCATAAAAGACAAAGGCAAAGGTTCTGTTGGCATCCGGATGGTCCAGCAGGGAAGGAAGACACCCAGCCATGGATGTTAAGATTCAAGGTTAGGATCTCATTTAATGGTCACACCTAGAGAAAGTGGAGGGGTAATCCTACCAGTGATGGTGTCTTACAGCTGAATAGGGCTTTGTCGGTTACACAGTGTTTTTTCATATTTCCCTAATTTTATCTTCTCCCAGCAGGCCGAGGAGCTTGTTAGTATCATAATTCCCACTTCTGAGTGAAGAAAATACACACAGAGAAATTTCTCATTCAAAGCCAATGGCAGAGCTGGAACTTGAACCTAGGTGTTTTGCCTCAGAGCCCAGTGCTCTTGTTTACAATAGAGAACTGAGCGTAACATCAAGGTTGACTGGTTCATTGAAATTGCTGTATGCCTTGGGAGCTTGGTCATTAGGCAGCAAACAAGATGCCAGTCACTGGGAGAGAAAGGTACGAGGCTGAAACTCAAATGAGTACCCATTTAAAGAAAAGAAAACCCCTTTTTTCCCACAACAGGAATCTCCAGTGAACATCCACTAATAAACGTTATATTGGGTGCCTACCATGGGCCAGGCGCTGGAGAGCGAACAGTGAACTCGGTAATAGTCCTTACCATCACAAAACTCACAGTTCATTGGAGACACACCAAAAAACAGGTGATTAAATAAAATGGTTATTGATTCTGTAGAGGCAGAATGTTTCCCATGCAACTATAATGCCTGCGTTATATTTAAGGTTTTTCTTGATCTTATATATCTTACCATATAAATCTAAATCAATCATAACATATATTTCTGAGATGATTACTCAGCTCATAGGAGGGGCATCTGATTCAGAAATAAAGGATCAGGAAGAAGCGGCATCTGGAACAAGTACAGATGGCCAAATCAAGAACCTTTCTCTTGGCCTCTGAGCTACCTGCCCAAACCGAACTCTGTCTTCAAGATTCCCTTAATGCAGTCCCCTTGTCAGAAGCCACACCTGCAGCAGATGCCCCATGGCACTGATGCACTGGTGTTTTGTCTTTCATCTCATTGCCCAGCTAGGTGCAACCTGGATAGACATTGTGGCCCATACCTTTTTTATATACTTTATATTTGGGTTTTTTTTTTTTTCTTAATTGCTGTCATCATCACCAACCAAGGAGTAAGATGGCCCTCTGAGTCAGAATAACATTAGAAGTTTTCTCTATCCAGTTTTAGAACTACAGAGGAAAGAGGAGAGAATTGTTCCTTAAGAGTAAGCATTTGATTTCTGAAAGCAGTTCTGATTGCCTATCCCTGACAAATGAATTGTTCCCTAGAAGCCATTTCTTTCTACCAGAAAAAATACTAGAGAACAAGAAGTAGATTTAAATTTAGCTATTTTTCCCCACCTTGATTGTCCATGTTGTTATTGTTTAAATGGTGGTGAAGGTAATTAACTATTTAATTCATTTTTTGGTTGTAGTTGATGTATTTTTTAAAACCCCAACTGAGTGAATCCCACAATTACAAATGGCTCTAAGACTGCTAAAATTTTGATGGGTATTTTTCAGCTTCTGGTTTTACCAAATTTTAGTTCACTAAACCACACTTAAATTAATTAGCTAAGTAGAAAATTCCCCAATGGGATGTTAGTGAAGGATAAGTATGTTGTAAATAAAACAATTAAAGGGCTAGTTCACACCTCATCAAATTGCTTAACAACTTGATACCAGTTAACTACATACATTCCTCATAAAACGCATGGAACATGGAAAAAGGAGGCAAATTAGAGTCCCCCTTTTCTGCAGTGGGACGCATTTACCCTTTAACTGAGGTCCAGTGTTACGGTGGCGAGAGGTGGGGTAGAAATGCCACAGTGTGACCTTGTTGGCTGTGGAAATATCTGCATAATGCTGTCAATAGGGATTGCAAATTCTGATCCTGAAATCCCATTAGGCAGAGCAAGTTTCCCTTCCTAGTTGCAGCCTCAGAGACACAAGAGTAATATAAGACCGTGGATTCATTTTATCCCAGCTTTCCTCCAGTGTGCTCTCACCCATATCATTTCATCCACTCTTGAGAAGAAAAGCACATATTACTTTACAGATGGAGAAACCAAGGCACAGATAAGTGAAGAGGCCCAGTCAGGATCACCCTTGCAGAGGTCAGGCTGAAGGGCAGCAACGTGAGCTGAGGTCATCTTGGCCTGGAGCCTGTGTGGTTTCTGGCAGGGCCATGAAATTATAACCCCCGTCAACTCATTGGAGGACACCTACTCAGATGCCTTCGTTTTACAGAGTTGAAGATAAGGCCTGAGAAATTAAAGTGACTTGTCTGAAACTTCCTGGGATATGACCCAGTGTGCGGAGCTCCTATTCGAGGTCCCTTCTCACTACTGCAGCAGTCGCTTGCCTGGAGTTATTTATGGATAATTTATTTTTTAAGACGTAAATGTGAACCAGGTAAGGTGATGGGACTTTTAGTCTGCCTCCCAGGACACTTCCGCTCTTTAAAGTGGGGAATTGGGATGGCATACACCTATTAGCAGAGGATGCAAACTGAACGCAATGATGGGGAAATCTAGAGAGCAAGATTTATTCACGTGGGTCAGGGACTGCAAACCTAAATAGCTGTAGGGGCAGATGGGAAATGTCAGTGAGAGAAGCAGGCAGGAGCAGAGCCTAAAGAGGACAAAGTCCCTTCCTCAAGAGCACAGTTTCACTTGACCATGGCCTCCAAGGAAGGCAAGTCCTGAGATTAAAGAAAAGCAGGAAAGCTGAATTTTTATGTGAAAGTCCTTGACTTTGAAATGTCAGCCACTAGCTGAAAATTTTTTAAACAGTGTGTGGGGGATGGGAGTACATAAAAAATGAGCCTACAGATTGCAACCTCTGTTCGAGGATTTTCCACCCTGACATATCAGTGTAGAGTAGGACATTTAGGGTCCATACCACTCAGCCATAAAGTTCGGATTTGTTTACACATTTATTTGCTTTCTAGGTCTTTGGACAATCACATTATATTCCACATAGAAGATCCAATTTTATTTTTATTTTTTAAAGACTAAGTGTGACTTCAAATTCAAAAAATATTGAGGGCCTCAGTATGATTGGTCTTTTTGTTTGTTTATTCACTTTTAAATTTCATTTTCCATCACAACCCTGCAAGCGGAGGAAAGGCAGTCCTAATACTCCCATTTTACACATGAGGTTATTGAGGCGCAGGAAAAGCAAAGTCACCTGGATCATATTTTCAAGAAGTGCCTTGCACAACTGAAGCCCAGTCTTCAGCCTCTGAGTTGCACTCTCTCCCCCAGTGCACTGATGCACCCAGAGATCCCTCAGAACTGAAAACTGTGGGAGCACCTGCCCACCATAGAGGGCAAATGAACCTAGTTCCAGAACAGGTGGGCAGGTTTTGAAGCCTGAGGTCCATAAAGCAAAGGGAGAGCCTGGAATTCCATCTCTCTGAAGTTCAAAAACCAGCTGGCATGGGGCAAATGGTAAATAACATTTTATTTGGTAATGGCTCTTTAGTTTTCAATCACTTCAGCATTTACTTTTAATTAATTTCTTTAAATTAGACTACTCATACTTGTAAATATTTGCTTTTCTATGATAAGCTTTTATTTAAATTATTAAAGCTGAAGCTTCGTTACTGATTTTAAGAATTGAGATTGCCACTATACTAATGATAGAAGGCATGTGATTAAAAACAGGGAAACCATTTCACATTGGTACATAAACCAGCACCAAATATTGCTGGAGCAAAGCAGCACTCAAAGAAATAGAAGAGAGGGTGAACTTACAGTTTTCTTTGATTTGTTCAAGGAATAAATCAATAAATCAGGGAGTTAGAGAACAATGTAGGATGAAATAACATCTGAAGGAGCTCACTCACAATAAAAGCTTGTCTTGCTCTCTCTTTTTTAAAAGCACTCGTCAATAGCCCTGGACTCACATACTAGTTTGCTAAAAGGAATGAGAGTGGGGCATGGGAGGAGGGTTATGGAGAGGCTCAGGACAGTGAGTAACTGTACAAGAACATTTGAGACCAAAAAAAAAAAAAAAGAAGAAGAAGAAGAAGTAATGATGAGAGCAGAGTAATTTCATAGCCCTCATCAGCTTGGGCTATTATAAGCCTTGATTTGCTAGCTACTCCATTTTACCAGCATCAAAGGCAAGTATGGAACCCAAAGAAGGTAGGCTGACAGGCTGGATCACAGCAAAAGGAGAAATGACAAAGGATGCTCTAATTTCAATAAAAGAAGATTTGAACGTAAAAGGTTCGTAATTACATTAATAACCAGTCTTTACCAACCATGTAATGATCAGCCAGAGTAAGAAGAAACCAAGGCAGGATGGGGGGAGCTCACCGTAAGCCATCAATACCTAAGAACCTCTTAATAACTTTTATTATTTGTTGAAAATCATCTTGACAATACAGTTCAGTAACCTTTGTGCTATAAATCCATTTCATTTGCAAAAATGAAAGCTGAATAGAATGTGATATTATATAGAATCTCTCGTGCTGATGCTATCTCCAAAGTGCTCTGCCAAATAATGAGGTGGATTCTGGATGGGAGGGCTCTCGGAGGCCAACAGCAGAGATTTGTGTGTGCCTACCAGGCCCAGCTTAGGGCTTTGGAACCAGCTTAGCATAGACTGAAATGAAGGCTGAAAATTACCCTTCACCCTTTAGTGAAAATTATCATGGGGTGCTTAGATTCTATGTCAAAATTAATAGAGAGGAGCCAAAAGCACTTCCATTTATTATCTGGTGGAAATTGGGGAATGGGTCCCATTGCCTTGGTGCTAGGTATAGGGTTATATAGGTCCCATTGCCTTGGTGCTGGGTATAGGGTAGAATGTTAGAATAATAATCCCCAAAATGTATGTAATCATGTTTGTGGCCAAATATGGTACCATAATCCAAATAAACCCCAAGTGGCACTCTGGGACCAGGCTATGCCTCCTTCCATGCCCTCCCTGCAATTAAAGGGGGTACCAAAAAGCCCAGGGAACTATTGAGAGAAGGATGAGGGAAGCCCTTTTCACAGAAAGCTGGCATGTAGATGAGATAGAGTCAGAATCAGGAGGTACTAATGTCAAATCCTTCCTACCCAGAAGCAAACTCAGCACTCCTCATTTTTACATTGGTCCCAGATCCATTTGTGTTTTGACTACCTTATCCCAATTAAACTACTAATGTGGTCATTTCTTTTTTTTTTTTTTTTTTTTTTTTTTATAGATATAGGGAGTACATGGATGGGTAGATTGGTTACCTAAATATATCATGTAATGCTGAGGCTTGGATTACAAATGAATGTGTCTTCCAAATAGCGAACATAAATACTTGGTTTTTCAGCCCTTCCCCCCCTCCCCAACTACTCTCTACTCTTGTAGTCCCCAGTGCCTATTGTTCTCATCTTTATGTTTGTGTGTACTTGATGTTTAGCTCCCACTGTCTATCTCTGCATTAGTTCACTTAGGGCAATGGCCTCTGGCTGCATCCATGTTGCTTCGAGGGACATGATTTAGTTCTTTTATGACTGTGTGATATTCCGTGGTGTATATGTACCACATTTTCTTTATCCAGTCCAGAGTTGATGGGCATCTGGGTTGATTCTATGTCTTTGCTATTGTGAATAGCATTGTAATAAATGTAGAGGTACATGTGTCTTTCTGGTTGAATGATTTATTTACCTTTGGATATACACTCAGTAATGGAATTACTGGATTAAATGGTAGTTCAGTCTTAGTTCTTTGAGAAATCTCCAAACAGCTCTCCAAAGTGGCTGGATTAATGTACATTCCCACCAGCAGTGTATGAGTATTCCCCTTTCTCTGCAGCCTCATCAGCATCTGTTGTTTTTAGACTTTTTAACAAAGACCATTCTGACTGTGTGAGTTGAGGGACAGGTCACTTGCCTTGAAGGGAAACCCCATAAGGCTAGTAGTGGACTTTCAGCACAAACCTTAAAAACCAGAAGAGACTAGGGGCCTGTTTATGGCATCCTTAAAGAAAAGAAATTCCAACCAAGAATTTCATATCCTGCCAAACTAAGCTTCTAACTGAAGGAGAAATAAAATCTTTTTCAGACAGACAAATACAAAGGAACCACTAGACCTGCCTTAAAAAAAGTCCTTAAGGGAGTGCTAAACATGGAAACAAAAGAATGATGCCTGCCACCACAAAAACACACTTAAGTATGTGGCCCACAGACCCTTTAAAGCAACTACACAATCAAGTCCACATAACAAGTAGCTAATGCCACAAAGACAAGATCAAATCCTCACATATTAATATTAACCTTGAATGTAAATGGGCTAAACACTCCCGCTTAAAAGGCAGAGAGTGGTAAGTTGGATAAAGAAACAAGACTCAGCTCTCTGCTGTCTTCAAGGGACCCCTCTTACACACAACAACACCTATAGGTTCAAAGTAAAGGAATGGAGAAAAATGTATCTTGCAAATGGAAAACAGAAAAGAGCAGGAGTTGCTAATCTTAGATAAAATAGACTTTAAATGAACAACCATCAGAAAGGACAAAAAGCATTCCATAATGATAAAAGGTTCAATACAACAAGAACACTTAACCGTCTTAAATATATATACTCCCAACATCAGAGCACTCAGATTCATAAAAATAAGTTCTTAGAGACCTACAAAGAAACTTAGCCACACAATAAAATAGTGGGAGACTTCACCCCACTCACAGCATTAGTTGTTTGCTATTCTGGGCTTAAGCTCGATACCTGACCTATTGGACCCAATAGGCATCTACAAAATACTTTACCCAACAACCACAGAATACGCATTGTTCTCATCTGCACAGGGAACACACCTAAGATCGGCCACGTGCTTGGCCATAAAGCAAATCTCAATACATTTTTAAAACTCTTAAGTCATACCAACCACACCCTTGGACCACACTGCAATAAAAACAGAAATCAATACCAAGAGGATCTCTCAAAACCACACAATTACATGGAAATTAAACAACTTGCTCCTGAATGACTTTTGGGTAAAGAATGAAATTAAGGCAGAAATCAAAAAATTCTGTGAAACTAATGAGAACAGAGACACAACATACCAGAATCTTTGAGATACAGCTAAAGCAGAGGAGAGTTCATAGCACTAAATGCCTACATCAAGAAGTTAGAAAGATCTCAAATTAACAGCCTAATATCACACCTACAGGAATTAGAAAAACAAGAACAAACCAACCCCAAAGCTAGCAGAAGAAAAGAAATTACCAAAATTTGAGCAGAACTGAACAAAATGGAGACATGCTCATTTCTTACATCAGAAAGTGAACCCAGAGGTTCATGAAATATGTTATATAAACCTCACTTAGTATTATAAATTTAGGGGGAATAGATTACCAGATGTAAAAATTTTTTAAAAGCTTATGGTAGATCTTACACTGAGGCACATGCAAAAAGCTCTTACCAATTAAATTATGAGTATTTAAATTTCATAGCACTACATCTAAAAAATGTAAATGTTCACACAGTTCCCAAAAGACTGAATTCACCTGTCTCTAGAAGTTGTATTATCAGGCAAATGGTCTCACTGTCTGATGAGTATAGAAGCCAATAACATGGCACCAACTTTTAAGAAAAGGAAGTTTTTATTGCAAGACCAGACAGCAAGGAAAAAGGAGTTGGGCTCAAATCTGTCTCCCCCATTTGCTGTCTGGGGCAAGCTTTGAAGCGTCAGAGGACAAGGGAAAATATTTAGGAATGTTGGCTTTGTAGACTCTCATTGGAGAACTTCAATTTCGACCATTTACATTAAGGTATGTTGAGGCTGACTTTAGCCCTGGATTTTCCAGGCCAACAGACCCTTCACTTCTAAAAGAGTTTCTGCATTCAGGTTCCAGTCATATATGAATCTTCTTGGTTCTGTGGGGAGGAATCCTTGGTTCTGGGTGTTGTCAGAGGTCAAAGCTTTTTCTCTTGCACATGCCTGGGCTACCCAACTTACAGTTTTGGCTCTGTTTTACCTACATGGTAACTTTATTCTGTTACCAACAGTGTAGGCCCAGTTTGGGCTGGTCCTATAGTTACAGTATTACCATGCTTTCATTTGAGAGTGTGATGTCCTCAACATTTCTTCAAAGTTGGTAGCAACTGACTAGATAGTTATAGAATTCAGCTGTCCTTCAGAGTCACATGCACTGATCCTACAGTTCTGCGCTGTTGACCTGGCCATCTCTGAAGCTGACCCACAACTTTGCCTGCCTTTGAGTCCTAATATATACTATTACTATTGGAATGGTCCATTTGAAAAGGGATTTGAGCCTAAATCAAGACTGCAGCAGTGAAAGTGGACAGCCATGAATAGCTAAGAGAATATTTGCTAGAACCCAATGTATGACTGGAGCAGGGATGAGAGAGAAGTCTAGCTTCCTAGTAGGCTAACTACATGAATCATGCCATTCTCCAAAGGGACCACTGGAGGATCAGCAAGTTTAGGGAGAGGTGATTTGTTTAATTTTGTACTCATAAGGTTGAGGTGCCTAGGGAACCTCCAAGTAGAGCTGTCCCACAGATAATCCACATCACCCCCACGATGCTAATCCTACTGAATAAAAATCACACTCTTTGTTGTTGTTGTTGTTGTTGTTATTAACTCAGTTGCTTTTCTTTTCTCAGGTTTAGTCTTTTAAGTTCTGGGATACACATGCAGGATGTCCAGGTTTGTTACATAGATAAACGTGCGCCATGGTGGCTTGCTGCGTCTATCAACCCATCGCCTAGGTATTAACCCCTGCATGCATTAGCTGTTTATCCTGATGCTCCCCCTCCCACTGCCACCCCAACAGGCCCCAGTGTGTGTTGTCCCCCTCTCTGTATCCATGTGTTCTCACTGTTCAGTTCTTACTTATAAGTGAGAATATACTGCGTTTGGTTTTCTGCTGCTGCATTAGTTTGCCGAGGCTAATGGCTTCCAGCTCCATCCACGTCCTGCAAAGGACATGATTTCATTCCTTTTTATGGCTGCATAGTATTCCATGATGAATATGTACCACATTTTCTTTATTCAGTCTGTCATTGATGGGCATTTGGGTTGATTCCACGTCTTTGCGATTGTGAATAGTGCTGCAGTGAAGATACACGTGTATATATCTTCATGATAGAATGATTTATATCCTTTGGGTATATACCAAATAATGAGATTGCTGGGTCACATGGTATTTCTGGTTATGGGTCTTTGAGGAACTGCCACTGTCTTCTACAATGGTTGAACTAATTTACATTGCCAACAACAGTGTGAAAACGTTGCTTTTTCGCCACGGCCTCACTGGCATCTGTTGTTTCTTGACTTTAATAATCACCATTCTGACTGGCGTGAGATGGTATCTCACTGTGATTTTGATTTCTATTTCTCTAACAATCAGTAATGTTGGCCTTTTTTTTCTCGTATGTTTATTGGCCACATAAATGTCATATTTTGAGAAGTGTCTGTTCATGTCCTTTCCCCAATTTTTAATGGGACTGTTTTTTTCCTGTAAATTTGTTAAGTTCCTTATAGATTCTGGATATTAGACCTTTGTCAGACGAATAGCCTGCAAAATTTTTCTCCCATTCTGTAGGTTGTCTGCTCACTCTGATGATAGTTTCTTTTGCTGTGGAGAAGCTCTTTAGTTTAATTAGATCTCATTTGTCAATTTTTGCTTGTGTGGCAATTACTTTTGATGTTTTCGTCATGAAATCATTGCCTGTGCCTGTGTCCTGAGTGGTATTGCCTAAATTTTCTTCTAGGGTTTTTATAGTTTTGGGTTTTACATTTAGATCTTTAATCCATCTTAATTTTTGTGTAAGGTGTAAGGAAGGGGTCCAGTATAAATTTTCTGCATATGGCTAGCTAGTTTTCCCAATGCATTTATTAAATAGGTTTCTAGTGGGCTAATTGCATGAATCTTCTAGATGGGGTCTTCTAGATATAGAATCATGTCAACTGCAAACAGAGAGAGTTTGACTTCCTCTCCTATTTGAATACCCTTATATTTCTTTCTCTTGCCTGATTGCCCTGGCCAGAACATCCAATACTATGTTGAATAGGAGTGGTGAGAGAGGGCATTCTTGTCTT
Organism: Piliocolobus tephrosceles; assembly: GCF_002776525.5. Classification (NCBI taxonomy): domain Eukaryota; kingdom Metazoa; phylum Chordata; class Mammalia; order Primates; family Cercopithecidae; genus Piliocolobus; species Piliocolobus tephrosceles. The sequence goes on from NC_045444.1 coordinate 92,055,953, forward strand.
GTGCCAGTTTTCAAGGGGAATGCTTCCAGTTTTTCCCCATTCAGTATGATAGTGGCTGTGGGTCTGTCATCAATGGCTTTTATTATTTTGAGGGACGTTCCATTAATACTTTTATTGAGAGTTTTTAACATGAAAGAATGTTGATTTTATCAAAGGCCTTTTCTGCATCTATTGAGATAATCATGTGGTCTTTGTCTTCAGTTCTGTTTATGTGATGAATTATATTTATTGATTTGCATATGTTGAACCAGTCTTACATCCCAGGGATAAAGCTGACTTGATTGTAGTGCATAAGCTTTCTGATGTGCCACTGGATTTGGTTTGCCAGTATTTTAATGAGGATTTTTGCACTGATGCTTATCGGGGGTTATTGGCCTGAAGTTTTCTCTTGTTGTTGCATCTCTGGCAGGTTTTGATATCAGCATGATGCTAGCCTCATAAAATTAGTCAGGGAGAATTCCCTCCTTTTCAATTGTTTGGCGTAGTTTTAGGAAAAATGGTATCAGTTCCTCTTTGTATGTGTGGTAGAATTCAGCTATACATCCATTTGGTCCTGGGCCTTTTTTGGTTGGTAGGCTATTTATTACTGCCTCAATTTCAGAGCCCATTGGTGTATTCAGGGATTCACCTTCCTGGTTCAGTCTTGGGAGGGTTATGTGTCCAGGAATTTATCCATTTCTTCTAAATTCTCTAGTTTATTTGCATAGAGCTGTTTATAACAGTCTGATGGTTGTTTGTATTTCTGTAGGGTCAGTGGTGATATCCCCTCTATCGTTTTTTGTGTCTATTTGATTCTTTTCTTCTTTATTAGTCTAGTTAGTGGTCTATTTTAAGAATTTTTTCAAAAAACCAGCTCCTGGATTCGATTTTTTTAAAATGTTTTTCATGTCTCTATCTCCTTCAGTTCTGGTCTTATCTTGGTTATTTCTTGTCTTCTGCTAGCTTGGGCTTTGTTTGCTCTTGGTTCTCTAGTTCTTGTACTTAAGATGTTAGGGTGTCAATTTGAGATATTTCTAGCTTTTTGATATGGGCATTTAGTGCTATAAATTTCCCTCTTAACACTGCTTTTTCTGCATCCCAGAAATTCTGGTATGTTATCTCTTTGTTCTCATTGGTTTCAAAGAACTTCTTGATTTCTGCCTTAATTTCATTATTTACCCAGGTGTCATTCAGGAGCAGTTTGCTCAATTTCCATGCAGTTGTGTGGGTTTGAGTGAGTCTTAATCTTGAGTTCTAATTTGATTGTGTTGTGGTCTCTTACTGTTAGGATTTCAAGTTCTTTTGCATTTGCTGAGGAGTGTCTTACTTCCAATTATGTGATCAATTTTAGAAGAAGTGCCATGTGTCACCAAAAATAATGTATATTCTGTTGTTTGGGGGTGGAGAGATCTGTAGATATCTCTCAGGTCCACTTGATCCAGATCCAAGTTCAAGTCCTGAATATCCTTGTTAATTTTCTGTCTCTATGATCTGTCTAATATTGACAATGGTTGCTAAAGTCTGCTACTATTATCATGTGGGAGTCTAAGTCTCTTTGCAGGTCTCTAAGAACCTGTTTTATAAATCTGGATGCTCCTGTATTTGGTGCATATATATTTAAGATAGCTCTTCTTGTTTAATTGATCCTTTTACCATTATGTAATACTCTTGTCTTTTTTATCTTTCTTAGCTTAAAGTCTGTTTTGTCAGAAACTAGGATGGCAACTCCTGCTTTTTTCTGCTTTCTATTTGCCTGGTAAATTTTCCTCCATCCCTTTATTTTGAGCCTACGTGTGTCTTTGTGCATGAGATAGGTCTCTTGAATGCAGCATACAATGGGGCTTGACTCAATGCCGCTTGCCATTTGCCATTCTGTCTTTCAATTGGGGCATTTAGCCCATTTTCATTTAAGGTTAATATTGTTATGTGTAAATTTGATCCTATCATCATGATGTTAGCTGGTTATTTTGCAGACCTGTTGATTTAGTTGCTTCATAGTGTCATTGGTCTGTGTACTTCAGTGTGCTTTGCAGTGGCTGGTACCAGTTTTTCCTTTCCATATTTAGTGCTTCCTTCAGGAGCTCTTGCAAGGTAGGCCTGGTGGTGACAAATTCCCTCAGCATTTGCTTGTCTGGAAAGGATTTTATTTCTCCTTTGCTTATGAAGCTTAGTTTGGCTGGATATGATATCCTGAGTTGAAAATTATTTTCTTTTAGAATATTGAATATTGGCCCCCAGTCTCCTCTGGCTTGTAGGGTATATTAGTCCATTTTCACACTGCTGTTAAAGACATACTCAAGACTGGGCAATTTACAAAAGAAAGAAGTTTAATGGACTTACAGTTCCATGTGGCTGGGGAAGCCTCACAATCATGGTGGAAGGGAAGGAGGAGTAAGTCATGTTTTATATCAATGGCAGCAGGCAAACAAAGAGAGCTTGTGTGGAAACTCCCATTATAAAAACCATCAAATCTCATGAGACTTATTCACTATCATGAGAACAGCATGGGAAAGACTTGACCCCATTATTCAATTACCTCCCACTGGGTCCCTCGCACAACACATGGGAATTCAAGATGAGATTTGGGTGCAGACACAGCCAAACCATATCATAGGGTTTCTGCTGAGAGGTCCACTCTTAGTCTGATAGGCATTCTTTTATAGGTGACCTGGCCCTTCTCTCTGGCTGCCCTTAACATTTTTTCCTTCATTTTGACCTTGGAGAATCTGATGATTATGTGTCTTGGGGTTGATCTTCTCATGGAGTATCTTACTGGGGTTGATCTTCTCATGGAGTATCTTACTGGGGTTCTCTGGATTGCCTGAATTTAAATGTTGCCCTGCCTCGTTATGTTGGGGACGTTCTCCTGGATGATGTCCTGAAGTATGTTTTCCAACTTGGTTCTGTTTTCCCTGTCTCTTTCAGGTACCCTAATTAGTCGTAGGTTCAGTCTTTTTACATAATCCCATAGTTCTCAGGGCTTTTGTTAATATTGTTAATCCTTTTCTCTAATATTGTCTGCCTGTCTTATTTCAGCAAGATAGTCTTCAAGCTCTGAAATTCCTTCCTTCTCTTGGTCAATTGAGCTATTGATACTTGTGGTTGCATTACAAAGTTCTTGTGTTGTGTTTTTCAGCTCCATCAGGCATTTGTGTTCATCTCTAAACTGGTTATTCTGGTTAACAGCTCCTGTAATTTTTTTTATCATGGTTCTTAGCTTCTTTGCTTTGGGTTAGAACATGCTTCTTTAGCTCAGTGAAGTTCATTATTACCCACCTTCTGAAGCCTACCTTCTGTCAGTTCATGCATCCCAGCCTCTGCCCAATTCTTTGCTCTTGCTGGAGAGGTGTTAGTCGTTTGGAGAAGAGGCACTCTGGCTTTGTAAGTTTTCAGCGTCTTTTTTTGTTGATGTTGATTCTTTCTCCTCCTCTGAGTTTATCTAGCTTTGATCTTTGAGGCTGCTGGCCTTTGGATGGAGTTTTTGTGTTGGGGGGGGCGGTTTGGTGGTGGTGGTGGTGGTGCTGTTGTTGCTTCCTTTTAGTTGTGTCTTTTTTTTTAAAAAAAACAGTCAAGCCCGTCTTCTGTAGGAGTCCTCTCGGTTTCTCCTGCACCTGGAGGTGTCACCAGTGGAGGTTACAGAATAGCAAAGATGGCTGCCTGCTCCCTCTCTTCTAGGATCTCTGTCCCAGAGGGGCATCAACCTGATGCCAGCAGGAATGCTCCTGTGTAAGTTGTTTAGGAACCTCTGTTGGAGGGTCTCACCCAGTCAGGAGGCATGGTATCTGGGACTCACTTAATGAAGTGCTCCGCTGCCCCTTGGTGAAGGGGGTGTGCTGTGCTAGGAGAAATCCCACTTGTCTGGACTGCCCGGATTCCTCAGAGCCAGCAGCAGGAAGATTACATCTGCTGATCCATGGAGATCACAGCCGCCCCTCCTCTCAGGGGCTCAGTCCCAGCAAGATCAGAGTTCTGTCCCTAAAACCCTGGCTGGAGTTGCTTAAATTCCTGCAGGGAATATGCAGTTGGTAAGGGGGGATGGATCAGGGTCCAGCCTAAAGAGGCAGTCTGGCCACGATCTGCCACAGCTGCTGTGCTGCACTGTGGGGAATTCCTCCTGGGTCCAAACCATCCAGTCTCCTTGGCACCAGCAGGGGAAAAATGGCATTCCCGCAGAAACTCAGTAGTCTTAAGCAGTTTGCAGCCAAGTGGCCACCAAGAATCTACACAGCTGTGTTCTTGGGACCCAAGGCTCTAATGGCATGGGCTCATGAGTAGGATCTCCGGATCCATGGGTTGCATGGAACCATGGGAAAAACATGGTTTCCCAGATGAAGTAGCACAGTCTCTCACTGCCTCCCTTGGCTGGGGGTGGGAGCTTCCCTTGCCCCATGTGGCTCCCAAGTGGGCTGTCACACCACCCTGCTTTTCCTTGCTCTCTTTTTAGTGCATTAGATCCTGTTTTTTAGAAATGTGTTTCCAAATATAAACCACCTAGTCAGTCCCAGTGAGAGAACCTGGATACCTCGGTTGCTGGTGCAGGATTCACTTGCCATTTTCATTCTTCTCAGTGAGTGCCTGACTACAGCTGTTTCTAGTTGGCCATCTTGGCCCCTCCCCACCAAAATCACGCTCTTTAATCCTACCTGTGCTGCCCCTGGTATTCAAGACCGTTCACGATCAGGCTTCAGATACCCTCTCTAGACCAACCTTCTGCTTACTTGCCCAGTCTTGACAAGTCAGCATCAGAGGAATGTCTGTTTCCAGAACACTTTCCAAGGCTGTTAGCTCTGTATCTTTCCTCTTGTTGTTTATCTCTTCAGATGCTTAGGATAACTGACTTATATTTATATTCCAGGTTATTTGCAGAGCAGGTTACATGTCTTACAAACCCCCATAGCCAAAGGGATTCCTTAAAGCTAGGTGCCAGCTCCACCTGCATCAGAATCACCTGGGCCCTTGAGAGAAATGTAGGCTCCCAGACCCCTTTCAGGCCTTTTTCTGGCATTGCAATCCCAGAATCTGTGTTATTTAATAAAGACTCAATTGATTCTGAGTGATGCCAATGTTCAAGGTACTAGACCTGGAACACACGGTCTTCCAAACAGAACCATACAAATACCTGTTTTGATTTTCATAAAGGGCAACAGAAAACTTTGCTTTCCTTAAGAAAGGCACCTCAAGGTCTCTGAGTGAAACTTCCCACATGGAATGTTGTTTGTGCTCTTTCTGCAAGCACCATCAGCAGTTTCAGATTCTTGGGCTGCTAACAGCCAAAGTACCCATTGGGAAAAAAAAAAAAAAAAGAAGTCTATCTTTTTAGTGCATTAGATCCTGTTTTTTAGAAATGTGTTTCCAAATATAAACCAATTTCTTTCACCTGGTGCCAGCAGGCACCGTGTGAGCTGATGAGAAGCAAGTAAGGTCAGAGATGGCAGGGTCTAACTTGATGGTCAGGCATGTGGCCTCTGGGTCTGTCTGCCTGGGCTGAACTGGGCTCTGCCACTACCATTGTGACTTTGATCACATTACTTAATGTCTCTGCTTCTCAGTTTCCTCATCTGAAAGCCAGGGATAATAATAATACCTACCTGGTAATATTGTTAATGAGGAATAAATCCGTCAAATGGAGGAAATACTTACGATGGAAACTAACTTGCTGTAGGCACTTGGGAACATGCTGCTGTGCTCAGCAGGCTTTGAATCTTTGCAATTCTAAACCCAACATTTGAAGCTGGCTACTGAGTCCATCAAGTAGAGTGGCACTCTTCCCAGCACTTACATTTCTGCTTCTGAATTTCAGAGTAAGACAACTGCCATGGCAGGATTCTCCCGTGTTTTAATGAAATCATGACATGGAGGCCCTCTCCCCCAACACCCATACACACACACACACACACACACACACACACACAGACATGAAGATGGAAGTGTTTAAGTCTCCTTCGTTGTACTCCTTGCCTTTGGTGAAGAGGGATTCTAATGATCTAATGATAATAGGTAGTTTACATCAAAATCTTCGTGTTGCACAGGCTTTAGAAATTAATGGGCGGGGAAAGAAGTCAGGTAAAGACATGGCCGTGGTGCATTAGCATCTACTGCAAACACTGCATATGCTACTCTAAAATATATATATAATCTAAAATATAGGAAAAGCAGACTTCATGAACAGTGGAACCGTGTATTTTGCCCCTAAAGTGTTCTGTCTTCAGGTACCACCTTGGGCACAAAACTGTGTAGTGGGTTCTCTTAAGGGGCAGGAGGAGATCAGGACCCTACACCGTTGAACTTGTTAGCCCTAAAAGTCTGACCTTGGAATTGAACTATTGTCTGCTACATGATGAACAGATGAAATCCACAGTATTTACATACTGAAATTCTAGGACCACTGTTACAATAGAAAGAGAGAGATGATTTAAGGGGCCTATCCAGTTAGGGTGATTTGGTGCTTTGGTTGCCATTCTCTTTCAACAAAGCCTGTTCTGTGGATAAACAGACCATGGGGTAGAGATACACAGGCATCACCCAAATGGATTGCATGACTTTTTTGTGGCCACACAGGACAGCTTCTGCCTTCCAAAAGATTTCCTTCTCTACATGATTCTCATAATTGTCTTTTCTAACTGTTCTCAGCACTCACTTTAAAAGCCTCTCATCCCCTCATAAAGGAAATTATTTTAGCAGGACCATTTTTTTTTATTATTATACTTTGTGTTCTAGGGTACATGTGCACAACATGCAGGTTTGTTACATATGTATACATGTGCCATATTGGTGTGCTACACCCATTAACTGGTCATTTACATTAGGTCTATCTCCTAATGCTATCCCTCCCCCCGCCCCTCCCCACAATAGGACTCGGTGTGTGATGTTCCCCTTCCTGTGTCCAAGTGATCTCATTGTTCAGTGCCTACCTATGAGTGAGAACATGCAGTGTTTGGTTTTCTGTTCTTGCGATAGTTTGCTGAGAATGATGGTTTCCAGCTGCATCCATGTCCCTACAAAGGACACAAACTCATCCTTTTTTATGGCTGCACAGTATTCCATGGTGTATATGTGCCACATTTTCTTAATCCAGTCTGTCACTGATGGACATTTGGGTTGGTTCCAAGTCTTTGCCATTGTGAATAGTGCTGCAATAAACATACATGTCCATGTGTCTTTATAGCAGCATGATTTATAATCCTTTGGGTATATACCCAGTAATGGGATGGCTGGATCAAATGGTATTTCTGGTTCTAGATCCTTGAGGAATTGCCACACTGTCTTCCACCATGGTTGAACTAGTTTACAGTCCCACCAACAGTGTAAAAGTGTTCCTGTTTCTCCACATCCTCTCCAGCACCTGTTATTTCCTGACTTTTTAATAATTGCCATTCTAACTGGTGTGAGATGGTATCTCATTGTGGTTTGGATTGGCATTTCTCTGATGGCTAGTGATAATGAGCATTTTTTCATGTGTCTGTTTGCTGCATAAATGTCTTCTTTTGAGAACTGTCTGTTCATATCCTTTGCCCACTTTTTGATGGGGTTTTTTTTTCTTGTAAATTTGTTTGAGTTCTTTGTAGGTTCTGGATATTAGCCCTTTGTCAGATGAGTAGATTGCAAAAATTTTCTCCCATTCTGTAGGTTGCCTGTTCACTCTGATGGTAGTTTCTTTCACTCTGCAGAGGCTGTTTAGTTTAATTAGATCCCATTTGTCAATTTTGGCTTTTGCTGCCGTTGCTTTTGGTGTTTTAGACATGAAGGCCTTGCCCATGCCTATGTCCTGAATGGTATTACCTAGGTTTTCTTCTAGGGTTGTTACGGTTTTATGTCCAACATTTAAGTCTCTAATTCATCTTGAATTAATTTTTGTATAAGGTGTAAGGAAGGGACCCAGTTTCAGCTTTCTACTTACAACTAGTCAGTTTTCCCAGCACCATTTATTAAATAGGGAATCCTTTCCCCATTTCTTGTTTTTGTCAGGTTTGTCAAAGATCAGATGATTGTAGATGTGTGGTATTATTTCTGAGGACTCTGCTCTGTTCCATTTGTCTATATCTCTGTTTTGGTACCAATACCATGCTGTTATGGTTACTGTAGCCTTGTAGTATAGTTTGAAGTCAGGTAGCATGATGCCTCCAGCTTTGTTCTTTTGGTTTAGGATTGTCTTGGCAATGCAGGCTCTTTTTTGGTTCCATATGAACTTTAAAGTAGTTTTTTCAAATTCTGTGAAGAAAGTCATTGGTAGCTTAATGGGGATGGCATTGAATCTATAAATAACCTTGGGCAGTATTGGCCATTTTCACAATATTGATTCTTCCTATCCATGAGCATGGAATGTTCTTCCATTTGTTTGTGTCCTCTTTTATTTCATTGAGCAGTGGTTTGTAATTCTCCTTGAAGAGGTCCTTCATATCCCTCATAAGTTGGATTCCTAGGTATTTTCTTCTCTTTGAAGCAGTTGTGAATGGGAGTTCACTCATGATTTGGCTGTCTGTAACTGGTGTATAAGAATGCTTGTGATTTTTGCACATAAATTTTGTATCCTGAGACTTTGCTGAAGTTGCTTATCAGCTTAAGGAGATTTTGGACTGAGACAATGGGGTTTTCTAAATATACAATCATGTCATCTGCAAACAGGGACAATTTGACTTCCTCTTTTCCTAACTGAATACCCTTTATTTCTTTCTCTTGCCTGATTGCCCTGGCCAGAACTTCCAACACTATGTTGAAGAGGAGTGGTGAGAGAGGGCATCCCTGTCTTGTGCCAGTTTTCAAGGGGAATGCTTCCAGTTTTTGCCCATTCAGTATAATACTGGTTGTGGGTTTGTCAGTAATAGCTCTTATTTTGAGATACGTTCCATCAATATCGAATTTATTGAGAGTTTTTAGCATGAAGGGCTGTTGAATTTTGTCAAAGGCCTTTTCTGCATCTGTTAAGGTAATCATGTGGTTTTTGTCTTTGCTTCTGTTTATGCGCTGGATTACGTTTATTGATTTGCATATGCTGAACCAGCCTTGCATCCCAGGGATGAAGCCCACTTGATCATGGTTGATAAGCTTTTGGATGTGCTGTGCTGCTGGATTCGGTTTGCCAGTATTTTATTGAGGATTTTTGCATCGATGTTCATCAGGCATATTGGTCTAAAATTCTCTTTTTTTGTTGTGTCTCTGCCAGGCTTTGGTATCAGGATGATGTTGGCCTCATGAGTTAGGGAGGATTCCCTCTTCTTCTATTGATTGGAATAGTTTCAGAAGGAAAGGTACCAGCTTCTCCTTGTACCTTTGGTAGAATTCGGCTGTGAATCCATCTGGTCCTGGACTTTTTTTGGTTGGTAGGCTATTAATTATTGCCTTAATTTCAGAGCCTGTTATTGGTCTATTCAGGGATTCAACCTCTTCCTGGTTTATTCTTGGGAGAGTGTATGTGTCCAGGAATTTATGCATTTCTTCTAGGTTTTCTAGTTTATTTGCGTAGAAGTGTTTATGGTATTCTCTGATGGTAGTTTGTATTTCTGTGGGGTCTGTGGTGATATTCCCTTTATCATTTTTTATTGCATCTATTTGATTCTTCTCTCTTTTCTTCTTTATTAGTCTTGCTAGCAGTCTATCAATTTTTTTGATCTTTTCAAAAAACCAGCCCCTGGATTCATTGATTTTTTTGAAGGGTTTTTCGTGTCTCTATCTCCTTCAGTTCTGCTGTGATCTTAGTTATTTCTTGCCTTCTGCTAGCTTTTGAATGTGTTTGTTCTTGCTTCTCTAGTTCTTTTAATTGTGATGTTAGGGTGTCAATTTTATATCTTTCCTGCTTTCTCTTGTGAGCATTTAGTGCTATAAATTTCCCTCTACACACTGCTTTAAATGTGTCCCAGAGATTCTGGTATGTTGTATCTTTGTTCTCATTGGTTTCAAAGAACATCTTTATTTCTAGCAGGACCATTTTTAGGACCATCTGATAGGATGAAACACTCTTAAGGACCATTTTCCAGATAATGTCTGCTAAACTGTCATACAGAATCCAAAACTCACTGCACATGCAGTTTGTTAATAACTCAATTCTTGTATTTGTGGTCATTGTTTACAGAAAAAAGAAAGAATTAAATATGAGCAACCAAAATTATACTTGTTTTAAACTGTTTGAGAAATGTCTTTGAGCACTCAGTCACTATCCTTTCTCCTCCATTTTCTGTACAAATATTTCCTTGGTGTCTACAAGGGCCACAAGCATCTGCTGCTGCACTCTCCACCCATTCCAGTTCTTTGCAAAGAACAAGAGTCCCCTCTTCTCATAATGCAATGGGAAATGTGAGTGATGAAAGTGGATTTTTTTTCCGTAATCATTTCTATAATGTAGGCCATCAAATGATCATTATATTTTATGATTCTGTAAAATCTGCTGAAATGAAAGCTATGTAATATACATTGCAGAGGGCTCTGCTAATCCTTGCCAACCACATTCGTGCCTGGACCGAGGAGAAAGGTCTGGTAACTGGAAACCTGACACTAAAGGAATTCTAAACACAGACTAAAAGCATCTCTGTGCACATAGCATGGGCGACTCAAGTATATTAGTTTGTACTGATTTTTTTTAAAGCTTTGCAGTATTTGTAGAAGAACCAGAGAAGAAAGCACCGACCCCAGCTTAGCCACTAAATAATCTACGTGCGGCATGCTCAAGAATAGCATGGCTCTGCCAGATGTCGACTTTCTGCCAACGAGTACAGGCACCTCTCTTAGACAGCTACAGGAGTTTTACATCATGTTACTTCCTGCCATTCAAACCCCAAATTTGGTCACAGTCAATTATTACCAAAAAAGGAAACCCATAAAGGCTACTTTGGAAGTTAAAAAATTAGCTTTGTTTTGGCTGCTAATCACACATAGTATTTTACAGAAGTTAAGAACAAGATTCTGCCCTTTGGAAGCTTTTCTGTAAGTGAAAAACTCAATGTGTATGCCTAAGCCGGACATTCACACCTCTGCTCATAAATTCTTTATGGTTTTTATACTTTCTGCTGCGTATCTTATTTCTTCACATGCTAAACTCACCCCCTTTCAAAACAAACTATCTTCCAGTCGCTGATGTGTCTCCAACTTAGTTGATTTTCCCCTCTGTGACTCTTCAACTTCATCTATCCTTCCACATCCTTTATGAGATACTGCAGGCGTTCTTACACTCTGCCTTGAGACATGTAGAGGAAGCGTGCTCAGCTCTGTATTGCAAGAATCTGTCACTGATACTGGAAGACTGAGGACTACAAATGATTTCTTTTAATAAATTATAGCAGGCTCAAGTTTTCCCCTTCAATAATGTCACTCCCACTCATTTGAATTCCCTTGTTCTTTCTTGAATGGAAGGAAAGGGTGTTGAGTTACAGCAGGTGGCAGAGAAGTTTGCATAATTCTGGCTTCTGCCTCTCCTGGGTATGAATAGCTTATATGAAAATCATCCATCACATCTACTCTCAGGGAGAAAAGCTTGGGAGGCACTGGGGACAGAGGGAACAGGACACCAGCTTGACCTCGAGTTTGGGTTCATCAGCCCTCAAAGCCCAGGTACCACACTTCAAACTGTGGCCATCACATCTGGGTTTGACATTGTCTCCGTAAGACCCTGTGTTTGAAACCCTGTGTACTGTACTTTCAAACACAAAGATGTTCCTAGATTATTGCATTTATGACAGAGACAAAATGTCTTTGCTGTACCATCATAAAAATAGTAGTTAACTGACCCTTGAATAAATACGCTTAACCTGTACCTAGTAAGCCCAGTTTCCAGTTAATCTTGAGTCAAGATAGCTCTCAATTTCCTCAGCACCAGTTAGTCATGCTGAGCTCACTAGGAAGTCAAGGAAATTGAATCCCAGTCCAAGATTTATTGAGCACCTATTATATTTCAAGTACTCTGTAGGGCAACAGAGATAAGACAGTATAATCTTGTTCTTGGCAAACAAAACAAATAAAATAACCTCTACCCTGATAAAGTTTAGTCATTCTGTGTTGGACCCAATCCAACCCTTCATTCAGCCCAGCATCCCTCCTACTTCCCTCTTCAGAAATTAGAGATCAGTCTCACCTCAACCACCATCGATCCCTGGCTCCCAAAGAAAGCCCACTTTCTCCTCTTATTCCCCTACCTCCCTCCAGCCCCTACCCACATTGAACCTTTTATAGTTACTGTATGTGTGTGGGTTTTCTCTTTACTTTAAACTCTCTTGAACAAATTCAACATGCATTTGTAGAGCACCTGTGATGTGCAAAGCCCTGTGTTAAGCTCAAAGGGAGATCATTAGATATGTAAGACTCAGTTCCTTCCTTCAAGATGCTTGTACTCCATGCAGTATACAACCAGCCACAAGGCAGGGTGAAAGACAGATGAGGTGAGAATGAGCAGCTGTGGTGAGGACAGAGGAGAGAGATTTTCTTTGCACTTGAGGGTGGTGGTGTAGACATGGGAGGATTCAAAATTGCTCATGCCCCTTCATCTGTTCCTGTAAGTACAGCCACCTCATTCCTAGCAAGAGGCTTGCCATTGATTTTGTTCTTCCAATATTGAGCCCTTTCCCTATACAGAATTGTTTTAGCAAATGTAGGAACATGTCTTTCATCCTTGCGTAAACTGAAGGTAGTCGGCACCCAGAGCTGGCTATCTGACCAGCTTAGCCTGATTTCCAGCCCTGCTTTTGCTTAATGAAAAACAGTGACATACTGACATGGCAAAAAAGAAGAAATCCTTATGTAAACAAAGTGATGCTTATTGCTTCTTTACATGTAAATAACATATATCTTTGTCGTGTTCAGACTTAATGGTTAACTTTCTTTATTGTGTGCATCTATGTGATTGAAAACTGCATGCCTGAGATAGTTCCTATCAGTTTTCCAAGCAAAATCTGAATCCTTCTGGCCTCTAGAAAGGAGCCTAATTGAAATAAAATAAGCAATAATTTCAAAATATAGGTATATTCCTGACAGTCCCCTTTAAGAGTTATAAAGGATTGTTTATCTTTCCTTAAGTAAGTATGGTTTCTGAGTAAAATTTTTAAATGTTTAAATTGAAAGTTTTTAAGGAAAAACAGTAACATATACAAGTAAAACTCAAGAAGTCACATGAAAAATGAAAGGTCTTAAAGTACTGATACATTTGTTATGCGGATTCTTGTTTTAATCAGAATCTCCTAAGGAAGCTGCCCCTGGATTCCTCAGGGTTGGCTCAAAGCACACAATATCCGACACTGTGATAGGTATTGCTGGGGCCCCAGAATGGATTGGTTTTGGACTTTCCTACAAACACTAAGTTTCACACAAATAAAGAGACTATGAAAAGAGAAACTCACAATTAACAAAGTTAAAATTTTAGCTGCCTTTTCTACCTCTAAGTTCTGTAGTTAATGAGGAGGGGCTTATTTTCCCTGTTTCAAAATTCTTGAGACAGAGTCTCTTTCTGTTGCCCAAGATGGAGTGTAGTGGCACAATCTTGGCTCACTACAACCTCTGCCTACCAGGTTCAAGCGATTCTCCTGCCTCAGCCTCCCGAGCAGCTGGAACTATAGGCATGCACCACCATGCCCACCTAATTTTTGTAATTTTAGTGGAGACGGGGTTTCACCATGTTGCCCAGGCTGGTCTCGAACTCCTGACCTCAAGTGATCCACCCACCTTGGCCTCCTAAAGTGCTGGAATTACAGGTGTGAGCCACCGCCCCTGGCCCCAAAATTATTTTTTTAATAATTTAAAATAATACACACATAATACTCAGAAGAGCTTAGAAGTTGTGCTGGCAAAAGTCTGTACAAAATTCTGTTATGAGCAAAAGGTTGTTACAAACAACAGCTACACACCATCGCCCAAAAGACGGAAAAATTCTTCTAGCACTCTTTGAACCTTAAACAGTGTTTTGCTAGGCCAACTCATTGTTTTTCTTCTCTCTGAAAAATTAAAAATGCTAACTGTTATGATGAGTTCTACAGAAAAAGACAATTTCCATGACTTCATTTCTCGACAAAGAACAGCTACCTCACTTGCTTTCTGCCACATAGAAGCAAACTCCCAGACATAAAGCCTCCCCTCAGAGGAAGCAACATGGGACCACAGAAGTGTCTTGAGGTCTGCCCTATCTGCCCACGGGAAGCCTCCCTCCTCACTGTGAGTGCTGGCCGCTGGGAGGAGCGAGGTGTGGGAGAAGAGATAGCGACTGTCCCACCATGTGCTCGCCAACTGCACTGTCGCAGCCTCTCAGGGTGGCTTCTGCCCCATCACCACTTGATCTGGATTCTCTCTCCAAAAATTTAAAAAAACAAGGCGTGCCTGTCTTTTATAATACTCTGTTCTAAAAGAGAGAAATCTCCAGGGAGAGAACAGGACCCTAAAAGTCCAAGGCCTGGAATTCTTCCTTTCTCTCTTTCCATTTTAAACAGGAAGCATTCATGCTAAGAGAGTCCGGAGGGAGCACTGGTTGTATGTTCATTTTAAGGCAAATAATGTTTGTGTGTTGCAAATGTCAGTGATTTATCCTAAGGGCTTAAAATGAGTGCAGAAAAACCACATGTTTCACTTCATGCAGAGAAATATCTTCAGTGGATTTTGGGAAAAAGCACAGGTTAAGAAATTTTTTAAGTGTATCAGATATCTCCAACATGAACCAAAAGGCAATAAAACTGCGCGTGGTGAGATGGAGGGGAGAGACTTAAAGAATTCTTATGATAAAAGATATACCAAAGGCTGGAAGTTTTCTCAATCAAAAATGACATTCTAAAGAAAAGGAAAGGTGAAATCCAGAGCCTTTGTTTCCCATGGCTAGAGTGACAGATTATCCACTTGTGCTCCATTTGTCATGGGCAATTTAAAATATAGCAAAGCAAACTGCACTGAATAACAGCAGCTGATGCTATAATAACTTGTACACAAACAATTTAATTTTTTTATCTGAAAATTCTAACTAAATTACCCCAAGCTCAAGGATCTATCTTTCATTATTATACACAGCCAAATTAAGACAAAAAAGTAGAGAGAGAATTCTATTGTTCATACTTATAGATTTGTTCACAAGCTGCTTTCTGCCTGGGAGCTTGTCAAATCTTCATTGATTTGGGCAACTTACAGAGCTGTTTTAACATCCAGCTCCACAGATGATAGGGTGATTCTGACCCTCATTGACAGTGCTTGATTAACCACAGACACCATATTCTCACAGCGCTATCATTTCTTTCAAGTGTCCTAGCAGTGTGTCTGCAATTGGGGAGCTTTTCCTTAATTATTATTGTTTTCTTTTCTTTTTAAAAAATTATAAAAGGGGGAGTGGTAAAAAAAAAATGGAAAGGATCTGGGGATGGTGGCAGTGGTGAATGTGCACAGAAGGTTTATGAGATTTTAAGAGCTGCAAACAGAACTCATCTGTTTAACCCCAGGCTAGATAAGATGCAGTCATCTGCACATTGTTTAGAGGCACACTGCTTCTGCTTTGGCAAATAGATCAGAAGATGCTTGTTTTCTTTAGTAGAGAGATCCAGACAGGGCCACTTTCTGTTAGTGTCTATTCTTACCCTGGATGTTTCTGTGTGCCTTACCCATTACAAGGTGCAACTTAAGCTGGTTTGGCATTTCCCTATTCTGCTACTGGCCTGGTGCTACTTCCTGGCTTTGTGGTAGAACTGATTACTTTATATCAAAACTTTAGGTGTGGGCTGGGCGCAGTGGTTCATGCCTATAATCCCAGTACTTTTGGAGGCCGAGACAGGCAGATCACCTAAGGTCAGGAGATTGAGACCAGCCTGGCCAACATAATGAAACCCATCTCTACAAAAAAAATTACAAAATTTAGCCAGGCGTAGTGGTGGGCACCTGTAGTTCCAGCTACTCAGGAGGCTGAGGTGGAGGGTTGCTTGAACCCGGGAGGCGGAAGTTGCAATGAGCTGAGATCGCACCACTGCACCCCAACCTGGGTGACAGAGTGAGACTCCCTCTCAAAAAAAATTTTTTTTAAATAAAATTTAAAAAGTTCTAGGTGCTCTGGCTTGGGACTTTTTCTAAGGACTGTAGAGAGTTTAGGGAGGGGAGGGACATATGAATCCACACCAAGATGTAACAGCAGCCAACCAGAGTTAGACCAAGATGACAGCCCATTTAAAAGAGCACCTCACAAATTTAGAAAAGTGAGTGCGGTCCGTGGAAACTTTATGACTCCAAATAACCTGAACATTTCTATCACCATATCTAGGACAGACTTCAGCCCAACCTGTCCTAGATATGGTGGTAGAAAACGGGAGGGAACTAATGACCCCATCCTTAAGAGAGGCAAACTCACTGCCTTATTTAGGAAACTAGTTTGGTTACTATAATAAAGGCCAACAGAAAAGGGTATAAACAAGATAGAAGTATATTTTCCTCTCATGCACCAACCTGAATGGAAGCAGTCCTGATTGACATGGCGGCTCCATGGCAATGGGGAGGCAGGCTCTCACCTTCTCATTGCTCTGCCTCCCACAGCACGTGGTTTTCACCTCGTGGCCTAAGATGGTTTTTCTGATGGCCAACAGGAAGGAGAGAAGGGAAGAAGGTCCCTTCTCTTCTTTTTAAGGGCACACATCACTTCTTCTCCCATCCCAATTGGCCAGACCTATTTGATGGCCACACCAAACTGCGCAGGAGTCTGAGGAACATGTTCTCCAGCCAGACAGCCAGCTTAGGAGCTGCTGACATATGTTTCTTCTTCTCTTTTCAGGGGAGGACCCGCAGATCCTGTAGACTATCTGCCAGCAGCACCTCGAGGGCTCTACAAGGAAAGGGAGCTTCCCTATTATCCAGGGGCTCATGCTATGCACCCTCCCAAAGGGAGCTATCCCCGCCCCACAGAGCTGAGGGTGGCAGATCTCCGGTATCCTCAGCACTACCCACCTCCGCCTGCTCCCCAGCACAAAGGACCCTTTCGACAAGACGTCCCGCCTTCCCCTCCCCAGCACCAAAGAATGCCAGCCTATCAGGAAATGGGCAGACCAGGGCCCCGCGGGGGCAGCCCAGACCAGTACCCTTACCGAACCCAGGATTCCCGGCAGAAGAACCCCATGACTGCAGCCGTATAGCCGAGTGCCACCGAGGCCAACCCAGCCCAGAAAGGAAGGTGTCTACACTACTTTTGCCCTTTCTAGACCTGAAGACCTCCTTGGTGTTTGGAATTCTCCATGGGACTGATTAGCGTTTTCTGACACTGTAACGCTTGACGGCTAATCAGAGGGGAAAAGAAGGGGAAGGGGATTGGGGAGAAAAAAATCAGAAGGAAGATGAAAGAAGGGGCTATAAAAACAAAAATACCTGCTAGTTGAAACATTTTCAGAGTTGTTCAGATCAGTGAGAGCGGCAGCGGAACACGCGAACAGCTAACAGTGGAGCCTACTCTGGGGAGCCTCCCTGACTAGATAACCTGTGCTGATGTGCAGACACGTGGACACCCCGCCCCCCCAGCATGAGATTGGCGGTCCAGAGGCAGCCTCTGCCAGGCAGCATTACCCGCTCAGAGGTGGAGTCTCAGCCCCCTTATTAGAGCTGTGAAGTCTAAGGAGTGGCAGAGTAGACAGAGATAGGGGCATCTGAAGTGAGTATAGACTTTTTTTACTGAGAAGAAACACAAACAAGAGCAAACATGACTAGTGATCTCAAAATATTTTGTACTGCATTTCTTTACTTGTAGAATTTCTCAGGTTCCCAACACCACTCATTTGATGTAAACATATCAAGTTTCCTAACTTTTGATATGAAAGTCAGTAAAATGCAGTATTAGTCCTGGGAGAATGTGCACAGCTGGTCAGAGCTTCCAGGAGTATCTTCCGAGGACCAAGGTGATCAGGTTAAGAGGGTTGAACATCCCACAGCCCTCACCTTCCTCCCTCTCGCATTCCAGGCATGGAGATATCTGGTTTCAGAGTCAGCCCCAAATCTCCTGCCTAGAATTACTTTAACTGGGGTCTCTACTTTTAAGGTTCCCACTTGAGGGCAAAAATGTAGTTGGGAAAAAGAGGGCCACTGGGGAGGTCTCACAGGAGGCAGTGCCCTGGAAATGCCACGTCCAGACTCAGTGCCAAGTGGTAACCATCTGCACTCGGGGACAGTGAGGAGCTGACCGTGGGCTCTGGAAATTGATGACCAGCAGGTATTAGATGGAAGTGAATGAGAGAGACAGAGAGAGAGAGAAAGAGAAAAAGAGAGAGAGAGAGTGTGTGTGTGTGTGTATGTGTGTGTGTGTTTGAATACATATGATTGCCAGTATGGAGAATGAAAGGTTGATAATGCTTTCTGGAGAGTTTGATGCAAAAGCAAGGAAAAATGGAGGGAAAGAGAGAAAAGGCATTAAGACTAAATCCACCTGCGTTTGCTATATTTCATTAACTAAAGTCAGGTCAGGGCAGGGCCAAGGCCTCCAACTGGAAAAGGGCAGTGTTATGGCTTTAAAAAGCTGAAACCCCACCCTCTAAGTTAAACCAACCTATCACAATGTTTTCTGAGCTTTGCAGTAATTTTCTATGAAAACTAAAACCTCTAAAACATACAACCTGGCCCAAATGAGAACACAAAGAAAACATGTGGAAGATGGTGAAACCTGAGCATTGGTTTGAACCAGGCAGTGACGCTTGATATACTTTAAGCCTTTTCACATTCCTCCTTTATTCCCTCCAAAAAAAAAAAAAAAAGTCTTGAGTTTAATTTAGGTCTATTTTGGCTGAGATTAGCATACCTCTAACTCACAGCATTTAATAAATTATAGTATTATTGAATACATAGGACATCCCTCTACCCCAGCCTACTCTTTTTAATTTAAAATAGAATTCTGTTACCAAGAAGGATGCAACTGCTAGTTTGAGACATAAATAGTGTTATATACTGGACTTTGCCATATTATTTTCTTAACTACAGTTTACTATGGCCCTGTTGAAAACAGACTATCAAGTTTTTTGTCTCTGTTCTGTCATCTCTGTTAAGCCAGGCACCTTTAGATTGTTTGCAATTTGTTCTAAGTGGTTGAGGATCTCAGGCCCTGCTCACCTGAGGTCGAGTGCAGGGGAGCTACGGGTTTCCCTGCTGACCTGCTCAGTGCTACCTTCCCCTCAAGCTAAATACACCTTAAAGAAGAAAATGATAACATGAGGGATGTGTAACTTGTTTTGAAGCATTAAAAACCAGCAGCTCTTCAGTATGTTCCATATTTTAACCAAACTACTGTAGACTACTAAACATAGCCAAGCCAGAACGTTCCTTCTGAATTAAGCCTAGGCCACTTGAGGGGCAGCCAGGCGTGATGGTGTCAGGTGAGAATCCTCTGTCTTGAAGGAGTGGCCTTTGCAGGAAGAGTGCCCATGTTTTCACCTGCAGTGTTGCCACCGGAGTGTGCAGTACCTCCTGCACACAGGCTCAGGGTAAACTGCTCCAAAAGTGGGTTTTGTGTTGTATACAAAGTCAGTAAAATAGTTGCTAATCCTGAGTGGCAGCCAGTGATGTGAAGGTACTATTAAAGTGAACAAAAACTAGATTGCAACAGTTTTCTTTGCTTGCTTGAAGTATAACACACGCTCCATTTGATCCTGCCTGAAAGAAGCTAACATTGTATTTGTGACAGAGGCTCTATCAAGCCAAGCAACAATTAACAGCTCAAATGTAAGATTTATAAATGCCTGTGTACTCACCCTTCAATTGTTACCACCCAGAGGTTACAGGACTCTTTCCCAGCATTTAGGGGAACAGGTTTTTAGAGTATTTAGAAGACCAGGCTATAATCAGTAATGTGCCTGGTAGCAGGAAATAGCTCCCAATTTATTTATGGCCTTGGGAAAACTCAATCCGGTGTCTCCGTGTAGCTCGAACACTAATAGCCCCCCTGGAAGAGAGTGGCGCATTGAGCCCCAAACCCAATCAACATCCATCCACTTGGCTGCAGATCTGACCACTGGGTCATGAAGGCCATGAAATGATGTTTGCCCTCAAGTCACTAGATATTTTAAGAAGCCCTATTTTTCTCCCTTTTTGCAGGAGTAGAGATGAAAGAGGACAGACCATTGAAAACTTTTAGATGCAGGAGAATTGAGACTTCCACAAGGGAGAGAAACCGCCTCCCCAGAATCCATTATGCCGTCGGGCGGTGGCCCTCACTCTTGCCACAATGCCGTTTCCTCACAATATCAAATCAGTGGATGAAATACAAACTCAGAAACAGGAATATTTTCTTAAATCATAACCTAATAGCCAACAAAAATTGAAAAAACAATTATTCTGAAGCTCATTATTCTTAGATCTGTAGGTATATATGTGTTGACCCCCACAGGATGGCACCAAGTAAAGATCTTAAGAGCATGGTAGGAGTTCTCAGACTGACTGTCACCCGTGGATCCTGATGGGGAAGAATGGAGGCTTCACTGTAGCTCTAGTTTTCCACCAACTCAATCAAATTAAAACGTGACTCATTATCCCTTCCAAAGATTCATAAAATTATTGAACTACAGTGATCTTCTGAAGAAAAGCCACCTCACAACGTTAGGAGGCTCATAAAGCTCATTTCTCTTTTCCCTGGTATTCAGAAATATGAAGCCTATAAAGAGTAATTATTTCCCCAAACCTGTAACCACTGCATTCCTTTTCTTTGGAGGAACATTGTAGCATTTCAGGAGTGTAGAGAGATCTAAAGAGTTTGGTCTGAATGTGTGTCTGTACAACTCCCTTTGGCATTAAACTCTGAAACCTACAATGAATGGCCTTTAAATTGGGAGGACACCCTACTGCTTTCCGAGTCCATGAGCAACAGAAAGACTGGTCTTAGTGCAATTAGGCAGGAGGGATTTGGACTCAGAAACAGCCACAGGAGTATTTCTCAGCACTCTCAGTTCCTGCCGACTTAGCTGGAAACGGTGCCACAGCAAGACCAGAAAGAGGAGTCTCCGTAAGGTATCCCTACAAAGTCACTTTTCTGATAAAAGGTGGGGAAAAAAAGTTAGATATCTAAAATAAGCCTAGAATCTCACACGCAGCTGTGACTTCTAAGTGAAACTCTTTCTCCCTCATGTCCTTAAATAGTCACAGCCTGACTTTTAAAGACAGGCTTGGCTACAGGAAATGAACCAACCCCAAAGACTCTTCTAGCCTGTCTCCTGACTAGGCTCCTTCAGAAAGTGTTCTCCTGTTCCATCTGCAGGGCTGCTTACTACTGGAACCTAAAACAAAACCTGTTGTTTGTCCCGTCACTTTTTCTGATGTTTCCTGTGCTTTTGTGATACCAAGTCTGTTCATAAGTTCTGAAGATAAATTCTGTGAAATCATATTTTGGCATATGGGGGTGGAGGATGAATTCTTTAAAAACTTTTTAAGATGATCTCATTTGTACCACAGAAAACATTTTGGAAGTTGTTATATATGAGTATATAAATTTTTCTTGTCATATTTTACATTAAAATAAAGCTTTATTCAGTCATTAAGACATCAGAGTCTTGGATTGCTTTAGGATGAGGGTGTTCAATCTTTTGGCTTCCCTGGGCCACATTGGAAGAAGAATTTTCTTGGGCTACTTGTAAAATACATTAACACCAATGATAGCTGATGAGCAAAAAAAAAAAACTACAAAAAACCTCAATGTTTTAAGAAAGTTTATGAATTTGTGTCGGGTAGCATTCAAAGTCAACCTGGGCTGTGGGTTGGACAAGCTTGCGTCAGGATCTGATGGATAAATAGGTGGGTCTGGGCCTGCTCACCCTGGAATAGCAACATTCGGTAGTTGCGGAGCCATGTTCAAAACAGCAAGAGTGCAAAGAACTAAAGGAACGAGAGCGTCAGTCACATGCTGGGTCCCCCAAGAAGCAGATGCTGAGACAGAGATTCTCAAGCCAGTTGTGTACCGAGGAGTGCACTTGGGTTTCAATACCTTAAAAAGGGAGGGAAACAGGCCTGGGCAGAGGGAGAAGCTGAGCTGTAGTGCATGCCCAGCTTAGGCCTCAGCCACCCCACAATGGGAGCAGCAACGGCTCTTCAGCGCTGTCCCCCAGTTAGGACAAGGGAGCTGAGCCTTTATGCCATCATTGATTGGTAAATACAGGTTACCTCTGGAAAGAAGAAAGATCTAGCTAGGGTACGGCAATTTTCTTCAGTTGAGGCAAACCCAAAGAAAGCTGACAGCTGGGGCCCATCTTTGGATGGTACTCAAAACAGCTGGAAAAGTTTCGTCTTAAAGCGGCATCTGAGCAGCCCGCCACAGCATTCAGAACAGCTTCTAAAACTGGCAACCGCTTTCTGGTGCTGGAATCACTCTTATCTCTAGAAAGGTCTCCTTGAGACCATCCCTGTCACTCCCCAGCTCCTTTATTTCCCCCGGCCTAGTCTCAGACCTCCCCATACTCCTGGTAAGCCCATCCACAGCCAAGGTTTTGACTGCCACCTCTCTACTGACTGCTGCAGCTCAGCTCTGTGCCTTGAGCTCACGCATTTCTCCTTTTCCATTGCACATTCCCATTTGGATGTCCTACAGAGCCTTTAAACATAACATGCCCACACTGAAAACACGCTTTCTCCAAAGAAACTTCCTCCTCACAATTCTGTCCTGGCCAAAATGTGAACCAAGTTCACAGCTAAAAACTGGAAACCTGGAAATTATCCTGGATTTCCCATTTATAACTCTGCCCCTTCCTCCTACACATTCCCATATAATGAGATGGAAGGCCAACATTCTGTCCTGCAATTCCCTCAAATATGTTTAGTTTCCTGATACCGTGACATGCCTGGGCTCCGCCTCATCAATTCTCCCCCAGCCCCTTCAATAGCCTTCGATGTGATCTCCCCACTTCAGGTCTTGTTCCCTCCGATCCACCTCTGTGCTATACAGCCCTGCCCCCTGCTTCTGTAAATAAAGTTATACTGGAACACATACACACCCACTCATTTACGTGACGCTCTAGAGCTCTTTCACTACAACACCAATCCCTGCTCTGTATTCCTGCCTGGGAATTTTTCTGAAGTAGAGATCTGACGATATTACGCTTCTGGAGGCAGCAAGTCATCTTCAAAAAAATGTTGGCTTTGAAAACAGGTAGGCGTGGATTTAAAACAAAGTTCAACCACTGATTGGTTGCATATAACCTTGAATAAAATACTTATTATCCCTGTAGCATCATTAGTGAAGTAGAACTGCTATTCACCTTATAGGGCTGCTTTGAGAATTAAGTCACATGACATAGACAGCAGGCCCTCAATAACATCATTTCACTCAATGTTGTGTCATTATGACACTGATTAGGAAAAAAAAAACAAAAAAACATTGATTCCCGGCCAGGGCCACTGCCTGTGTGGAGTTTGCAGTTCTCCCCATGTCTGCATGGGATTGTTCCGGATACGCCAGTTTCTTCCCATGTCTCATAGATGTGACCGTTGGGTTAAACGGCATGCCTAAATAGTCCAATTGTGAATGAGTGTGGGTGTGAGTCCTCCCTACAATGGAAGGGCATCGTGTCCAGGGCTGGTTCCCGCCTTGTGCCCTGAGCTGCCCACATAGGCTCCAGCCAACCATGGCCCTGAACTGATTATGTAAGCGGGTTGAAAAGTGAGTGTAGGCCGGGTGCGGGGACTCACATCTATAATCCCAACACTTCGGGAGGCCAAGGTGGGCAGATCACATGAGGCCAGGAGTTCAGGACCAGCCTGGCCAACATGGCAAAACCCCATCTCTAATAAAGATACAAAAATTAGTCAGGTGTGCTGGCGCACACCTGTAATCCCAGCTACTCAGGAAGCTGAGGCACAAGAATCACTTGAACCCAGGAGGCAGAGTTTGGAGTGAGCCAAGATCTTGCTACTGCACTCCAGCCTGGGGGACAGAGAAAAAACCCAAAAAAAAAAAAAAAAAAAAAAAAGAAAAAGTAAGAAAAAGAATATAAAAGAAAGAAAAATGAGTGGAAAAATGAATACAAGATAATCTAAAATACAAATTTGTAAACAATCATACAAATGCACAGTAAACGATGCGGTACAAGAATGCTCAGTGAGCCCACAATATCTGTGATTGTTTTTGAACTGCATGGTGGTAGGAGGTGCTCCTTACAATTTCACTTTGTAAACATTTATTCCTTGATTTAACGCACTGCCATTACTGACTGATTCACCAAATTATGGATAAATTATTTTCTTATTTCTTTTTATCAATCTTCCTTCAGTGTATGTATAGCTCACATGTATTTTTCATGTGTAATATTAGAAGGGTTTTGGGTCTTTATTTAGAAGTTTAGTGATGCTTTTGTGACCAGAAGTATGCCATAGGAACATAACTCTTGCTTCTATCAGCTAGGCTATGGTAAAATTAGCGTCATTCTACATCACTTCACTCAAAGTTGCAGTTTCCAGTAACCCATTAAGTACGTTAAATGAGGACTTACTGTATAGAAGCACTGGTGCCAGCTTCCAAGAGCCAACTGTATGCATCTCGTCCCAACTCCACATTCAGTGATATCATGGAGAAAGGCTGAAACGGGATATGTTGGGAGTATTTACAACACAGGAATTGGAATATCCGACAAATCAGGGCATTTTTTTCTTCCCTCGGGAGAGCCAGTTGTTAAACATTTCCCAGCACACGGTGGTAGTAACATACCCAGCAGTCAAGGAAAATCCCTGTCCCCATTACACACACACACACCCCTTAAAACCTTTCTGTGGCTTCCTACTACTTACAACTTAAAGTCAGAAATCCAAAACCCCTGTATGCCTCTCCCACCTCCATCCTTACTGCTCACTGCTTACATCTTGTGCTGATGTTATTTCTTTTTGAGACAGAATCTCGCTATGTCGCCCAGGCTGGAGTGCAATGGTGCGATCTTGGCTCACTACACCCTCCGCCTCCCAGGTTCAAACGATTCTCCTGCCTCAGCTTCCTGAGTAGCTGGGATTACAGGCACGTGCCACCACGCCCAGCTAATTTTTGTATTTTTAGTAGAGACTGGGTTTCACCACGTTGGTCTGGCAGGTGTGCTAATGTTATTTCTAATGACTTTGATCCATGTGACCTGGACATGAATTCTCACAGCTCCATACCCTGGCAGTATGCAGTAGGCAATAGCACAGCTGCCCCTGCTCGAAGTACCCTCTTTGCCCACCCTTCTTTGTCCTGTGGATCCTCATTCATCTTTCAAGCCCAGCTCAAGCAGCTCTTTCTCCACGAAGCCTTGAAGACAGAAATTGGAGACTGGCTCCTTCCCTTCCACCCCGCTTTCTTGTAGCAGGACTTACTGCAGGGTAAGTCAGACATTCTGATATAGGCCGCCACATTTTACAGATTTCCGCTCAACTTGGGTTCCACGTGAGACTCATTTCCACCAAACAGACCCAGCACTCTGACAGACGGAACTGAGGCTAGGCCTGCTCTTGCTGGCTAACCCAGCACCAGAGGCATTTGGTTTTATTGCTGGAGTGCCCAGGCTCTAGCTTCCTGGGCATCAAAAGGCTATGTGATGGTTAGCCATTGTGTCAGCATGCATCCCAGATGAGGCAACGGGCTCCTGTTGTCCACTGGTTTTTTGAATCCTTTTTTAGAAACAGCTTTATTGAGGTATGTTTGCAGAGCTGTGCAACCATCACCACAATCTTTCAACATCCAATAAGAAAATGCCATAGTCATCAGGAGTCATTCCCCATTTCTCCACTCCCCCATTTCCTCTGCCTTACCCCATCCAGGGGAACCACTTTTTTCTATGTTTGCCTGTTCTGGAATTATCCTAAGTGTCCATCAATGGATGAATGGATAAAGAAAATGTGGCATATGTACACAATGGAGTACCTTATTAGTCTATTTTCATGCTGCTGATAAAGACATACCCAAGACTGGGAAGAAAAAGGTTTTATTGGACTTACAGCTCCACATGGCTGCGGAGGCCTCGGAATCACGCCGGGAGACAAAAGGCACTTCTCACATAACGGCAGCAAGAGAAAATGAGAAAGATGCAAAAGCGCAAACCCCTGATAAACCATCAGATCTCGTGAGACTTATTCCCTACCACGAGAACAGTATGGGGGAAACCACGCCCATGATTCAAATTATCTTCCACTGGGTCCCTTCTACAACATGTGGGAATTATGGGAGTATAATTCAAGATGAGATTTGGGTGGGGACACACAGCCAAACCATATAAAGTAGTATTCAACCATAAAAGAAGATAAAATCCTGTCATTTGTGACATCATAGGTAAACCTGGAGGCATTATATTAAGTAAAATAAGCCAGACACAGAAAGACAAATACAGCATGTTCTCACTCACATGTGGCATTTTAGAAAGCTGCTCTCCTAGCAGAATAGAGCAGCATGGTGGTTACCAGAGACTTGGGTAGTTCAGAGAGAGAGGAATGGGGAGATGTGGTCAAAGAATACACCATCAAAGATAGGAGGAGTATTTTTTTTTTCTGAGACAGGGTCTCTGTTGCCCAGGCTAGAGTGCAGTGGTGTAATCATGGCTCACTGCAACCTGTGCCTCCCAGGCTCAAGGAACTCTCCCATCTCAGCCTCCCAAGACTACGGCATGTGCCATCACACCCAGCTAGTTTTTTGCATTTTTTGTGGAGATGGGGTTTCACCATGTTGCCCAGGCTGGTCTCGAACTCTGGAGCTCAAGCAATCCATCTGCCTTGGCCTCCCAAAGTGCTGGGATTGCAGGCCTGAGCCACCGTGCCTGGCCAGGAGAAGTATTTCTTTTCAAAAATTGTCCAGAATCTCTGACTTTCTTATCACTGAAGGTAGCAACTTTCTCAGTGGGCCAGCTCTGTAATGTTTTTCTGAGACTTATTCCTGAAAACACTGCCTAGAGCCTGCTCCTCCAGCCGTTCCAACAATTTCATAAACACCTAACTCCCCACATGAAATTCCTTTCAGGTTCAACTACTAGAAGAGGCTCAGTTATCTGCAACTCTACCGACACAAACACCTTCCACACCCCTCCTCCCGAGGCAGAGTTGGTAATTCTATACTGTATGTTACTGAGATGCTTTCTGCAGATTCTCAATAAAACTTTTACTACCTGTATTACAATAATTAGTTTCCACGTCTGTGTGGCCCTTCTAAGGTGTACCTTATTTGTAACGCACTGCCTGGCTCTGACTATATGCTTAAGTAATATTTGTTGAATTCATTTGAATGAAGAAATGAGGTGTGAGGATTTTTTTCCTGAATTGTTACACTGCTGACGTTCCACTTCGAAGCTCAAGCCGTAAATCTCAAAGTCCTGTTGTTAAAGATCACCTGGTGTTATTCTTGAGGTGAAAGGTGTTAGCTCACGTGGGCAGGCCGGATTCTAATTGAAAACACGAAGAACCAGGCCAGGAGATTGTAAATGCAATGGGTAATGCATTATTTGGAGAGTAAAGAGGGACTTGAGCAAATCGAAAATGTATTACTTACAACCTACTAAGATGGAAATACTTTTAGCGACAGGTGATTACTATTATTGTATAACTCCTTGGACTTTAGGCAAGTGCTTTCCGATCACTTGTATTACCAGTACTTTTCAACAACTGTAGATGGTGAGTTGGAATGATTGCCTGACTTCCCATAAACTGAGTCCTCTATACAATGGTACTTAATAAAAGATTTAATGAAAGCTATTTATTCCAAAGAAACTAGAAATTACTTTGCAAGTGTCTTGGTAACTGAGATTTCTCTTTTAGTGGCCATATTTATTCTGATTCTTGTTTACATTACATGCTGCATATTGTATGATCACAGTAATTTTTGCTTCTCACACAAAGAACATCAGGTTTATATTTTTTAAAATAGCTGAAGAAACTGAGGCATGAAGCCCGCCGGGCGTGGTGGCTCACGCCTCTAATTGTACACTTTGGGAGGCCGAGGTGGGCGGATCATCTGAGGTCAGGAGTTCGCAACCGGCCTGGCCAACATAGTGAACCCTGTCTCTACTAAAAGTAGAAATTAGCCAGGTGTGGTGGTGGGCACCTATAATCCCAGCTATCTAGGAGGCTGAAGCAGGAGAATAACTTGAATTCGGAAGGCAGAGGTAGCAGTGAGCCAAGATCGCACCATTGCAGGAGAATTGCTTGAACCCGGGAGGCGGAGGTTGCAGTGAGCCGAGACTGTGCCATTGCACCCTAGCCTGGGCAACAAGAGCGAAACTCCATCTCAAAATAAAGAAGAAACCAACCAGGCAATCCAGAGCTACACAGTGGGGAAAGAAAGCTAAACTTTTTTATTTGTTAAGTATTTTTGAGAGCCTACCATATTCCAGCTAGCTCCTGAGTGGACTTTCTGCTTTGCAGTGGGAGGGGTACCTCTCAGATTGCATGCAAAGATCCTTCCTTAGCCTGTGGCCAATGTGCCTCAACGCTGTGCCTTCCTAATCACTGGACTTTCAGAGGCCCTTTGTCATGGTTAAAGATGACTCAAGTCCTCTGCAAGTGGCAGAGAGATGCTTCAGCTGTCAACATTTGAAAGCCATTTTAAAGATCATCCTTTCAACTGAAACCTTTATATTTGGTTGTTACCAACAATCCCCACAAACCCAAATACTAAGTTTGCTGTATAATCATGAATGTGTGACATCATAAAAAATAGAGTTTTGTCAGGTGCAGTGACTTACACCTGTAATCCTAGCACTTTGGAAGGCTGAGGTGGGAGGATGGCTTCAGCTCTGGAGTTTGAGACCAGCCTGCATGACGTGAGACCTTGTCTCTACAAAAAATCGAAAAATTAGCCAGGTGTGATGGCTCACACCTGCAGTCCCAGCTACTCGGGAGGCTGAGGCCAGAGAATAGTGTGAGCCCGGGAGCTGCAGTGAGCTATGATCACACCATTGCACTCTAGCCTGGGCAACAGAGCGAGACCCTGTCTCTGTCTATAGATAAATATAGATTTAGATATAGATATATATAGAGAGAGGAGATATATGTGTATATGTATATATTTATAGACAGAAACACACACACATATATAGTTTTAACTAGATCCTAACAACCCTTGACTTTGTAGCTCTTCTGCCTCTTTAGTCTATTAAGAAGTAGAAAAATAAAATGACATTTAATTTTAGCCCAACGCATACTTACGTCAGACACTGTAAAATGCTACAGACGATCCCAGCCATAGACAAGCCTTGGATTCTACTCCCAATGACCCGAGAGTTGAGTAGAAGAGAAAAACGTGTTCACGAAGAGCCAGATCTCAAGGCTGAAGGTGATCAGTGCTTGAGGGAGGTACCTTATAACTGGGAAGCCTGCAAGAGGGAGGCTGACTTTTGGCTTTGGACATAGAGTCAGGAAGGTCTCGTGGAAGACACGACATCTGAAATAGCCTTAAAGGATGGGAAGACTGTAAATAGGCCAAGCAAAGAAGGATATTGGCTTTCCAGATAAAGAGCAGAATAGAAGCATCTGCATGGAGACAGAAACTCCCCAAATGCGTTTGACTGGGTGGTGGAGGGAGGGTTGTAGGTGAGTGATAATAAAAGCTAATACTTATTCACTGCTTAGTAAATGCTAGATACTGGTCTAAATATTTTTCATAATTTATCCCATTTAATCCTCAAACTCTGTAAGAAAACAGAGCCTTAAATGAATTAAATAACTCACCCTTGGAATTTCAGATCCAACAAGAGCAAGTTACTTAGGGGCTTACTTAGGTACTTAGAAAAGTCACTCACACAAATGGGTGTTTACATAAAATTGGCCCCAGGAAAGCACCCTGAGAACTGAACTGGAAAAACTCAACAAATCATCAGCTCTTACTAGAAAGGAAGGGGGGCTAATATTTATTGAGTATACAAGAGCTATGCTAGTTGCTTTCCCTACGTTTATCTCATTTTCTCTTCACACCAATCAGGTGACTATTTTATAGACAAGAAAACCGAGGTTCCAAGAGATTAAGAACCAGCTGTAGCTAGTGAAAAGGGAGTTCTGATCGCAAATCCAGCTGGGAGTCCATGGCCTGTCCTCCTTGCCACACCAATGAGGAGTGGAGATTAAAAGTAAATCTCAATGTAATTTCTTTTCATTCTTCATAGCTTACGTTATGATTACTATTTAAAGTGTGTGCAATGTTGACAATTCAGAACATGTAAATGCAGATTTTGACATTTTAGACGGAAGAAACAGGCAGCCTTGGGTTAGTTCCACTATATATTAAATGATAATCTATGAAGACAGCAGTTTTGAAAGGTATCCAGGCAAATAAGTTGTACTTCTGGCTGAAGTCAGACAGGTAGATGAAACTTTGATGACTTAATTCCCCCAACTGTTAAAGGTATAAGCAGACCAGGACCCTGAGTTGGAGACAGGCTGCCAGAACATTTATTAGTAGCAGTAAAACGCAGGGCCATAATTTCAACAGGTGATCTTGCCTCTCCAGCTAATTGTTTTCCAAGGTTTCTCGGCTCAGAACCATTCAGCATTCTTATCACCTGGGAAATGTGCGCGCTCCTTAGGATATTTTCCGGCATGCAGCCACCCCCGTCCTCTAGTCACGGCAGTATTTTTGCTCAAAGAGCTGTCGATGAGATTTAAGAGCCGCCCCTGCTCCACAAAGCGCTGTCTTGCTGATCTTCAGAGAGTGCCGTGGTGTCACCCTCTGATTTATGGCGAGTGCAGCTCAAACCCAGCCCAGTGCTTTATTAAAGTAGCTTTTAGTCATATTATACCTTCCCAGCTCCGAGGCTTCCAACAGCTCCACCATCTAGGAGTCGAATCCCTTTGATAAGTAGCCTTCTGGGTGATCGGAAGGTGGGGGCTGTGCTTCGTACCCTCCCACCATCTTGCCTGCCAAACCCCTAGGTGTGAGACGGTGGGGTAGGGAGGGGGTGATGGAGACCCAGGCACAGCCCTGCTCTCCAGGTGGCTTTTCAATTTTCTTTTTTTTCCCTGACCCTCTCTTGACCTTCTCCATGTGACAGTGTTTGCCCTGGAGCTGTGCCTCTTCACAGGGATTATTTTTTCCATCCAGGCTTTAAAGGGGGAGCCTCAGAGAGGTATGGCCACACTGCTTTGGGACCCACTTTCAAAGGCACCTGCCCTCCGGGCTGTGACTTTGAGTATCTGCAATATCAAGCTACAGGATGCAGGCCCCCTGCAGAAGACACATTCCATCAGCAGTATTTGCATATCTGCAGGTGAACTGTCTTACAGGTTTGGAGTGTGCAAAGCCAGGCTTTGTCCCGTAACATGGATCTTTGCTTCTGTTGATGTATCACCCCCTGCCCGCAACACACAAACCAGGCTCTTGCCAAGTAAGGCCAGAGATGGGGAAACTTGTGTATTCTGTTCAGAGGGAATGAGGTCCTCCCCAGGGGCCTGCATCAGGACCTCTCAGGCTCACCTTCCTTAGGGGTGAATCCTACACCACGTCCCTGCCCTAGCAAACTCATTGGAGCAGTGTTGATAAGCTGAGTCACACTGGGTCAAGGTTGGGAAATAACTGGCAGGGGCGCCCTCCTCGCTCCCCCAGTTCTCCATGGGGGATGAGCCATTACAGGCCCTGTGGGGGATGGGTTACCGTGACTCTGGCATTGACAGACTGGGTGACCCAGCTAGCTACTGACATCTCTTAACCTTACCCACTTGTCTTTAAAGTGGTGGTTGTGCTGACTTCACAGGGTGATGTGAAGACTACATGAAGCATTTAGTACAGTAGTTGATGGAGGCTCTGGGTTATTTACCATCACTAGTCCTTATTTCCACAAAGAATCTGGTTTTAGGTTGTGCTTAAGTAGCACATAATCACCATGAGAAAGCTGTTTCCTTTCCGATCCTCCGCTTTGGTCAACAACAAAAACTTGATCAGGTGCTAGGATGTCTTCAACATCCCCCTAAAACTTGCTAATCTATTATACTCAGACAGCAGGCCTCAGCTTGAATTTCCGCAGGCTCTAGCTGGAATTCCATAACATTGTTTTGCTTTCATTATATTAATTGTATGATTGTCTCCTATTTAGGAAAAAAATGATCCTGAGTTTTTTCACTTACAGTAGTAAAGAAAGGTTTGGTGAAAATTATTAATATTTAGGTAAATGTGAAGTAGCTGATGGTATAGTTAGATATAGTAACAATCACGGTGTGGTAGGAAAATCAAGCGCAGAAATGCTGTGCTACACCATGGAGAGGTGCCCCAGAGGCCTCTGAAGCTTCTAGAAGGTGGAGTGACTCCTGGAGGATGCCAGCTGTTTGGCTGAATTTTAGGACTCCAGGGTAAGCTAGAGGGGAATGCAACGAGGCCAGGATGTTCTGAGACAGAGACTGTATCGGAAACCAAGGCGTTTTTCCCCAAGGGGGATTTTGCCTGGCTCCCACCCGTCCTTGCTCCCGACTGGAGTTTCACCATCTGCCCACAGGCCCTTTTCTCACTCTCACCCGCTAGCCCTGGGTGGCTGCAGGAGTATTGGCTGATTCTCCTGGAAAAGCCAGAGACAAACCAGGCTGCACCCAAGTTGGTAGAGCAGTGATCCCCAACATTTTTGGCTCCAGGGACCGGTTTCAAGGAAGACAGTTTTTCCATGGACTGGTGTGGGGTGGGGAATGATGATGACGGTTTGGGATAAAACTGTTCCACCTCAGATCATCAGGCATTGCTTAGATTTGCATCAACCAGAGAAGCATGCAATCTAGATCCCTCTCATTCACAGTTCATAATAGGGTTTTCTCTCCTACCAGAGTCTAATGCTGGGGCTGACCGACAGGAGGTGGAGCTCAGGCGGTAATGCTCGCTCACCCTCCATCATCGAGCCTGCTGTGTGGCCCGGTTCCTAACAGGCCACAGACTGGTTCTGTTCTGTGGCCCAGGGGTTGGGGACCTCTAACACAGAGCATCAGATGGAAACTTTCTTCTCCCCAAAGCCTGAGCATTAAAGCAGGCCTCAAAGTTCATCTGTCCTACTGCCTTTCAAACATGGTTTAACATTGGCTCATACTAAGGCATACAGTTCACATCTCAACCTATTACAAAGGTACATTTATGCATAAAAAAGTTTCCTAAAATGGTGCTAACTTAGATATAATTCTTTATACTCTATTGTATTCATTTTTATTCTGGTCAAGATCCCATTAAATGGTTTTGTGACTCTCATGAATTGCAATCTACAATTAGAAAAAATTTGACCTCATTCAATTTCTTCATTTCAGAGATGAAGAAAGTAAGACCCAGAAAATGACACGAATTGCTAAAAGTCACCCAGTTAACCAGCCTCATAGCTAAGACTACAGCCCTGGCCTTGGGGCTCCAAAGAAAAGGCTCTTTCCCCTATACTACATTATGAAAGGAAGAACCCATACCAGGTATTCCTGAAATTGAGGAAAGGCCATTTAAAAATAATGTGGCTCCAGTTATTGATTAAAGAGAAAAATTGGAAAAGTCAGAAACATAACCAGAGGTCTGAAGAACTAGTCATTTTCATCAAGAAGTAAAAATTCTACCTGATAATCAGTTGAGGTTTGCTAGAATCCTAAAGCCTGAAAAAAAGTCTACAATGCTGAGACCTACCTCAATAAATACACATGAAATTGAATTGTATCCACTCAATGAGCCTGAGTCTCATGTTGTTGGAAAAACAGCCTAGCCCCGTCTGGCCTACAGTCTTCTATAAAGAGAACACAACTCCCTGAAGTCAAAGCCCATAAGGCAGGGGTCCCTAACCCATGGACCACAGACCACCGGTCTGTGGCCTATTGAGAACCAGGCTGCACAGCAGGAGGTGAGTGGTGGGTGAGCGGGTGAAGCTTCATCTGTGTTTACAGCTGCTCCCCATCATTCATATTACTGCCTGAGCTCCGCCTCCTGTCAGATCAGCGTCAGCATTTAGCTTCTCACAGGAGCCTGAACCCAGTTGTGAACTGTACACACGAGGATCTAGGCTGCACCCTCCTTATGAGAATCTAATGCCTGATGATCTGTCACTGTCTCCCATCACCCCAAGATGGGACCACCTAGTTGCCGGAAAACAAGCTCAGGGCTCCCGTTGACTCTACATTATGGTGAGTCGTATAATTATATCATTATATATTCCAATGTAATAATAACAGAAATAATGTGCACAATAAATGTGATGCGCTTGAATCATCCCCAAACATCCACCCCTCTGGTCTGTGGAAAAATTGTCTTCCACGAAACCAGCCCCTGGTGCCAAAAAGGTCAGGGACCCACTGCCGTAAGGAGTGCTATAAAAGTCAGTAGTTCTTGTCTTTTTCAGTACCAGCCTTTTCTCTCTCTTTTTTTTTCTTTTTCCTTGATGAGAGCCTCTCTTAGTTTCACCCCCAGCTTCCAAGGTATCTGTATTCATTTTCTAAGGCTGCCATAACAAACTACCGTAACCTAGGTAGGTTAAAGCAACATAAATTGAGTCTGTCACAGTACTAGAGTCCACAGGTCCAAAATCAAAGTCTCAGCAGCTTTCGTTCCTTCTGGAGGCTCCCAGGGAGGACCTGTCTCATGGATCTCTCCTAGCTTCTGGTGGTTGCCAGCGGTTCTTGGTGTTCCTTGGCTTATACACGCATCACTCCAATCTCTGTCTCCATTGTCATATGGTGGTGTTCTACCTGCATGTCTCTCTGTCCAAAATTTTCTCTTCTTTATAAGAATATTAAGCATTGGATTAGGGCCTCTCCTAATCTAGTACGAGTTCATTTTAAGTTGATTACATTTGCAAGCCCCTATCTCCAAAT
The DNA here is from genome assembly GCF_002776525.5 of Piliocolobus tephrosceles. Lineage (NCBI taxonomy): Eukaryota > Metazoa > Chordata > Mammalia > Primates > Cercopithecidae > Piliocolobus > Piliocolobus tephrosceles. The sequence goes on from NC_045444.1 coordinate 92,090,558, forward strand.
AAGGTGACATGCACAGGCACCACGCAGGTTAGGACCTGAGCTTCTCTTTTGTGTGGACACAGTTCAACCCACAATACAGCTAATATGCAGAGGTCGCCCCTATCTCTGCACCTCTCAGCAGCCCCCACCCATCAAAATTGTGTGCAGCTAAGCCTGCACACGATCTTGAGCTTTGCCCAGTGTGCAGCTAAGACTCACGTACATTGAATTCCTGATAACTGTGCAAACCCTGCTAGTGCCTTCCCGTATTCCTTTTTTTCCCTCTTCTTTTCTGAAAACATTACAATTTTGTTGGTGGACTGGGGAAAAGTAATCAAGGGATGGAAACAATGTGAGTCTGTTCTTCCAGATCCCTCATTATGTGAAAACAAAATACTTTTTTTCCCAGACCCTCCTTCTGCATGGGAAAGGTCCACTGTTCTAGCCAATGAGAAATGGGTAGAAATGGCGACAGACTTCCAGGAACTGTTTGATTTTCTGATACATGTAACACACGTGCCTCCTCCTCCCTTACCTCTCCTTGCTCTTTCCTGCCTGGAACCTAAATGTGATCACTAGAAGCACAGCAGCCCTCTTGCAACCAGGAGATGATAAGCATGAAGATATGAGGCCAAAACCCCACATGTTAAAGATAATAAAGCAACAATCATATTCAAAAGAGCCAACAGTTACTGGGCATTTAATATGTACCAGTTATGATTCTCACACATTAAGAGTATTAACTCACTCCATCAATAGTATCAGCTGAGCATGTTATTATCCCCATTGCTAGAGGATGAAACTTGTATGAACCCAGGCAATGAGTTGCAGGGTTCACAGGTCCTGTTGGCAGCATTGAGCTGCTATATAGCTCCCTTTTATTTTAAAATAATAAACCAGCATTGCTTAAGATTTCCATTACTTGTAGCTGATTTCATTCTTGGCTGACACACTGATATTACCTCATAGGGTCATCAAAAGGATTAAATGAGGAAATTATATGTCTGTGGATGAAGGAAAACAATAACAATCAGTTAATAGTGTGTAAAACACCGTAAGTTCTCAATAAATAATTGACTTTAATGTTTAACCACTCTGAGAAGCAACATCATTACATCAATCATGTAGTAGGCAGAATAATGGCCTCCCAAAAACTTCCTCATCATAATCCTAGAAACCTGTTACATAGCACAAAGGGCTTGGTGGATGTAAATAAGGTTAAGGGCCTTGAGATGGGGGATTGTCTGGTTGGACCCACTCTAATCGAATGAGTCCTCAAAGCAGAGAACCCTTGCTGACTGCAGGGAGGGAGATTCAGTGGCAGAGGTTTGGGGAGCATGAGAAAGATTCATTGCTCTGTTGCCATTCTGAGCTCTAGGAGGCTATGTGCAAGGACGGAGGAGAAGCCCATAGCAGCAGACAGCCAGTAAGGAAATGGACATCTCAATCCTGCAGCCCCATGGAATTGAATTCTGCCAATACCTGATTGAGCAAGAAAAGGGGTTCTCCCCTAGAGCCCACGAAGAGGAGCACAGCCCCGCCAGCACCTTGAGTTCATGAGGCTGGACTTCTGACCTACAAAACTGTGAGATCATCAATCTGTGTTGTTGAAGCCATTGTTTGTGGTCATTTGCTACAGCAGCAATAGAAAACTGATACAAGTAATAATGGGATTTCAGACGTAGTCCAGAGAGTTAGCCTAGGGGCTTTAAAGATGACACTGAGTAGCTGCATATGAAGGTCACCAAGAGTCCCACCCTCTCATGGAATCATGAAGATGTTCAGTGCGTTGTTTTCTCACCCTATGGTGTAATCTTCTTCTGGTGTAGTATGCAGGGTTCACCTGGTAATGCGACTCAAGGGGCACCATTCCCATAGCCTCAGGGGTGCCATTCATGCAGAATAGAATGTGAACAGTGCCCCCAACAGTTGTCCAATGCAAAGCCTGCTAGTCAGAGGGGCCATGTGGGATCAGAACGAGAATATTGGCTGGAGCTTGGAGAGCCAGGGATAAGCAGGGCAAATGCCTGCATCGGTATTGTATAGCCAGCCTCTCTGAAAAGCACCTGGTTTGCAGTCCAGTGATTCCGGTATTTGATAATGAGTGCAAAACGCCATTCTAATGTCAAAAACTCCATTTAAAAAGAGAACAAAAAGGAAAGCTTCGTGGGTTTCCCTCTCTCAGCTGAACCTCGACAGTCAGATAAGCCGGGGTCAATGCAGACCTTGTGTGGCCCAGTTACTCTCTCCCCCAAGGCTAATGAGGAGCACACTCTTTTTCTGCAAGCCAGTCAGGTTGAAATCCAAAGGTTAAATTGGGGACAAAGTTGACTCTCAGTTGACAAGGGTCTGTATTTTGAATCAAAATTTGGTGAAATAAATATTCTAGATCTTGAGAAACACCTGTCTGTTTTTAATATTCTTCCTGGGGAAGGTGTGTTCTCCTAATTAGAGATGTAGCAATGCACTGAAAGCCCACTACCTACAGAGATCTAGATTACAGGGCTGGTTTGTCAAACACAGTTACATCTGCTGACAAGAAACCAGTTATGTAAAGATGTGAGAAATGGAAATGCTGCACCAATTTTCCAGAACAAAATCTGCCTCTAAAAAGGTGTAACTTCATGCACAATATGCTTCATCATTTGAATAACAAAATAAGATATGCAAAAAAAAAAAAAAAAGACTCCTCAAAGAGAGTCTGCATTCAGGTTGCAGGGAGTACAAGCGATATGATGAATATTTCTGGTGGTATATTTAAAATGTTTTGTGAGAAAATAATGCGTTTTAGAAATGCAGTGAGATAATGCCAGATACTTTGCTTTAGAGGCAATCAAATAAGTTTCCAGGCAGGTTTTTCTATATCTTATAGATTCCTGGAGGTAATGGCAAAAGCCAAGATTAAAATTCATTAGATGAAAAGTAAACTTATATTACAATTGATGACATTCTCCTCTAAATTGTTAGCCCTATTAGGGAGACGTCTATTGTCTGCCAAACTCTTATCTATGCTGTCTGCTTCTCTCTAAACAGTTCTCTTGCATTTTAATCTAGGGAATGTTCCTTCCATGTTAAATTTCGTTCATGCCCCACGAGCCACACAGGGCATTCCATGAGCTATCCTGAGATGCTTCTCAACTTTTCAAAACAGGATGCTGAGGTTGCAAGGAAATTCTTCTGTTCCAAGCTTCAAGGTTACAAAAATTACTTAAAGATGACAGGAAAAGGATTTCTATGTGCCCACTTACTGAGACAATTCATTCAGCTGGAAAGAATCCCTGCGAGCTTCCCTTAGAGCCCATGGAAGAACCATCTGCAAACCTTCTCTTTGGCTTCAAGGCAATTTAAGAACAGCAGAGGTTGTGGTGAATCTCTGTCTCTGCAAAGGAAGCAGAAATGAGAGATTCACCATTGTACTGCTGACATGCTGTTCTCTTACAGTCAGGCCTCTTCCTGTCATACCTAGCCTTAGATTAGATCGGGAGGAGAATAGAAAGTGGCCAGACTTCATCTCATCAAGGCAGTGACCCCCTCTGCTACGGACGGAATGTCTGTGCCTCCCCCAGTTTCTATGTTGAAACCCTAACCCCCAGTGTGATGGTATTTGGAGGTGGGGCCTTTGGAAGGTGATTAAGTTTAGGTGAAGTCATAAGCATGGGACCTCCACGATAGGATTAGTGTCTTCATAAGAAAAGAAAGATCAGAACCCACACACATACTCAGTCTCTCTCTCTCTCTCTTTCTTTCCCTCTCTCTCTCTCTCTCTACCCCCTCCCCGTCACCAAATGAGGACACAGTGAGATGGTGGGCATCTGTAAGCCAGGAAGAGGACCCTCACCTGGAACCTGACCCGCTGACACCCTGATCTTAGACTTCCCAGCCTCCAGAACTAAGAGAAGGAACTGTCCATTGTGTGTCACCCAGTCTGTGGCATTTTGTGATAGCAGCCCAAGCTGACTAAGACACCCCCTCATCTACTAAATGTGGCGTGATCGTTTCTTCTTTAGGAATTACCCCATCTATGGTCATTTCTTTTGAATGCTCACGCTATGACAATCTGCAAAGGGATGGAGGGTGTTTCACAGTTTGGCAAACCAAAATTCTGTGGGTCAGAATTTTTCTCTAAAACATAGAGCTGACTCACACACACACACACACACACAAAATGCATCATTCAGCTTGGTGAGCCCTAAACTAACCTGTTCTCCTTATGGAAAAGCCAATTTCAGGCCACCTCGAGATCAGATAGTTGATGCCAAGCTTGTCCTCTCTCCACCCAGAGCTGCAGGCCAGGAAACAGAACAGAAAGACTCATCTCACCTTCACCTTCTGGCTTCTCCCCTCTCCGCAGTGGCTGAAAGAAAACTCTGTCACCTCAGCAGGCACCAGCAGGCAGAGCAAGGCTGCCCTTCTCGTCAGGCAAGGCTGGGTTGGAATTCTTGCGCTACCACCAACTAGCTGTGTGACCTTGAGTGAGTTGTTGAAACTCTCTGAGACACAGTGTCCTCATTTACGAGGTGGTGGTACTAATTCCTGCCTCGCAGGCTGCTTAGGAAGATGAGTGAGATAACTGTGTAAACACACCCCACACAGCACCCAGCCAGGTTCCTTCCCCCTGCCCCTTCCTCCCAGCCTCTCTCCACAATGAATTAGCAACTCCCAGCGGTAGGTGTGTGGTCTCTGGCATCACCAAAGGTCACTCTTCCCTAAGCTCCATCTGAGTGGGTCAGCGTTAGAGGCTGTGTTTCAGGAGTTCACGGTGGCAGATCTAGAAAGCCTGAGTAGCCAGCTTCCCCAAGAGAGTACCTAAGATTGCCTGGTGTGAGGACTACTGCTCTCCAATGTTACAATATCTAGCTCTGGGGAAGTGATATGAACCCGCAGTAAACTAAAGGGAACAAAAGTTGATCAAATCAACCAACGACAACAACAAAACCCCAGAAGCTTGTTTTTTTCTATCTTCAGAAAACAGGAAGGTGAATATGGGTGAATCATTCCTGCAAATCAGAGCTTAAAGAGAATACTTTGTTTTCTCCCCACTGAGGCTGTTGAGAAGTTTGGGCCCTTGGTGTCAGCTTCAACTAGAAATGAACTTGACTTATAATCTATTCATAATCCAGCTCTAAATCTGTTCCTCTCAGAACTTCTAGCAATAAAAATAATAATAATTATAATAATAAAAACCAGGGAGGGAAGGGCAAAGCAATTCAACTTATTTCATTATCTTGGATTTTACCCTCTTGTTTGCTAGCTTGATAAGGGATGCTGCAATCTTTTATATCAATCTTTTGTGATATATTTTTTATTGCACTAGATGGTAGGGGAATTGCCCCAAAATTAATAAAGACCATATGCTGAATTTTGATTAGAGATCACTTTGGAATAATGATTGATCTGGCTTGGGAATGAGAATAGGCATCTTTTTTCCCTTTTTCTTTTTTAATCTTATGCCTTTCAGAGTCCCTCTGGTCTCCTTTCCTTCCCCCACCCTTGCCTTTATGTGCAAAACCAGGATAATGAAAAGGTCTTATAAATCTCTGGTGTATATTTTTGTTACCAAAAATTGCACTGTAATCTGACCTATCAGCATTGTCCATCCAGTGCTGTCTGGGACCAGTAATAACAGCATTTCATAACTGTGTCTGAATCTCTCAGGACAACTGATATATTCTAGGATGGGATTGGTCCTTCAAGAATGTGATACGTGGCATTGGCAGGGATCCATTCCTGAAACCTCTAGGGAAAGTGGGAAAATTATTCTGTATAAAGAACAAACTTCCCTAGTTAGCATAACCTATCTCCAAGCCATGGAAAGTCTCCTGCTTGTGGCCCAACCCTTCTAGAAGGTTGTTTTCAACATTTGACAATGTTTTTCTTCAACAACAGGAATAATTGAAACCTAGTAATAGTCAAGGTAGCCCGTCTTTGAAAATGCTCCCCTTTATTCCCTACTTCAGAGTTGCTCCAGGAGCACATAAAAATTACCTGGGAAACTTGTTAAAACTAATGATTCCTGGGTCTGTCTCCAAAGATGCACATTCACTAGGTCTGGAGTTGAACCTAGGAATCTGCATTTTGAACATGTAGACTAGGTGATTCTCATATACATGGTCTAAAGACCACCCATAAAGAGACACTAATGAGAATGTTCAAAATATCTTAATTGTGTTTAAGATCATTGTCTTTGGAATAAAATATCACTAGGTTCAAATCCCAGCTTTGCCATGTGCCAGCTGTATGATCCTGGGCAATTTACTTAGCCACCCTAAGGCTCACATTTCCTAACCTAGGGAATGAAGATAATAATACCTATATCATATGGTTGTTATGAATATTAAATGAAATACTGTATAAACAATGTTTAGCACTGGGCCTCTTAATTATAAGCATTCCACTTACAAGTATATTCCCAAGGAAAAAATGCCTCAAGAGAGCCATCAAAAAGTTGGGCACTGTCTTATTAAGCTGGTTCTCTATAACAAAAACAATGGACAGTGGAAAGAAACCAAGAGGAATATTGGCTTCAACAAGAGGTAGAGATTTCGGAAAAGTGAAAATTAACAAATTATGCACTAATAGTGAGAGAATATGAAATGGTTATAGAGTTGAAAAGTGGCAGAGTAAGCAGGGAGGTGTCCAAATTTCACAGCTATTCTCAGTTGTTCTCTGGATCATTCTATCATGTTAGGTGGAATATAATTTAGTCATTATTTGGAGATGAAGTATAATTTAAGGAGATGTGTACAAATGCCAAGTGGACTGTGATAGCTTTCTGATGTGTCAGCTTGGCTAGGCTACAGCCCCGATTTGTTCAATCAAACACTAATGTAGGTGCTGCTGTGAAGGGATTTGGCCAATGTAATTAAAGTCCCCAATCAGTTGACCTTAAGTTAGAGATTGTCCTGATGGGCCTAGATTAATCAGTTAGAAGGCTTTCAAGGCTTTCAAGGCCTTCTAACTGATTAAGGAAGGCTGAGGCTCTCCTTGGAGAAAGAAGAGATTCTTGCTTGTGGACAGTAGCTTCAGCCTATGCCTGTGGGGTTCTAGCCTGCCCATGAGCTTCCCTTCTTGATGGCCTGCTCTACAGACTTTAAACTTGCTTAACCAGCCCAATTCATGTGTACATAATCTATCTATTTAGCTATGTTTCTATCTCCTGCTGACTCTGCTTCTCTGGGTTGGTCCTAACTGATACAACTCTTTACCTGCCGTGTGATAGAAAGTAGATTCCGAGTAGAATTAAATCACATGACATATAAATAGGCTCCCTCTGTCTCAGCCCCGCTGCAGCCAATGTCATGCCCATTATCCAACAGGAGAGATACTAAATGTGTCTCTGCAGAAGCATAGAGATGATGTTTAGAAGCATATTCTATCTTCACCTTTAAAGGGGTTAATTTTTAAAAACAGTCTTATAGAACAACAGCTGGGAATTCTGTGACAAGTACTAAAGAAATAACAGTAGTGCCCTGGATTTTTAACACTGGATCTCAGTAATTCAAAGAGGTTTACAGATTTTCTCCTTATATAACTCTGGACATATCTCTGTGGCTGAGCTAAGGGCAGGTATCATTAGTCTCATCTTACAGATAAAGAAACTAAAGTTAAGAGGAGGGAAGAGCCATCCTCAGGGTGAGTCAGTAAGTCACCAGGGGAACTGGACAGAGCCTAGGAAGTTAATTCAAAACTCTCAAACCTTGTTTGTCACCTGGTGTGTGAAAGTAAAGTAAATGTAAAGTTTAAAAAACAAAAAAAAAGTACTTTACTTAAGGAAGCAATGTTTAAAAAGAGAGGGTGCTCATGAACAATAGATTTTAAAAAGAAAAAAGCAAGAGGATCCAATTACCAGTGAAGGAATATAGCAGCTTGAAGAAAGTGTTTCAATGTACTATGGAATTAAAAAACAGTTACCATCTTACTACAATTATGCATCCATTTTTGTTTCTAAAATGCACGGGAAAAATGCCTGAAAGAGCATGCATCAAAATTGTAAGAGTAAATTATAGGTGAATTTCATCTTGATTTTGCTTCTCTGTCTTTTCTTAATTTCTCTATTTTCTGTATTTTTTAAGTGTTTAAAAAAATGTTCGGCTTTCTTGTGGTGCTTATTACTCTATTGAGATTCAAAGAAAGAACCGTGGGACCTGAGAACCTCATCCTTCAACTACTTCCCTGAGCCCAGGGATCAGCTGGCAAGCTTGAGAGATGCCAGTTGCCAGACTCCTCCCCTCCCGCCTACCTCCAACCTCTTCCAATTGAAGAGGTCTGGGAAAAGCAACAGAATCTACATTTCTGACAAGTTCCCAAAGTGATTCTTTTTTTTTTTTTTTTGAGATGGAGTTTTGCTCTGTTGCCCAGGTTGGAGTGCAATGGCACAATCTCAGCTCACTGTAACCTTCGCCTCCTGGGTTCAAGCGATTCTCCTGCCTCAGCCTCCCGAGTAGCTGGGATTACAGGCATGCACCACCACACCCGGCTAATTTTGTATTTTCTGTAGAGACAGGGTTTCTCTGTATTGGTCAGGCTGGTCTTGAGCTCCTGACCTCAGGTGGTCTGCCCACCTTGGCCTCCCAAAGTGCTGGGATTACAGGCGTGAGCCACTGCGCCCAGCCTTAAATATTTTTGATAGAGATGGGGTTTCACCATGTTGGCCAGGCTGGTCTCGAACTCCTGATCTCAAGTGATCCGCCTGTCTCAGCCTCCCAAAGTACTGGGATTATAGGCGTGAGCCACTGCACCCAGCCCCAAAGTGATTCTTTTGCGGCCAGTCCAAGGGCAGCACTTTGGGAAGCACAGTGACACGAACCACTCCTTACTGAGGAGAAAGCTCCCCAATGTGTTGGCTATTATGGTAAGTGTGGGAAAACTGAGTGTCACCCTCCTATGCCTCCAGATCACGAAAAGCATTTTTAACTCTTCTGCCCTCCTGCTGTGGCCTCAGGCCTCAGCCCGTCACTTCTGCATCTCCACATTTGTGCCAAGCACATTTGCTACCCAAAATACAACCACAACCAGCAGCAGCAATATCACCTGGGAGCTAGTCAGACATGCAGACTCTCAGATCCCACCCCAGACTGACTGGGTGACAACCTGCACTCTAACAGGATTCAGAAGCACTAGACTGAAGGGCCTGCAGGCACCAGAAACAACCAGAAAGCAATCCCCAGTTCCATACTCCCCAGACAGCCCCTCTCAGGATGCCCTGTGGACAGATTCTCAATGGGCACCTCCAGTGCTCTTTGACCACCAATGGCAAGTCTGCAGAAGCCTATCCCTTGCTCTGGGGTTTGAGGGCCAGGTCTAGGACATCCTTCCTGTATTGGAGATGTCTGTTGTCGTTTTCTCAGGACAGCTGACTTCCTCCAGTGACTTCCCTTACCCAGGGACCCAGGGCCAAAGAACACCTTTCAAAGCACTGCCCTGTGACTGAACAGAGGGTGGGTTTGGCCCATTCATTTCCCAAGCCCCTCCCTTTCTCCTACATCCTGAAAAAATTCAGACCGTTTAAGTCATCCTTATCATCATGTTAATAAATGTGGCAGTGTGACGGCCTAAACACAGGAAAAGACCAAGACAAAAAGGAAAAACAAAAACCAGCGAAACACACACACACACACACACACACACCCATCAGTCTCTGCAGAGCCGGATATTTCTTTTTCTTGCCTAGCAGGATACGGCATCTTCGGCATATTTTTCCCTCCTATTTTTGCTCTTTTTTCTTTTCCTTTTTAAATAGACACATTTCAAATGTCAGGGGGTGATAGTGGGGCCAAGTTAAATCAGATTCAGAAGACCAAATAGCTAAAGGGTTTGATCTTTGCAGCTGCTTCTTCCAGGGAGGCTTGGGGAGACCGCCCAGTGCAGGGAGAGCTCCTGATAAGCTCAAGTGGGCATTTATTGTGCTCACTCAGGCTCCCTCTCAGGTTAACCTTTATTTGCAGACTTGAACTAAAATGGTTACTGGCTTGAAAGGAAAGCCCTCTCTCCCCTTCCTCCCACTCTCCCCTTCCCCTAGTCCCAGAGGGGAGGAAAAAGAAACAAGGCAGAGGTTAAGTGAGGGAGACAATAAAGAAGGAGGGAGCTCTTATCTAAAATCTGAGCGACTGACATTGAGTGGCAGGTCTGTCGCCAGTTTTTGTTTTTTACACCTTCCTCCAAAAATCCCAAGAGAGAGACTCAGCCAAGTTGGTCCCCACCTTTCCAAGTCAGCCTAATGGAAATTAGACTGCACACATCTCCCTGCCCCCCAGAGAGGCCAAGGCTAATCGGGTATCCTCTCCAAGGAGCTCAGCGTCCAGGGACATCCCATATTTTAGCCGAGTAATTCAGACTTACTTGCCTAATGCCTTACTGAAACTTGTCATCACAGCAGCCAAGTAAAAATTATATCTGCATGCCGTGTGGAGCAATAAATCCTGGGGCTGTATTCTCAGTCATTCCATATTTCAAGGCAGGGAAGCTTATTTCTACAGGCTGTTAATAACAAAAGTGACTGTATAGGAAGGAAAAAGTTTGTGTCTATCCTTGGCCCCCTTACAGATCTGTCCTGGATTCAGGAGAGTGTTTGAGGGACAGTGTTTTCATGGGATTCACAGCTGCTGTAGGACTGTGCTCCACCAGAATCCCCAAGAAAATGGGCTTGTGTGTTCCTGACTGAACACAAACAGGAGGTGCCTCTTTGTTTGCTATGAGAAGATGCATGGCCCTCCAGTTTTCAAGCAACTATGGGAATCATCCAGCCTGATGGCAAAGCGGGCTTGGGGTAGACACTGGGGGAAGCAGAGAAGAGAGAACCACCAGGCTAGAGGGTTTAAAAAAAGAGATGAGGGTGGGATCTGCGGAAAAGGCTGAGACTGGGTAGAGCAGTGAGTAGCCTCAGGTGAATCAGTGCAGAAAAATGTGGAGCATGACTCAAGCCAGGCTTTCCCAGGTCCCAGATGGAAACCAAGAGGTGCTCGCCCACACAGAACTCTATTCCAGTACTGTTTGCTCTCCTCTCCTCTCTCTTAGTAGTCTCTACTCTCCAACAGTAAAAAATCTCTCCTCTCCATCAGTAAACACCTACTCATTCTTCAAGATGCTCATCAAATTTTACTACCTCTTTAAAACCTTCCTCATGTCTCCCATACAAGCTGGTTGTTTCTCCTGCATTCCCAAAGCCTTTTGTTAAACTCAGAGCACACATCATTCCCTAGGGAGGCAGTCTAGAGCCAAGGTTGAAAGAGCAGGCTCTAGAGTGGGCCTGTCTAGTTTCAAGCCCTGGCTCCCCACTTACAAGCTAAACAACCTTGGGCAAGTTTTGTCACTTACTGAGTCAACTGTAAAATGGGACCAACAGTAGTACTTGCCTCACAGGGTTGCCGTGTTGATTGAGTTTCTATGTAAAAACAGCTTAGAATAGGCCAGGGATGGCGTCTCATGCCTGTAATCCCAGCAATGGGAGGCCAAGGTGGGTGGATCATGAGGTCAGGAGATCAAGACCAGCCTGGCCAACATAGGGAAACCCTGTCTCTACTAAAAATACAAAAAAAAAAAAATTAGCTGGTCATGGTGGCACATGCTTGTAGTCCCAGCTACTCAGGAGGCTGAGGCAGGAGAATTGCTTGAACCCAAGAGGCAGAGGTTGTGGAGAGCCAAGATTGTGCCATTGCACTCCAGCCAACAGAGAGAGACTCCGTCTCAAAGAAAAAAAAAAAAAAAAGAAGGCTTAGAATAATGTTCTGTATACATAGTCAGCACTCAACAAGAATTAATGATCATTATGATGAGTCTTATTGTCTACCATCACGTAACAGTGCACGCCTCATTGGTAGAGGCTAAGTCTTCTTTATTCAGCATTGTGAGTGGCAAGCATAGTAATTGACACATAGTGGAGCTAAATAATGTTTGGTAAATGAAAGAAGGTAATTTGCTGAAATCTCGATTTTCCCTATTGCTTATAGAAAAGCAGTTACTTGACAGTAGAAATAAAATCACATGATACTGTTACATTTGGAAGGATACTAATCTGAATCTGTGGTGTCTAATGGCTTACCAGGAGAAGGGATGCAGGAGACCGCAAAGAACAAGGTCCCAGAGATTGATCTGCCATGTCTGCCCCCACTTTACAGCTGGGGCTGACTCAAACAGAGGGGAAACCAGGATGATGGTCTGCTATGGCCTTTAAAGTTCACTTCTTACAAAATTACTTCCAGGAAAAAAGTTTCTATGGCCAATTTCAACTTTCCCAGACATTGCCAAATTGGTCTCCAAAATAGATTTAACCAACCAACACTCCTGCCACATTGTTGGAGAATTTCTATTACTTGGCAATTTCTTTAGCATGTAAAATCCCCATAATTTTTTTTAAAGAAAAGTCAGGAAGGCAGAAACAAAATGCTATATTCCTTTCTCCTTACCCCCGGGTGATTCACAATGTTGAAGTCTCTGAATGGCCTAATTTCAAAGAGTATAAGAAGAATAGAAGAAAAAAGAAAAGAAGAAAGTAAAGGAAAAGAAGGAGAGGAAGGGAGGAAGGAAGAAAAGCAGGAAGGAAGGGAGGGAGAGAGGGAGGGAGGGGAGGGGAAGGGAGGAAGGATGAAGGAATAAGCAAGCAAAGCACAGGAGGAAAATAAAAGAAAATCTGTTAACCTTGCTTAACCTAGTGTTTTCCAACTTTATTTGACCATGAAATCGTTTTTCCCCCTTAACGATCTATTTTAGTTCTATGGATTTATGTGGGGTTCCAAGGAATACATACACTTTGGGAAATTCTGTATCACATAAACATTCTTCCTCACCCCCCTCACTCACATTTGTTCTAAAAAAAAAAAAAATAGAGTAGAATATATCAATTGTATTTTAAGGAGTGTTTCTAGCTCTTGGTCAGTTAGCTCAAATTCTCACAACAGTATGTTAAGTTTTCCCATAACAAACTGCTCAGTTAAATATCAGGTATTGATCAGTTTACATTAAAATGTGAAAACATAATTTACATTAAGTTGTAAAACACATTCATTAATGTTTCTGCGTGCCCCATTTGTTCTATGTCTAGGCTGTTTTGGAGGTTAATTGCTTAATTAAAATCTTCTGTACTGACCATGGGTGTACCTCCAAAAAATGTTTGCTTAGCCTGGAAGAGCCGACCTTGGCAGCCCTGGCTTCTCTTCTCACACCCTTCAAACTGCACGACCTCTCCAGGCCTCCGTTCCTTCAGTGGTAAGATGAGAGTGTTGAACCAGATAATCTCTAAGGCCTACTCAGCATCAACATTTATATTTCAAAATGCTTGCCATGGCAAACCACTACTCTTCTCTATGATCTAAATATTAGACTTGTAAAATGTGAACAGATCTAATTTACTAAAAGCCTCTAATCAAGACCAAAACCTTTTACTTAAACAATTAGAAAACAATTAGCTGGGGGAATAAAAACAATTTTAATTTGCTAAATGGGCTTCCTCTCTCCCAATAGATGTGGACAAGACCCTAACTAATGCTTCTGACCACACGGAAACCACACGGGCCTCACTGAGTCTGTGGCTAGAGGCGTGGGTTGGCTTGATTTTCTATTAGGGAAGTGAAAGGCGCTCACATTAACCTCAGCCTTTTGCAGTGATTCATGTTTAAACACTTACCTGATGTTTGCAATGCGTTGCGCTTCCTACTCATTGATCTATCCTGATGCCTAAGCACAGGTGGGTTTTGCACCAGCCCAAAGCCATGCATACCTTCGTCATCATCATACTGCCATGGATTTACGCGCTCTCCTCAAGTGAGCTCCTGAAGCACAATTGTGAGGCCCTGTGAGATACCCAACAAAAGCCCTTTTTTTTGTTTGTTTGTTTGTTTGTTTGTTTCTGAGAATGGAGTCTTGCTCTTTCACCAGGCTGGAGTGCAATGGCGCGATCTCGGCTCAATGCAACTTCTGCCTCCCAGGTTCAACTGATTCCCCTGCCTCAGCCTCCCGAGTAGCTGGGACTACAGGCATGAGCCACCACACCTGGCTAATTTTTTTTTTTTTTTTTTTTTTTTGTATTTTAGTAGAGACGGGGTTTCACCATGTTGGCCAGGATGGTCTCAATCTGCTGACCTCGTGATCCACCCGCCTCGGCCTCCCAAAGTCCTGGGATTACAGGCATGGGCCACCATGCCCAGCCACAAAAGCCCTTTTTAATTAACAAAATGTAAGAGCATCTGACCCCAAATTCTGGCTAGAAAATATCTTTATTTTACATGATGCACAAAAGGATCAATAAACAAACTTTTCATTTTCACCATTACTCAAGAGCAATGTATTGAGTTCACTTAATATATTGTTCTTATTTAATAGAACATTTTTTTTAAAAATTTATAACACAAAAATGGAGCAATCTTCATTTCAGAAGTTATTTCATGCCAGTTCCTTTCATTTTTTCGTCCCCTTTCCTTATCCTCTTTGACATGCACATATTTTAATCCAGAGCAAGTTATTTCATCCCTCTGGGTTTTGCTTTTCTACTTATAAAGCAAAACAAAGATTTGAGCCATCTCAATTTTAGAAGCTCTTTTCATTTGCCATCCTTTATCCTCTCAAAATACACATATTTTCATCTTGGGCAATTTGCTCACCTCTCCAGGTCTCAGCTTTCTCTTTTGTGAAATGAGAAGGCTGAATTCTCTGAGCATCCTTCCAGCTTTATGTAATAGAGCATGCTGGAGTGATTTCGCATGCAGGTATCAGCAGCTGGGGGCATGTAGTAGTCTGCTAAGGCTGCCATAACAAAATACCACAGACTGGATGGCTTAAACAACAGAAATTTATTTTCTCACAGTTCTGGAAGCTGTCAGTCCAAAGTCAAGGTATCGCCAAGGTTGGTGTTTTTGTGAGGCCTCTCTCCTTGGCTTGCAGACAGCCACCTTCTTGCAGCGTCCTCACACTGTCATCTTTTAGTCTACCAGGATCTGTGTCCTAATCTCTTCTTCTTATAAGGACACCAGTCAGATCAGATGAGGGCCCACTCTAATGTCCTCATTTGACCTTACTGGCCTCTGTAAAGGCTCTATCTCCAAATTCAGCCACACTGTGGAGCACTGGAAGTTAGGACTTCAATATATGATGAGTAGGGGTAGACAATTCCGCTTTTAATAGGGCACGTGCCAATTTTTCTTTTTTTCTCCCTTTTCCTTCCACCCCCAACCCCATCTTCAGTTTTCTTAATTTCCTCCCTGTTTTTCCCTCTTACCTTGCCCACATCACAGATTCAGTCCAAGGAGGCTTAGGAGGATAGGCTCTGGATTCAGACCACTTGGATTTGAAAGTGCAGCTCTGCAAATGACTAGGCAGGTACCCTGGAGCAAATCTCTGAGGCTCTTAGAGCCAGTTTCCTCCTCCACAAAATGTAGACAATCAGAGCAGTACCTATCTCACAGAGTCATTGGAGGGTTCCATGACTTCGGTGAAGATCAGGTGAAGTGGTCAGAACACTGTCTGCCTCAATTAAATGTTGGCTTTTATCTTTCAGTTTGTCTGGACATGACTATTGGACCATTGAGAAGCCAACTTGCAGGAGAAATTCTGACTGAAGGAGCCTGAGATGAGGCAGGAGGAGGACCCTGAGATGGGAAAAACAGCCAAATAGCCATGCCAGAATAGGCCGCACAGTCAGCCCAACAGAGGGCCGTACAGAGAAAGGCTGCAGCTGACAGTGAAATATGGGGACACACACAGAGCTGCTTTGGGGCTACTTTGGGTGACTACTCAGTGCTTTCATGCACTGAGCTCCAAGGGGAACCCAGGAGAGCTTAGACACAGCAAGGATAGGAACGTGGGGGTCCCCAGCAGGCAGTGCTATGGGAATGGACGTGAGCTGTCTCAGGGAGGACTCCAGCCCCAGGAGTGGTGCTGAGGAACTAGTTGAGAGTGGACGTCATCAGGTAGACAGAAGCTATACGGACCCGGTCCATGGGTGAGAGCAAGAGAGATGCTCCTTGAGACCCCCCCTGACTTTAGAGATGGGATTTTTGCCCAGGGCTGAACTCCTGCACCATACAGGTAAGGGAGCATGGGCCGGTGAAAGCTGGGTGGTTAAATCCAGTGGCCTATGGATGTGCGAAGATCAATAAGACCTGGGGAGTCTCAGGTAGTGCACACTCAAGTAGCACTTGGGATAAGGAGTTTGCTGGTCCCTGAACTAGAAGCACATCAGCACATAAGCAGTAACCAAACTAGAGCCTTCATCATTTGAAGCACGGCAATCACCTTTCCTGAGCCAAATATCCGACTACCTGATGGATGGCTGAGAAAGCCAAATGAAGCATGGGGCTTTGAAACTGCAGCCAGTTCAGCATGCTAACGTTTCACCCTGAATCAACGCAGGCAGTGACAGACAGTCTCGGTGATCCCATGCAAGGAGAACTCTCACTTCTGTGCTAGAGAAGAGCAGTTATGGATTCTCCTGCAGGCAGCAAGTCTGAACATGGAGGCACTAAGCTAAGCATACCTGGGTCCTTCTTTCAAATTTACAAACTGAGGCTCAAGAGAGGCCAAGAGTATTACTGGAATGAAACCGTCTCCATTTAGAAACATGAGAGTGGGGGAGATAAGGAGTTCCCCCTACCAAACCTCATCTAGGGTCACAAACTCCAGTGCTTATGGAGTGCTTGTGTGGCTATGTGAAGTGCAGAAGAGTGTAAGAAGGTCAAGAACAGCAGTGGACAGGCTTAGGGTCTAAACCTGGGTTGGGGCAAGGGTTGTGCTATGGAAACAAGAACACTCCTGCTCCATCAGAGGTGCTGGCTGGGCTTCTGGATTAAGATTATTTCTGAAACGGGAAATCTGATTGTTAAATAACAACACAGAATTCAGCCTTAAACACCATGTGAACTCCACACAGCCCATCCGAGGCTACCATCTGTGGCCCAGTCTTACAGGAACCATGTAAGGGCCTGAGAATGGATGGATTTCATGGATAATGAGAAAGCACCAAGGCCTTTGCTCCCACAGGTAAGGGTAGAGGAAAGAGAGGGAGATTTCCTTAACAATAAACAAGGAGACATCCTCGAAGATGGGGAGTCTGAGAGATTACTCTTGGGCCCTAACTGGGGAGATTATAGCCTTCGGTCCGTAAATATAGGAGGATAAGAGGGTTCTCATCTAGGCAAGAGGGAGATCTTGCCAGAATCTGCCTCCTTCTCCAAGCTCACACCCTCTATTGTTGTCAGTCCATTCAAATGTGTAAACCCTGCAGCTAAGTGAGTCACCCAGTCTGGGAGGGCTGTCCTTCCTTCCGTCCTTGCTTCACTCTTGCTCCCCTCCCATCACTAATTGTTTCCAGGGCTGGCGCTGGGGGCACACACTGTCCAAAGGCCTGCTCTGTTCTTCCCCAGCCCCCTCTGGAATGGGCCTCACAGGCCGCCCTGTGTTGCTAATGTCCATTCATCTGGAACTAGCTGTTCACAGCCCCAGCTAAAAAGACCTTTCATCTACGCATTATCCCTCCACCAAAACCTCAAACGGGAAGAGACTTCAAAGACCAGGGCCAAGCTCTCTTTCCAGTCTGCGTAGATAGCCCCCCAAGCACCAGTGCAGGCAGGAAGCAAAGGGAGCCCGGCCATCCGCAGGTTCTGCTTCTGCCTGCAGAGCTGTCATCTGTTCATAGTAACACCCAGTCTGCTGCGCGCCTTCCTTTTTTGGATCCTTCCATAATTGTGTCTTTTAGAGAAACAAAACCTTCAAAGGAGGGGTCTGAACACTCTCTAGCTCTGAGAATCCCCTTGGAGAGCGCGAACTGAAATGTTCTGTCTTGGAGCTCCATTGAATTGAGTCTTAAACCAAGAGGCCACTGGCGCAGCTCCTGGATTTTCCCCATTGTATCCGCCTCCTCCTATGGTTTCATTCCTGATTAGAACCATGTTTCTAAGAGTAGATCTAACACGAGGTTCTGAACAGAAAGAAGAACGGCAAAGTGGCATTACCTCTTTCTGATCTTAGGCTCACGCTGAAGCCACTTGGTTCTTTTTTTTAATCTGCTTTTTAGATTGAGGTTGGGATAAATTTTCATAGTTGATGGTTCTTTGAACATTTGTGGTTTATCCCCAAGTCCAGTTAGAACCAAACATTGAATATAAACCAGAATGTCTTTCTTCCTCCCCATCATCACCTTTTCTTTTTCTTCAGTGCAAGGTGCCCAAGTTGATTGGGCAACATCCCTAGACAGAAACACATTCTTAGGCTGCCCTCTGCCAGACTCAGCATCAATGAAGAGTCATGAAGCTTCACGTGTGGGCTACAAGCTCTCCACTGAGTGACCCTTGGCCTGCTAGAATCCTAAGCGACCAATTTGAGATCTGTTAGGAGCCATGCTTTCTAGCACTGGTAATCAGACCTGAAGGTGACCAGTCACTAGAAGAAATCTACCATCTGCCCCATGAGCCAACCAGAGAACTGAACACAAATTTTGCCTTTTTTTTTTTTTTTTAATGTGTTTATTCTTTTTCTGCCCTAAATCTGGCCCTTACAATTTCTGCTTGGGAAAACCCATTGAACTTGAACTGAAACATAGCTCTCCCCTGCCAAATAACAGGTTGCTATTTGCTTCTCACACAAGCTAAAACCCCTCCAGTCCTAAGGGGATTCAGCACTGTCACTCTCTGCTCATAGCTTCAACCCAACATCCTTGTGTACTGTCACTGCCTCTTCTTTCATGCCAGCTTGGAGGATCTGATGCAAAGCAGTTCTAAAGGCAAGAGTAAGAACTCAGCCCTTAAAAGTCATAGGTTGACAACTGGGCTCTTCCGTGTGCACAGCCTTTTGAGGACTGGACTTTCTTGATCCTACAAATGTTGAATATAGGTTAACTTGACAGCTGGCTACTGAGACCCAGGGGGTTTTACTGAATGGTTGGGACCTCACACCAACTTGGGATGACAGAGACAGAAAGCCGCTCCAGCCTGTCTCATGCATTTCATGAGCTACCATTCAGTTTCTTTCTGCTTCTCCATGGAGTGTCCAGGCCAGGTCCAAACCACCATCTGAGAAGTTTGGAGCCTAGACTTACGAATGAGCAGGGCTAGAGTTCATACTCCTTAAATAGGTGTTGGTGTGCCATTCAGAGATGGGTCTGGAGGGTACTAAAATCACCAGATACACATGGCACAATGTTCTGGTAATTTTATTCAAGGATTTATTGTTTGGAAAAATAGTTTATTAACAAAGACAGTGTGGGTTTAGAATACAAAATGTTTTATGAATTTTTAAGCTAGGACTTGAGACTTGAAAGAAATTGTCTTGCTTGAAGATTCAGGGAAAGCCCTTGGAACCCCAGGCCAAGTTAGAAGTTTGGGAAACCTTTATGATCAGGATAATCATTAAAGCCTGTTCAGGGCCTGGAGTGGTGGCTCACGCCAGCAATCCCAGCACTTTGGGAGACTGAAATCGGAGGATGGCTTGAGGCTGGAAGTTCAAGACCAACCTGGGCAATATAGTGAGACCTTGTCTCTACAAAAACAAAAACAAAAACAAAAAAATTGTTGAACAAAAGTTAGCTGGGCATGGTGGCAGGTACCTATAGTCCCAGCTACTTAGGAGGCTGACGAATGGGAGCATCACTTGAACCCAAAAGTCTGAGGCTGTGGTGAGTTATGACTACACTACTGCACTCCAGCTTGGGTGACAGAGCAAGGCTCCTTCTCTTAAAAAAAAAAAAAAAAAAACTGTTTTAAACCGGCTCCAGCCTGTGGGCTCTGAAAAGCATCCCTTCCTTTCTTTCCTGGGGCCCCTATTCTTTCCAGAGGTGAGATAAAGACACTCCACTAGGTAAAAACTACTTCTCCCCTGTTCACACTGCACCATCTAACAAAAAGCCTTTCTGCCAGGACACTGTGGGAATCGTGGACTCCAGGACCCCTGGAGCCCTGTTGCAGAGTGAAGGTAGCCTGGAGCCAGGGATGCTGCTGCCCGACATCTTCTGAGGTTACGAAGATCCACCATTTCTAGTTGCATGACCTTAAGAACAGCTCTTAACTGTGACTGTGACTCAGTTTCCTCATGTGTAAAATGAGGATAATAATGTACTTCATGGTGCCAATAGAAGGATTGAATGACTAGTTATGAAGCGCTTAGAACCATGCCTAGCATACATGAAGTTCTATAAAACTATTTTAATGAGTAAATAAAACCTATTTCTCAAGATATTTTTAAATGTTTGGTCCCAGCAAACAGCCTTCTCTTACTTATACTGCCCCAACCAGAATTCCCATAGCAATGATGATATGGCTGTGTGATCAGTCAGGGTTTTCACTCCCTGTCACCATTGGCACCCCTCCTAATCCATGGTGCATGCAGAATTTGCATAGTAACTTGTGCTAATTATTCTAAACAAGGCCATCCAGATTAGGAAGAGAAAGATGTGTTTGACTTATAGATGCTTGTGATAGGCAGAATAATGCCCCCCAAAGATGCCCTTGTCCTAATCTCCAAATTCTGTGAATATGTTACCTTAAAAGGCAAAAGGGATTTTTGCAGATGTGATTAAGTTGTGAAACTGGAGATGGATGGAGGCAGAAGGTCAGAAAGGAGAGAAGATGCCACACTGCTGGCTTTGAAGATGGAAGAAGGGACCATGAGCCAAAGAAAGTAGGCAGACTTTAGAAGCTGGTGAAAGCAAGGGAACAGATTTGCCCTCTAAAGCCTCCAGAAGGAATGCAATTCTAACAATACTTTGCTTTTAGACTTCTGACATCCAGAGCTGGAAGATAATAAATTTATATTGGTGAAAACTACTAAGTTTGTGCTAATTCACTATAGTAGCAACAGGAAACTAATACGATGCTTAATACAAAAGACTTTCTCTGTTGGAACATGAAAAGCTCAGAGGCGCTGACTTCGCAGCAAGATGCCCAGAGAGAGCCATAACCCAGATGGAGAAAAGAAGCAAAGATAAAGACTGTAATTTTTAAAAGAAATATTTAGTACCATCCTCTGGTCTTTTTCATGATCAACTAGCAATGAGATCATTTGCCTCTGGTCAGAGATTGTACCTGCATTTTCCAGTAAAAAATGTGTTCTTTAGAACACATCTAAGGAATGTATTAGTTCCTTGAAAAGTTTCATTTTTGCTTTGTGCCAGGTCTTCCACTGTTTCTGTTGACTGTTATCTAACATTTATGGAGAGCCTTCTGTGTATCAGGCACTGTCCAAAGTATTTACATGCATTCAGTCATTTAGTCCTTCATAATAATTATTTGAAGTCTATACTGCCATTATGCCCATTTTTCAGATGAGAAAACTGAGACTCTGAGAGGGTAAGTAACTTTCCCAAAGGGATACAGCTAGACAGAGGAGCAGCCAGCCTTCAAACATAGGTAGTATGGCTCCAGAGTCCACAAGCCTAAGCTATATTATCTTGCTTCTCAAAACACTTAACTTCGTAAAGGCCAAGACTCAGTGTTATTCTTTCTTGTTTTATGTCCCCTACTTCTGCTCCACCGTGCCTAGCACATTTATTGAGCACCTGTTATTATTACTCCATGTGGTGGACACTTCCAGCTACATTACTTCATGTAATCTACTATAACCTCAAGTGCCTTATCCAAGGTCATACAAATACTGACAGGAGGAACTTCAAGCCTATGCTCATTGCAATCCACCATGCTGAGTTTCAGAAATAAAGGCACTGGAGTTGGAGCCAACAAGCCTGATTTAAGGCTTAGCTCTTTCACTTAATTCCTAGCTGTATGAATTGTGCCAGTCTCTTTACCACATGGGCCTGTTGTTTTGCCTCCAAAATGGAGATGATAAAACCCACTGCTGTGGTTTGAATGTTTGTCCTTTCTAAGACTTATGTTGGCATTTTATCTCCAATGTGGCAGTATTAACAGGTGGGGCATGTAAGAGGATCTATTAATTCATTCATGGATTGATGGGTTAATGAATTAATGTATTATCATGGGAGTGAGACTGGTGGCTTTATAAGAAGAGGGATAGAAATCTGAGCCAGCATGTTCAGTCCCCTTACCATGTGATGCCCTGTGCTGCCTTGGGACTGTACAGATAGTCCCCATCAGCAAAAGGCCCTTACCAGATGCAGCTCCTCGACCTCAAACTTCTCAGCCTCCATCACTGTAAGAAATAAGTTCCTCTTCCTTATGAATTATCTGGTTTCAGGTATTCTGTTCTAAGCAACAGAAAACAGAATAAGACACCTATCTTGTCGGGAGGGTTGTAACTTTCCTAGCTCCTGCTGGATGGGGCTGGTGGACACCACAACTGGAAGGCAGAACTGGCCTCTCTCCAGGCAGTAGTGGGCATCTGAGTCCGGCTGTTAGAGCAGAGCTGTGGGCAGTATCTCCCTCCTTATGAAGCCGGGCTCTGGGCCTCCCCTCTTGCCTCTTCTGAGGTCACCATCCAGTTGGAGGGCCTGGAGGTTGCTCCCTCACTGGGAGCAGCACTGTATCGCCTGCCCCGTCTCCCCTTCCTCATTGTTTCTCAGGGCTGACTGCATGTTCAAATCACTTGGGGAGTCCAGAGGGAATGTGAATGCCCAAATCCTGCCTCCAATTAGTGAAGTCAGAATCTCTGGAGCCAAGTATGAGTATTTTTGTTAAAGCTCCTCCAGTTGTATTAATGGGCAGCCAGGCTTGGGAATGCCAAGAGTAGCAGTTAAGAACTCAATCTTTGGAATCAATGAGACTCACATCTGCTCACATCTATGACTCACTACACAGTGATGGGCAAGTTACTCAAGTATTCCTTGCCTCAGTTTCTTCATTGGGGACTAATCAGTAGAGCAGTATTTTCCAACCTTTTTCATGACATGGCACACAGAGAAAATAAGAATATTTGTAGAGCATCCCAGAGTAAATGAGGCGGGAAGACCTTCTGAGACACTTTGATCACCTTGAGATCAGAGAAGATCTGTATCTATGCACGCTTGTGCCCCTTACAAAACAAGCTGGGAGGGAGGCTTTACAGAGAGGAGCATGTGGGGAGATTTTTATCAAGTCAACTCACCATAGGGTATTAGAGCTAAAAGGGACCTTAGTAAATTATATGTTCCAATCCCCTCATTTCACACTGAGGAGGAAACTGAGGCTAGAGACATGGGGTGACTCACTCGAAGACTGTGCTGGAGTGGTGTCAGCAATTGCCCTCGGTCAAAATCAAATGCCAGTCCAGGGAGCCATGTTCCCTCCCGTTGATCAGAGGGCAGCCATGAAAGAACCCTCCCATCCCTTGTCAGGGGATCTCACTTACATCACCCTGGATGACAGGTTGATTCATTGGCCCTACACTCTTGCAGCCCAGGAGGATGGCTGAGAGACAACCGTCTTGAAGTGTGGGTGCCTATGGGAAATGACAGCAAGTAAGTTTCTTTGCTCTTTTTCTTTTCAATCTGGAAAGCTGCAGTCAATGAGTGTGTGCAGAATTAAAGCCAGGATATAGGAACAGAGGTAAAATCGGAGAGACTGACAAGTCGACCACTCAGCATGCTGAAGTCATTTGTCTAGCTAGAGGATCATTTTTCCCCTTTAGGTTTATTTAAGTTGTGGAATGGCTGAGGTTTGGGGGAGCTGTTAGGGTTCTGACACTGGAGCTGCTTTTGCACTGCTGATTTATAACAGACTCATATGCTGGAAATGCTGGTTGCCCTGTTTGTATGCAGCCCGGAACCACCCACCCCCTCAACTCCACACCTCCATGCTGCATGTAGATGAAAATCCAGGATGTAAAATATGAAATCTGTTGGTGACAAAGAAAGGCTAGGAAGCCACTGGTTACAAGGGTTTGAAAGCAGAAGCCAGGTGCATTCTTTCCAGTATGGCTGCAGACTGTCTTTGAAACAGATGTCACCCGCTCCCCTGCCATTCTCTTTGCTTAGGGGAGGCGCAGAGTTCCAGAATGGGAGACAATAGGCATTAATATCCATTGGAATGACAGCTGTTTATGACTTGCTTTGCTCAGGACACGTGTCCCCTAAGCAGAATGATTAGCACTCCAGCAGAATACTATATTTGTGGGTAATCCAAAGTGAATGGCAGATCATTTGGCCTAATGGGAAGCAAGGTCCACATCAGCCTTTCTGGAAGTTCCCACTAAGAATAAATAATAAAATGAGTTCATAGCAGTAGCCTCCCTCCCCCTCATAACATGGTGAATTTGTTTAGTGTATCCTGGGAAAACTTACCTGCCTTGCCAGGGTGTTATGAGGATTAATTAATGTTTGTAAAGTGCTTGGAATTCCACTGAAGAAAGGTACCTTGTCGATGCAAATTATTATCATTATATAGTGCCTTTCATCCCGGAATCTCCGAGTGCTTCCCCAACAATTAATTAAGCCTCACCACACCCCTGCGAGGGAGGAAAGCATCATTCTGCCCACACTAATACGGCAGACTTTCTGCACCTGAATCACAGAGTTTAATGTTCAAGTCGCCCTCCAGGAGGGAGAGAGACTCCATTAGTGGGCATCCTAAGTGCTTCATAATACATGAGTTGCTAACAATGCAAGGCAAAGCACTATACACCCATACCTATGGCCATGAGGACTTGTTTAATTTTGTTTGGTTCCTAATTGTCTGGGCTGCTTGTTTTATTTTTCTTCCTTCTTTGTAAAGCAATAAGGTGCTTGTCGGAGGAGAGGCCAATTAGCAACTGTAATGAGTTACAGTGTTTTGAGACACCTTCTAATCCTATTCCTTAGCATCTATAACTCCAGAGACAGGCTGCACCCTTCCCCTCACCATACAGCCCTCCCCCCACAAAAGAAGTTAACTTACCTTTAGCAAAAATTGTAAAGGATTTACTAACAGGATGGACAGTTAGACGCCGTGTTAGCAATCTGGAAGTTGCATCATGTGAGCATCTTAAGTATGTTTTGTAATTCTTTTTTCATTACAAGTGCAGTAATTCATAAACACAAATCTCTTGTATTGGCTGCTTTTAGAAGGAGTCTGAAAATCAAGTGAGCATGTGTAACATTGCAGGGGGACGGAATGTGCTGGAGAAATATCAGCCTACACAGTCCTTACCAAATGCATTTTGAAACAGAACTTTTTGGCATTGGTTCTGGACAAGCTTTAAGACAGGAATTTCCCTAGGAGTCCAACTTTCTAGTCATGAAAACCTGGGAAGAAAAATCATGATTTCCAACTCTAATTATGTCTCAGAGGTTGAGTCATCATGTGACCTCAGAAACATTTCCTAAACTCACATAAAGCTTCCAATTTCTCTTGTGCACATCTCAGAGCTAGAACACTCAGTTTCCCAGTCGGGTTGACCACTTACCAGTCATGTTACCGTGGACGAGTCACTAACCTCTCTGAGGCCCAATTTCTTCATCCATAAAATGGGAACAGTGGTGGCTGCCCTAACCTAACCTAAGTTTTATGTTGTATGGATGGAATGAGGTCATTTTTATGTGGGAGTGCTTTGTAAACCATGAAAGCCATATAAGTGTAAGTGACTGCTAATAGCAGGAGTCAAGTCATCTTAAGAACCCTGCAGTTATAGGAAGACAGGCTTGTTCATAGTCATAAATCACACTGAGCAGTAGCCACCTTTAAGGTGTGGTGTGCTTATTATCTATGCTAGGTAGCACTGATAGGGAAGTTAGAGAGTTCTAAGACTGAAAATCTTCAGCATTATCAGATGGATTACACAACATGGTTTTGTTGGTCTAGCTTTTCCCAATCTTACCCCACCCTGCCGCCACCACCTAGTCTCCTAATTCCATTGAGGAATTATTTCCTAATACCATGTAGTCCTGGTTGGACTTTCATGTACAGAGTCTCCTCCACACCCTCATATAGGGTGGGCACCCAGGTTGGTCAATCAGAATATTCCGTCCTCTGGCCTAAGGGATGGGTGTCAACTCAAGCGTGGCCAATTGGAGGTATTTTCAATGATCGATGTACAGGTGTTGGGAGAAAGACCACTGAAATTGCTAAGCTGGGAGGATATGAGTTGTCTACCACTTGAACAAAGCCTGCTGGAGAGTGTCACCAAGCAAAGACAAGCTGAAGCAAGACAGAGATAATTACTGAAGACACATGTACATGATTGGGAAATGGTTGAATGTCTTCACAACATTACTTGTGCTCCTGAATCAAACCGTGCCTTGACTCCTGATTTCCCAAGTATATGAGCCAATGAATTCCCATTTTATTTAAGCTAATTTGAGTCGAATATCTATTCCTTGCAATAGTAAAAGGCTTACTGATACTGTCATGAACCAATGAAAAGCAGACAAGCTTTATCAGTTCACCTTTGGAGGAAGGTGAGCCACATAAACCTAACCTTCTTGATTAGATGAAGCAGTTGCTTTGTGAATCTTTTCATGGTACCTATGAAGTGGATAGAAAAAGTGATTTGAAATGACCTTGTTTTTCAAAGGGAATATAGTTAGTTGGCTTTCTCACATAGCCAGCAGAGCATCATTAGGAGCTTGGGGTCCATTCTCCCTGTCTGTTTCTTATATTTAAAGTATATTGTCAGCCAATATCCATTTTCCTAATATTAGTTCCTCTGGGCTTCCCCATCTCTTCTTTTTTTTTTTTTTTAAGTAGAGACAGGGTTTCACCATGTTAACCAGGATGGTCTTGATCTCCTGACCTTGTGATCCACCCGTCTCAGCCTCCCAAAGTGCTGGGATTACAGGCTTGAGCCACCGCGCCCAGCCTTCCCCATCTCTTCTACTCCTACCGCATCAGAAGTCTTCATTCTCTTCTCATTGCTCTGCCATTTGCATCATGTTATTCACAATAGGGTTATGTACTGCCCTGTGGATAGATTGAAAACTCTTTGGGGACAAGGTTGGAACTCCTGAATGTTTAGCACACTGCCTGATACATGGTGGGATCTTGCATTTTCTAAATTGGTGTTGGATGTGACATAGCACTCAGTAGATTTAAGGAAAGGCTAAGGCACAAAAGAATATTTTATTCTGAGATCAATCTGATTGGTTAGACCAGCCAAAGCATTCAAGTGTAACTGGTGTGTGTGTGGGTGTGTGTGCACATGCACATGTTTAGCTCACAGGCTTTTTGTCGACTGGATTGAGGTGCATGCGTACTAGAGTGCATGGTTATAAGCCTCAATTCCGGTACCCAGAGGCCTGGGTTTGAATCCTTATACAGTGTGGGACTTTTGGGTGAATCATTATATAATCTCTCTGTGTCTCATTCTTTTTATCTGTAAAAATAACAAAAAAATACTTCATTATCGTGAAAATTAAATTGACTTGCACCAGTAGGGTAGCTAGAACAGTGCCTGGATCACCGCAAAAACTCAATAAATGTAAGCTTGTATTGTTATGAATGAACTCTGGCTTAGAGTATTCATTCATCTGAGAGTACAGACACAGAATCCAACAGCTCCTCTCTACTACACAAGGTGCACTTCTTACGTTTCTTGATTGTTTTGCCTAAGAGGTTCAGCTGCTTGATTCTCCATACTGAATCACCGTCCTGTGGGGCTGGGCAGCAGGTGGCATGCTCGTAAAAGCCTATCATGGTGTGTCACCACCACGGCAAGTCACAGATGGTGTCCTGAGACACCGTGATGCAAACCAGCAAGAGGAGACCGAGATATCCATCAAGCTTCCGTGAAGAATCACAGAGCTCCTCATTGATGTGCTTGTCAACATTTTATCCACGTTTATTACCTTCGTGAGCATTTATTTTTCCTTATCATGTCCCAATGGTAGGTTTTCAGTCTCTACAGTTATGGACATAAACGTTCACATTTTCACCAATTTCCTTCCCAGTCAGCCCTCACCTGATCTGCATTTGCATCCTCTTGCTTGTGTGAGAAACATAGCTTGCTCACAAGTATCAAATGGATGAAACGTTTCTCATGGTAAGGCAAGTTTATGTGTCCTCTGAGGTCTCCCGCAAGGCACCTCCTGACCTCCACGCACTTCATTCATAGAGCTTTGAAATTTGTTCAACTTGCTGACAAATTGGAGAGTATTTACAGAGCAGGGATGAGTCAAATGGGGAACATGAACAGATGGAGAAGAGCCAGTTGTTATGCTTCAAGTACGTTTCCCACATTGGAATGTGTCAAAGCCTGGCGGTATACACTACATGCGAGTCACCCACATAGTATAAAACTGATTTAATTTACTACCAAACGCCTTCATTTTGCCATTACATAATCATAAATGTGCCCCCAAAGAGGCAGTGTTAGAACATAAGCCAGGGCAAAGAGCCAACCAGACATGAGTTCTAGTCCTAGTTATACAACCTCGTTCATGTTCCTACAAATCCTCAGCGGCCTTTCGGATCTGTGGCAGGACATACCTTGACACCACTCTGATCTGTGGACTTGTCTTTCATCTACTACCTGGTGAGCTGGGCGGGTTCGCGGCTAGATTCCTGGGCGTGCTGGAGACATACTGGGGAACTGACACTGGTGCCTTGAGATGTCCTGGCAACTCTCAGCTCCACCCGCCCCCACATCCTGTCTACTCTCTAGTGAAATTGCTGCTCTAAAAAAAGAGCTCCGAGCAGCTTGAGAAGGGCCTGAAGAGGACGGCCCTCCTCACATTTCCCCTCAAGGTCTTGCGGTTAAATCTCCCGCAAGCTCTAAGAGCAAATTGTCAGCGATCCACTTACCGGGCCCTAAACACCTCAGCCACATCTACCCGGATGAAGGAAATTGCTTTCAGGGATAGATGCATCTCAAGAAAGTTGGCTATAAAATGGATTTGTATAAAGAGAATTCCATTTTCTCCTGGCTTCCATTACAAAATTGGAAAATTTGTCACACTGGAGGAAAGAATCCTCTCAGGAGACAAAAATGAACATTTGGGATGAGAAGTTAATGTAAAGCCATAGCAATGACACGTCTCTCTTTGGAACGCACCAGTGCCTGCTGGGAACCACCTCATGGTTCACTTTCCCTTTGAATCATTTCCAGTGTTTTGTGGAAGTGTTGGAACTCATGAACCTGATACACACTGTCAGTCGTTCCCCTCCCCCACCCAAGACTTTTAGAATTGTCTCCATGAGCAAAGGTTCTATTTCCATGTTCTTGCACCTCACAAAACTGGCTACTGCTCATTTGTGTTAGTTTGAATACGGCTTTAGGCTGCAACATAACATTTTATTCATTCATTCACTTATTTATACCTCACTTCATTCCTATAAATAATTTGATGTGGCTTAAAGGAACAAACGAGATAAAATGGTGTATTTGCATTTCAGATTTAATTCTACTTGTTTCATTTTTACTTGCATTTCAGATTTAATTCTACTTGTTTGCCCTAATTAAATCAATTTTGACATTTTAATGTCGAGTCATAGCATTAAATAATAAATATTAATCTATTGGAGTTGAAAGAGTTTGAGAGGTCATCTAGGCTACCTCCCACCCAGTACAGCTTCCACCATAGCCTGTCCAGTGAAATGGAGTGATTTTTCTACCTTGGCTCTATAACAGATAGTAAGAAACTGCACAAAACTTTTCTCATGATGTGGTTCATGAGAAGCCCTAGTTTAAGATCTGAAGCTTGGTGAGTTTCCCAGTAGGTGAAGAAGAAAAGTTCTATTCCATCTGGAAAGACTCTGTCACCAATTACCCAGATAATTTCTCACTACCAGGGCATAAAGATAGTTTGTTCTCTCAGTAGCAATACCTGGGGAATGTCTAGCTTTTTCTCCTTGTTAAGGTTCCTAGAAAAGCAGAAGCCTTTGCTCTCTGCACCCTGGCTTTCTGCCACCTCCTCACTTCTAGATGAAAACTGCTCATTTCATTGTCAGTCACATTTGATTCAGTGGAATTTCCCAAACTGTCCACAGAGTCTTCCTGCCTCGAACTTCCCATTTGGGGTCTGTTCCCTGGGTTATTTCTGCTTTAAAGACTGTGTAATTGTGAATAAGGCACTAGGTCCTTCTGTTACACCCACAAGGGGTTATTCTGGCTTTCCCCTGGGAGCGCTGGGAGGACGTGGGCAGAGACTTTGAGCTATCAGCTTAGCTGCCCAGCTGAGTGCCAGAGACTTCTGATCTCTCCCTACCTATTCTGTGAGGGTCAAGGGCACCTTCTTCTGCCAATGGCACATAATCCCTCAGTACTGTGAAAAGTGCCACCTGTCGCTTTGTTCCAGCATCATAGGGAACATCCACATAATGCAAAGTTGGTGTGTCAGTCTGCACTCACTAGACTATGCTGCTGGAAACCCCAAACCTCAGTAACTTATAGCACAAAGGTGCTGGGACTTATAGCATGGCCCGTCTGCAGCCCAGCTCTGCCCCTCACAACTGCTGGGGATCCAGGCTGATAGGGATCCTTTGGCTGGTGCATGCCATTGTCATGACAGAGGCAAAGAGCAGTGTCCAAACCTCAGATAGCTCTCCCAGTGTCTGCTCACAAGTGGCGTATGTCACTGTTACATTCTAGTGACCAAAGCACATCATATAGCCCTGTCTGATGTCAAAGGGGTGGGGAAGAATACTACAGCTTAGCAAAGGACAGATACCACTCTATCCAGCAAAGGAGAGACGTATAATCCTTTCGCAGTGAGAGAGGTGAATTGGGACCAATAAAGCAATCGATCTCAGTTGGTGACATTACAGTTTGGGGAAGGCTCCCATAGAGGAGCTCACTTGTTTACATCAATTATAACCTATCATAGAGTTTCACTGTCCAGATTTTGGGGGCATCAGCTCACTGCCGTTTCTTCCAGAAGCACTGAGTGTCCTCTGTAGATTTTCCTGTCCCTTCGTCATGCCACCCCCTTCACTCTCTGCCTCCCCATCCGCACACAGTCACATAGCACCTGGGTTCGCTTTCTTCTGCTCTCCAAAATTTCCTACCTCCCCTTCTTTTCCAGGCTGCTATCCTTCCCAAAGCCTCCTCTAGCGCCTAGAGGTGTGATACACAGATGTCCTTTCCTGCTCCCATTTCCCTTGCTGGGTGAGGTAAGGGGAAGCCTCAAGTCCTTCTGGTGAAGGAAGGACGGCAAGACATAGCATGGTCTTGACTGCAGGAGGCAGCTTGCTTTCATTTGCTCTCGCTCTGAATTTCTTTAGTTATGATCACATATTTAACATAAATCAGATATCGCACACTACAAGAGTTTACCTTCTGCCAATGAACTTCCCTGAGTTTATAGATGAGACTCATTCTCCCTGCTAGCAAAGCTCTGTTCCTTCTTTTTCTTTTCTTTCTTTTCTTTTTCTTTTTTTTTTTTTTTTTTTTTTTTGAGATGGAGTTTCGCTCTTGTTGCCCAAGCTGGAGTACAATGATGTGATCTCAGCTGACTGCAACCTCCACCTCTCCAGTTCAAGTGATTTATCCTGCCTCAGCCTCCTGAGTAGCTGGGACTACAGGTATGCACCACCACCACCATGCCCAGCTAATTTTTTTGTGTTTTTTGTAGAAACGGGGTTTCACCATGTTAGCAAAGCTGGTCTTGAACTCCTGACCTCAGGTGATCTGCCCGCCTTGGCCTCCCAAAGTACTGGGATTACAGGTGTGAGACACCACACTTGGATCTGTTTCTTCTTATGCTAAGATGTTACCTGTCTCTTTCACCACCTTTGGTTCCGTATGCATTACTTTCCTGTTAACTTGTCTCTGGAAGATATGCCCAGTGGTTGCACTTTTAAGATTTCTTTCTCTCTCTCTCTCTCTCACTGTGTGTGTGTGTGTGTGTGTGTGTGTGTGTGTGTGTGTGTGTTCCAGTTTTTGTTTATTTGTTTTGCCTGGACTGCAGGGGATAAGTAAATTCATTTCTGCCACTCAGTCATATGGGAGCCCTGAGCAGGGTATTATCCACATCTGTTGAACTGTCTTACCACCACCACCTTCCTCCTCTCTTCCAAAAGTACCACTATTTCTTTATAACTCTCAGGACCATCCTCCTGCCCACAAGATGCTCAGTACAGATGAGCAATTTTCAATCTTATGTTCAAATGTGCTTCTCCCGGCATTGCACTGTGCCTTATTGTTGGTGCACAATTTCATAATTCTGTTTAAGCCCCCACATAACGTAGAGAAATAGCCCAGGGTTGTTGCCACGCAATGACACTTCAAGATGATCTCCAAAACAATGCTTCTGTGCACCAGGACCTTCATGATCCCTTTTAGCAAACTGTCTATGTCTTTCTTGAGGTTCAGGAGTACACGTGCAGGTTTGTTACATAGGTAAATTGCATGCCATGGGGTTTTGGGGTACAGATTATTTTGCCACCCAGGTAATAAGCATAGTACTTGATAGGTAGTTTTTTTTATCCTCTTTCTCTTCCCACCCTCCACCCTCAAGCAGGCCCCAGTGTACATCGTTCCCTTCTTTGTGTACCTGTGTTTTCAATATTTAGTTCCCACTTAAAAGTGAGAATATGTGGTATTTGGTTTTCTGTTCCTGCATTAGGTCACTTAGGATAATGGCCTCCAGCTCCATGCATGTTGCTGCAGGGTACATGATCTCATTCTTTTTTATGACTGTGTAGTATTCCATGGTGTATATGTACCAAATTTTTTTTATCCTAGCATTTAAGTTGATTCCATGTCTTTGCTATTGTGACTAGTGCAAATTTTCTTTTTCTTTTTATTTTTTGAGATGGCGTTTTGCTCTTGTTGCCCATGATGGCATGCAATGGTGCAACTTCAGTTCACCTCAACCTCTGCCTCCCAGGTTCAAGTGATTCTCTTGCTTCAGCCTCCCGAGTAGCTGGAATTACAGGCATGCACCACCATGCTTAGCAATTTTTTTGTATTTTTAGTAGAGACGGGGTTTCTCCATGTTGATCAGGCTGATCTGGAACTCCCAATCTCAGGTGATCTGCCCACCTCAGCCTCCCAAAGTGCTGGGATTACAGGTGTGAGCCACTACGCCTAGCCAAATAGTGCAAGCTTTCTATAGTTACTTAAACAACTCCAGTTTGAACACTGCATACCCCACCCAGTCTCCTCTGATGGATCAGACAAGGAGCTCCTCTCCCTCAAGCCTATGACTCACAGAATACTCTGGCGAGAGGGGACCTTACCACTGGCCCAGATCAAGACCCTAGTGCCATTTAGGTATGCAGTTGTCTTGTGTCCACCTAGAAAGGTTATGACCTTTGACCCTCACTATGTTTGCATTCCTGCCCTTGTGCCTAATCCTGCTGTTTGGGACAAAGGATGCTAACCTATAAGTTGCTAGTTTCTTTCTAGCAAAGTATGGGCAACCATTGAAATCATATAAAGCCAACCACCTCATGAAAGAACACACATTGAGAGAGGGCTGTTTAAACAAATGAACTCAGTGAGCTCCCGCCTCATAGAACCATGAAGTGGAATGAAAACCAGTCTTCTAGAGAGAACAATTGATTCCAACCCCTTCATTTTATAGAGGAAGAAACAGAAATCCAGAAAGTCAAGTAAAACTTGCTTGCCAGGCTGGTGAATGACAGGAAGTAGATTTCTTATCTCTTAAAGCTTTGCCATGTCCCGCCTTGAACTAAGCACAGTAATTTTTTTCAAGAGACAACGAACTCACAAGGAGATATGTTTTATTTTTATTGCTGCATAATATTTGTCCATATTTACGGGTACATGTGATATTTTGTTACATGCATAGAATGTGTAATGATCAAGTCAGAGTAATTAGGGTATCTGGCACCTGTATTTATCATTTCTGTGTGTTGGAAACATTTCGAGTCCTCTCTTCTAGTTATTTTGAAATACACAATACACTGTTGTTAACTATAGTCACCCTACTCTACTATCGAACATTGGAACTTTTCTAACTGTACGTTTGTATCCATTAACTAACCTCTCTTCATAACCCTTAGCCCACCTGTGTTTATTTCCTAGCATCTGATATCTATCATCCTACTTTCTACCTCCTTAGCCCACCTGTGTTTATTTCCTAGCATCTGATACCTATCATCCTACTTTCTACCTCCATGAAATTAACTTTTTTAGTTCCCACATATGAGTGAGAACATGTGATTTTGTCGTTCTGTGCCTGCCATATTTCACTTAACATAATGACCTCCAGTTCCATCCATGTTGCTGCAGATGACAGGATGTCATTTTCTATGGCTGAATAGTATTCCATTGTACATATATACCACATTTTTAATCCATTCAGACATTAATGGATACTTTGGTTGATTCCATATATTTCCTTTCCTTTGGATAAATACCCAGTAGGGGGATTGTTGGGTTATATGATAGTTCTATTTCCATACTGTTTTCCATAGTGGCTGTACTAATTTACATTGCCACCAACAGTGTGTAAGAGTTCCCTTTTATCCACATCCTTCATCTGTTACTTTTTATCTTTTTAATAATTGGCATTGTAACTGAAGTAAGATGATATCTCACTGTGGCTTCGACTTGCATTTCCCTGATAATTAGTGATGTTGAACATTTTCTCATTTTTCAACATTCTTCAAAATCTCTCAAATTTGGCCACTTATATGTCTTTTTTTTTTTTTTTTTTTTTTGAGACACAGTCTCGCTCTGTCACCCAGGCTAGAGTGCAGTGGCACAATCTCGGCTCACTGCAAGCTCCGCCTCCTGGGTTCATGCCATTCTCCTGTCTCAGCCTCCCAAGTAGCTGGGACTACAGATGCTCACCACCATGCCCAGCTAATTTTTGTATTTTTTAGTAGAGATGGGGTTTCACCATGTTAGCCAGGATGGTCTCGATTTCCTGACCTCATAATCTGCCTGCCTTGGCCTCCCAAAGTGCTGGGATTACAGGCATGAGCCACTGTGCCTGGACTTTCTATGTCTGTTTTTTTTGGGGGGGGGGGGGGGGGGTGGGGAATGTCTATTCACATCCTTTGCCCACTTTTTAATGGGATTATTTTATTTGTTTTTATACCGTTGAGTTGTTTGAGTTCCATGTATATTCTGGATATTAGTCCCTTGTCAGATGAATAGTTTGGAAATATTTTCTCCCATTCAACAGGTCGTCTCTTTACTCTGTTTTGTTTCCTTTGTTGTGCAGAAGCTTTTTAGTTTATTATGGTCCTAGGTGTCTATGTTTGTTTTTGTTGCCTATGTTTTTGAAGTCTTAGCCATAAATTCTTTGCCTAGACCAATGTCCTGAAGTGTTTCCCCTATGTTTTCTTCTAGTAGTTTTATAGTTTTAGGTCTTAAGTCTTTAATTTACCTTGAGTTGATTTTTGTATATGGTGAGAGATGGGGGTCCAGTTTAATTATTCTGCATATGGATATCCAAGTTTCCCAGCATCATTTATTTAAGAAGTTATCCTTCCCCCAATGTATGTTCTTGGCATCTTTGTTGAAAATCCTTTGGCTGTAAATGTATAGATTTATTTCTGGGTTCTCTATTCTGTTCCATTAGTCTATATGACTGTTTTTATAGCAATACCATGCTGTGTTGGTTCCTCTACCCTTGCAATGTATCAGGTAGTGTGATGCCTCCAGCTTTCTTCTTTTTGTTCAGAATTGCTTTGGCTATTTGGGCTTTATTTTGGTTCCATACAAACTTAAGGACTATTTTTTCTATTTTGGTGATAAACAACATTGGTATTTTGAAAGCGGTTTTATCGAATCTGTAGATTGCTTTGGGTAGTGGTCATTTTAACAATATTAATTCTTCTAATCTATGAACATGGAATGAGATACATGGAATGTCTTTTCATTTGTATGTGTCACCTTTAATTTCTTTCATTAGTGTTTTGTAGTTTTCCTTGCAGAGATCTTTTACTTCCTTGGTTAAATTTAGTCCTAGGTATTTTATTTTATTTTTTGTAGCTATTGTAAATGGGATTGCCTTGTTGATTTGTTTCTCAGTTAGTTCCTTTTTTGGTGTATAGAAATGCCATTGATTTTTGTATTTTGATTCTGTATCCTGCAACTTTACTGAATGTATCTATCAGATCTAAGAACTTTTTGGAGGAGTCTCTAAGTTTCTTTAGATGTAAGACCATGTCATCTGCAAAGAGGGATAATTTGACTTCTTATTTTTCCATTTGGACACCTTTTATTTCTTTCCCTTATCTGATTGCTCTGGCTAGGGCTTCAGGAACTACATTGAGTAAGTGTGGTGAAAGTGGGCATTCGTCTCTTGTTCTAGTTCTTGGATAAAAAGCCTTTGACTTTTCCCCATGATATTAGCTGTGGTTTTGCCATATATGGCCTTTATTGTGTTGAAAATGTTCCTTCTGTGCCTAGTTTGTTGAGAGTTTTTATCACGAAGGGAGTGTATTAGTCCCTTCTCATGCTGCTGTGAAGAAATACTCAAGACCAGCTAATTTATAAAGAAAAGAGCCTTGATTGACTCATAGTTCTGCATGGCTGGGGAGGCCTCAGGAAACTTATAATCTTGGCAGAAGGCATCTCTTCACAGAGCAGCAGGAGAGAGAATGAGTGCAAGCAGGGGAAATGCCAGACACTTATAAAACCATCAGCTCTCATGAGAACTCACTCACTATCATGAGAACAGCGTGAGGGCAACTGCCCCTCTGATCCAATTATCTCCCACTGCGTCCCTCCCAAGACATGTGGGGATTATAGGATTATAACTCAAGATAAGATTAGGGTGGGGACACAAAGCCCAACCATATCAGAGAGGGATGTTAAATTTTATCCATTTTTTTGGGCATCTATTGAGATGATCATATGGTTTTTGTCCTTCATCCTATTGATGTGATACATCACATTTATTGATTTGAATATGTTAACCCATCTTTGTATCTCTGGGATAAGTCCCACATGATCATGGTATATTATCTTTTTGATATGCTGTTGGATTTGGTTTGCTGGTAGTGTGTTGATGGTTTTTGTATCCATATTCACCAGGGATATTGGTCTGTAGTTTTGTTGTTGTTGCTACATCTTTGTCTGGTTTTGGTATCAAGGTAATGCTGGCCTCATAAAATGAGGTAGGGAGAATTCCCTCTGCTTCAATTTTTTGAAATAGTTTGAAGAGAATTGGTGTTAGTTTTTTAGAGTTTGGCAGTAAAGCCATCCAGTCCTGGACTTTTCTTTATTGGGAGATAATTTTCATTATGAATTCAATCTCATTACTCATTATTGGTCTGTTCACATTTTCTGTTTCAATTATGGTAGGCTGTACATGTCCAGGAATGTATGCACTTCCACTAGGTTTTCCAGTTTGTTAGTTATTTATAACAGTCTCTGATAATCATCTAATCAAATGTATCATTTTTTAAAATGATACATTTTCCAATCAAATGTATTGTTTTGAAAAATAATTTTGAGACTCATTTCTGTGATATCAATCACAATGTCTTTTTTTTGTTTGTTTCTAATTTTGTTTATTGGGTCTTCTCTTTTTCTTAGTCTAGCTAGCAGTTTATTGATTTTATTTATCTCTTCAAAAAAGTTAGCTTTTTGTTTCATTGATCCTTTGTATTTTTTAAACTTCTATTTTGTTTAGGTCTGCTCTGATCTTTATTATCTATTTCCTTCTATTAATTTTGGGTTTGGTTTTCTCTTGCCTTTCTAGTTCCTTGGGGTACATCATTAGATTGTTTAGTTGAAATCTTTGTACTTTTCTGACGCAGGTGTTTATTGCTATAAACTTTCCTCTTAGCACTGCTTTTGTTGTATCCCATAGATTTTGGTATGCTGTGTTTTGATTTTCATTTAAGAAATATTTTTATTTCCTCCTTAATTTCTTTTTTGACCCAATGGTTATTCAGAAGTATGTTGTTTAATTTCCACATATTGGCACAATTTCTAAAGTTCCTCTCTACAAGAAAATCTTTGTAATATTCTGATTTTTGAGAATGTTGTATGACAAATAATGGCAACTTGTCCTTACTTAGATAGCAGTTGGTTAGTTGGTTTATTTAACTTAGTTCCCAGTGGAAATAGTGGAAATAACATTCAGTGGTTCTCCCCACCTAAGTACACCCTATCTTCTTGTACCTGAAAGACATTCAAAACAACAATAGACAAGTTATCACCCAGTAGTGTTTCTCTTACTATCCATGTAAGTCATGCCTGGGGCTATCCCTCCAGCGCTCACTGGCAGTCTATGTGTCTAGGTGTGTCTATGCTTACAGATACACTGAAGGAGGAGTTGTTTCTTTGCCTGGCCTCAACTATGCCCCAGGAGCAATTAGGTTCTTAGTAAATGCTATTGTAGGGTAACATGTTTTTACTACAGTGATGTTTTTATTTTTTTTAATCAACATCCTGGTGACAGACCCCAGGTTGGCCAGCTGATGCTAATTTGTGGTATGTTGCAAGATTTATTTTGTAATCTATTCCTAAATTCTTGTGTAGACACATGAGTAAATAAACCATGTAGAAGAAAGGTAGAAGAGCTGAAGTTTGGAGTCTGAATGTAGCCCTCTGGTGAGAGTACAGAACTTGGTGTCAGAAGTTTAGAGTTTAATTTCCTGCTCAGCCAACAATTCTTTGTGTGATAAATAAACTGACATCCCAACCGCAGGCAGACTGTCTAAACAACTCTAGAGCAGGGGGATCTGTTTATTTTGCAATTAGCAAAAGGTAAAGAGTCTTGTCTGAAACACTTAGTTAGGATCCCAGACTTGACACTCTTTCCACTGGCTGTACGTGCATCCTTCTCTAAACAAACCTCCCACCATCACCTTTTGAGAGAATCTGAGAATTTAAAAAACTCTAACAAATACCATAGCAGTATTTGTTCAAATTGACTTTTAAAACTCTTTCATTGGATTTAGGGTTTCTTCTAACATGTTACCCTTGGAAATGAAGGATCAAGATATGAAAGCCATCTTAACAGTATTTCTGATGGAATTGCCCTGGTGAGGATTTTTCAAATAGTAGCAGAGGAGGCTTTGATTTCTTCCCATCACAATGTTGCAAATGAGCCTAAATACAGCTTTGCATTTGTTTAACTGAAAGCTGCCATTTCTCAGTGTCAGTTGGGTGTTATATCTCAGAATGACAAGTGCTGCTAACTTCGGCTACCAAAAAAAAAAAAAAAAAAAAAATTACCAATCTTAGCATATCTTCACCAGAGTATAATTGTTAAAATGATTCTATGAGAGACTGTACAAGAAAAAAAATGTACAAAAGTTGGAATTACTTAGGGAAATGGATGGGATGGATTTGCATTTGATATGACTTAGAGTTGGTAAGGTGAAGAAAAGCATAAACATATTGAATTTCCCTGACCTGGGCAAATTCATCACTAGTAACAGAAGTAATAACAACGACAATACAAATAAAGACCATAGAATGATACAAAGGTCTTTCAAAGATTTTTACACATTTTGGTCTAAATAATAGTTTCAGAACCAATTTCAAGCAAATATACTTAGTTCCATGTCAATCTAAACTTATAGGGTTGATCAATTCTGGAGCCCTCAGTCACTTTAAAAATTTGGGCTCCCCAATGACTTTCTTCACAGAATTGGAAAAAACTGCTTTAAAGTTCTTATGGAACCAAAAAAGACCCCACATTGCCAAGACAATCCTAAGCCAAAAGAACAAAGCTGGAGGCATCATGCTACCTGACTTCAAACTATACTACAAGGCTACAGTAACCAAAACAGCATGGTACTGTCACCAAAACAGAGATATAGACCAATGGAACAGAACACAGCCCTCAGAAATAGTACCACACATCTACAGCCATCTGATCTTTGACAAACCAGACAAAAACAAGAAATGGGGAAAGGATACCCTATTAAAAAATGGTGCTGGGAAAATCGGCTAGCCATAAGTAGAAAGCTGAAACTGAATCCTTTCCTTACTCCTTATATGAAAATTAACTCAAGATGGATTAGAGACTTAAATGTTAGACCTAAAACCATAAAAACCTTAGAAGAAAACCTCGGTAATACCATTCAGGACATAGGCATGGGCAAGAACTTCATGTCTAAAACCCCAAAAGCAATGGCAACAAAAGCCAAAATTGACAAATGGGATCTAATTAAACTAAACAGCTTCTGCACAGCAAAAGAAACTACCATCAGAGTGAACAGGCAACAGGGAGAAAATTTTTGCATCTACTCATCTGACAAAGGGCTAATATCCAGAACCTATAAAGAACTCAATCAAATTTACAAGAAAAAAACAAACAACCCCATCAAAAAGTGGGCAAAGGATATGAACAGACACTTCTCAAAAGAAGACATTCATACAGCCAACAGACACATGAAAAAAATGCTCATCATCACTGGCCATCAGAGAAATGCAAATCAAAACCACAATGAGATACCATCTCACACCAGTTAGAATGGCAATCATTAAAAAGTCAGGAAACAACAGGTGCTGGAGAGGATGTGGAGAAATAGGAACACTTTTACACTGTTGGTGGGACTGTAAACTAGTTCAACCATTGTGGAAAACAGTGTGGCGATTCCTCAAGGATCTAGAACAGAAATGCCATTTGACCCAGCCATCCCATTACTGGGGATATACCCAAAGGATTATAAGTCATGCTGCTATAAAGACACATGCACACATATGTTTATTGCGGCACTATCCACAATAGCAAAGACTTGGAATCAACCCAAATGTCCATCAGTGACAGACTGGATTAAGAAAATGTGGCACATTTACAACATGGAATACTATGCAGCCATAAAAAAGGATGAGTTCGTGTCCTTTGTAGGGACATGGATGCAGCTGGAAACCATCATTCTCAGCAAACTATCGCAAGAACAGAAAACCAAATACCGCATGTTCTCACTCATAGGTGGGAATTGAACAATGAGATCACTTGGACACAGGAAGGTGAGCATCACACACTGGGTCCTATTGTGGGGAGGGGATAGCAGGGAGGGATAGCATTAGGAGATATACCTAATGTAAATGACCAGTTAATGGGTGTAGCACACCAACATGGCACATGTATACATATGTAACAAACCTGCATATTGTGCACATGTACCCTAGAACTTAAAGTATCATAAAAAAAAAAAAAAAAAAAACAATTGGGCTCCCTTCGAATAGTGCCTTTTAAAGATTATTTACATTTTGAGTCACAAAAATGTGCTTTTCTATATCGTATCTCAAAAGTACAGTTTTGCATAAGCCAAGGTGCCCCTTAATGGAAACATGACTGTGCTATTGGTGCCTTCTAGATAAGCAGTTGCCTTTCATCTAGGGTGCCAGCTTCCTGATGCTGCTTCTTGGTATATATGTGTCTGCCCCATTGGGGAAGGTGGGAGGGAATGGATTTAGAAGATTGGGTATAGCGCTGCTAAACTCTAAGTCAATTTGCCTGATCATGCATTTTCAGGCAATTAAGGAAATGCACTCGAAAGTTAACTCATAGGAATGTGCACTGGGCACTGAGTGAGGTCCACTGACTCATTTCTTTCTTAAGGATGATGTATCATTGATTCCTCAGTGGGATCTCCTTGGTCTGGTTCTCCCATCCCAATGGATGTCAACAAGGGTTCCTGGAGAGGAAGGATGGAAGACTTGGGTCATCTATTCTCTAATCAAATGTATAATTAAAAAAATAATTTTGAGGCCGGGCGTGGTGGCTCATGCTTGTAATCCCAGCACTTTGGGAGGCCGAGGCGGGTGGATCACGAGGTCAGGAGATGGAGACCATCCTGGCTAACATGGTGAAACCCCGTTTCTACTAAAAATACAAAAAATTAGCCGGGTGTGGTGGCAGGCGCCTGTAGTCCCAGCCACTCGGGAGGCTGAGGCAGGAGAATGGCGTGAACCAGGGAGGCGGAGCTTGCAGTGAGCTGAGATCGTGCCACTGCACTCCAGCCTGGGTGACAGAGCGAGACTCCGTCTCAAAAATAATAATAATAATAATAATAGTAATAGTAATTTTGAGACTGAGAAGCCTACTACTTAAGCCATAACTAAGGAACAAGTCTGCATTAAAGTAAAATTACCGGCATGCTGAAAAAGGTGGCTTAGGAAATTAAAACTCACAAGGTCAGGGGAATTTTTAGAAAGGCAGAATTATCTGGGTCCTTAAGGAAAAGAAATAGAAAAATTTCTGTACTAATTCTTTTCTTTCTTTAAACAGTCTAGAGGTTTACTGAATTACAGTTATAAGTAAGAAGAAAGCAGTTTGCCTTTCTTGGGGAAGAACATTTTAAGCTCTTATTTTTTTGCTTTTAATATTAACGGAGTTTCTGAGAATTCTAAGAAAAGGCTCTTCCTAGTATCACAAAAAGAAAGGGCAATAAAATTTTGAATTTGGTTTATATGGTTGGCATTTAGGAAAATATAATAAATTATTTTGATGCATTGACTGGTAAGTTTTTTGGTGATTCATATCAGGTTGCCGTATTTATTTTAAGACCTAGTATATAAATCTCATTTCCATTAATTCAAAAAACATTTATCAAGCACCGATCACGTAACTGAAACTGAGTTAAACACTGTGATTCTCTGATGAGAGCAATACTACTATTTATTTAATGATAAGTAAAATCAAATAAAAACTATGCTACATTAGGCCCTTGCTAATACAAATTTAATAGAATCAGAGCTGGAAAGCTGAAAAATATTTTAGAGGTCATCTAATCTATGACAACTTATACACACAAAAGTATATTTTACATGGGACCCAGAACAGTTGTGTATGTTTATATTTCATATATATATCCTTTTATATACATATTATATATGTATGGATATATATATTTATGTATATACAAACCAGTTTCGTGAAACAATACATATTCTTATTTTATTCTAATTTATTACGTTAAAAATGCTGATCACAGTTCTCTAAATTGATTTTATAACCCATTAATGAATCTCAGTCTGAACTCTGAAAAACACTAATGTAATACAACAGTAAGACCCCTTATCTTAAAGATGAGATTGAGCCTGAGCCAGGTTACTTGCTTACATTAGAGCGTTGGTTAGTGGAAGGGCTAAACCAGATTTCCTGATTGCTGGTTTCCTGGTCTATCACATTATCTTATTTTCTTCTTAGAACTCATTATCACCAT
Source organism: Piliocolobus tephrosceles (assembly GCF_002776525.5). Lineage (NCBI taxonomy): Eukaryota > Metazoa > Chordata > Mammalia > Primates > Cercopithecidae > Piliocolobus > Piliocolobus tephrosceles. Next base: position 92,133,370 of record NC_045444.1, read on the forward strand.
CTGAAATATCCTGCTCATTGCTGTCCTGAGTGTTATCTGTCTTTCCCTTAAGGAAGTGAAGCTCCTGTGAGAATAGCCACCTTCACAGATGCACTGGCAGTTATTCCACTCATGCAGAGCTTGGCATATAGCATATGTTCCATACTTTTTTTACAAAAAATCAACAAGGGCTCTAAATTGGACCCTGCTTTCTATCAAGTGTAGATTCAACTGAATAGTTTGGTAGGGTCACTGCTGTGGAATAACAACCTGCCTTTTCATGAGTGAGGAAAAAGAAGATGAAACAAGGGACCCAAGGCACACGCAGCATCAACACGAAAGCCAGAACCAGAATCTAGGTCTCTTGACCCCTGTTCAGGACCCTGAGTTCCCTATCCTATGATACGTTGTCTTATATCTTTAGTCTAATAATATTATTAAGTTGACTTGCCCCAGAATACTCCTCTCCCCTAAAATATAACTCTTCTTTTTTTTTTTTTTTTTTTTGAGATGGAATCTTGCTCTGTTACCCAGGCTAGAGAGCAGTACGATCTCGGCTCACTGCAACCTCCACCTCCTGGGTTCAAGTGATTCTCCTGCCTCAGCCCCCTCAGTAGCTGGGATTACAGGCACCTGCCACCACGCCTGGCTAATTTTTGTATTTTTAGTAGAGATGGGGTTTCGCCATGTTGACCAGGCTGGTCTCAAACTCCTGACCTCAAGTAGTCTGCCGCCTCAGCCTCCCAAAATGCTGGGATTACAGGCGTGAGCCACTGCGCCCCACCAACTCTTCCATTTTCTAAGGAGTAGGGGAGCTCAGTGTTGGAGAAGTCACACTATTTATGAGAATACTGTCAGTCAAATACAGCAAGACGAACACATACTTCCAGGTGTGTTGAACGGCCAAAAATCACATTTATTCCTTCTAAGTTATAATCAAATGAAATGAGAAATCAAATGGGAAATGTTTTCACATGCTAGATCCTTGCCAAATTCTAGCAAAGAAACACAAAGTCAAGTAAATATGTAATTTAACCTTAGGGTAATTTTTAAAGGGAAGCAAATTGCTTCTGGTCAGTGGTTTTTGTTTGGACAAGTTTCCAGAATGAATTTTAAAACATCTTAGAAACTAAACTCTGGGAATCCATGTCACAGAAAAAGGGAATCAGAGAGAGAGAGAGAGAGAGAGAGAGAGGTGGGATTAGAGAGAGCTTCTCACTTTTAGGCTACAGGAGAAACCTCACATTCTGCAAAATGACCACTGTTCAAAATAGGTCAAATTGCAATTTACCGTAATCCATCAAAACTCTAATGGCCACTGGAGAAATCTCCAGCTTCATCTGGTCCAGGGCTTAAGGGTTCCTTAGGGCAAGTGCACCCCAGGCTTTTTCTTTATAACCCCAGCATGCCCAAAGTGGACTCTATCCATCTTGGATCTTCAGTAAACATATGACTCTAACAAATGTGACCGAGAGCCGGTGTCTTTGATCCTAAAATAAAAGTTTTCACTGAATTTTGATGAGTAGCATTGGGCATAGAGTTTGGGGCAGCTTGGGGAATATTCTACCTTCTGAATCAGATTCAGCAAATAATAAATGAAGGCATTCCATGATTTTTCCGGTGACTCTAGACCAGGGTTTCCTAAAATTGTTGTCACTTTTTTAAAGGTGGGGAGGGAAAGTTTGGATTAGAAAGAGAGAAGGAGATACCAGCTAAAAGCGATCGTATTTATTGTGCTCTAGAAACAATTTCCCATTTAATATTACTCCAGCATAAATGTTGCCCCTGCATTCCATCCACAATGCAAAACATCAGGGTACGGGACTCCCATGAGGGCTTGTTTCTGCTTAATGTACCCTGGGGGAAAGCCTAGAAAACATTAAAGCAGTAGCTAGGAGCTTTAATGAAGTTAGCCTGCTGAAACCAGGGGAGGTATGCCCGAAATACACCTGAAAGCACTTTGATTATGGCATCGGCATCGGCTTCAAAAGAAGCCCCTTCCTTCGTTTTTTTTTTTTAGCTCTGCTGCCCTGAGAACTAGAATTACACCTTTATATTCAGGTTAATTTCGCTGTCTTGCTGAGGCCTGAAAGCATTTCTAAGCATTCTGAAGATGTAAGGGAAGCGAGCTGTTCCTCTCAGTCCTATCCACCACTTCGCAAGCCCAAATGGACAGAGGGTGCTCAGAACCCTTCAGTTTGAAACATGTCCTGAGAATGTAAAGTCCAGCACAATAAATGCCTTCCAGTTCTGAAAAAAAAAAGGTCACTTCCTACTTTCTGCTAACGTTGAGTCAGTCGGGCTCCACAGGTTTGCTTTAAAAAAACAAATCAAACCAAACCAAAACAAAACCTCAGATAATCCCTGGCCTTCATAAGCTATCCCTCCTCTAACACACACACTGCCTTTAGCTTTTTAATATCATCACCTCGCTCTCTATTTCCTTTTGTTTTATAATGCTTGTGTTTCTTTCTTTCTTCTTCTTCCTCTTTTTTCCATTTTTCTCTTTGGCTGGTCTCTCTGCTTAGCATTCCTTTCATTTCCTTTTTCATCTCTCTCCCTCTGGGATTTTAGTTCCTCATTTCTGCTTCTTGTTTCCTTTTCTGGTCACAGCTGCCCCCTAATGGTTTTCAAGATCATTACTGCTTTGAACTAGAGGAAAGAGGGAGGGAGAGAGCTAGAGAAGGAAAGTTAGAGAGAAACATAAAATGTATCTTTGCTTTTAACTTGCAATATCGTTTCAATATCTCTGGAAGAATATGCAAAACCTGCATCAATGGGGAAGAAGTGAACTGGAAAACTAAGGGACAGGTATGAAGTTTCTACAGGATACTTTTTTTGTGTAATTTGAATTTTTAAAAGATGCGTATGTACTACTTATTTTCTTTTTTATTTAATTTTGAAATAAATAAATAGTATCTGAGTCTGGAGACTGAAAAGGAGACTGCCTCTATAAATGATTTATTGGTTGCAGCAGAAAGCAAGCGCCATTCCAGCCCCCTCCCTATCAGTGTGCTTATCCAGATACTGAGGGTTGATTGGCAGTTCTGTAAACTGTGTAGGAGTAAATATGAAGGAGGAGAGTGGGAACTAATGACTATGGTGGGTGTGAATTAACCCACCCTGGGGTCTCCTCAATAGCAAAAGGTCAACTCCCTGACTATTGCCTTTCCATCAAGACTTTCATGCTCAAATTAGCAGCTATAGTCATCATAATGTAACAATCACCTGACATGTAGATGTCTAATTAAGGCACCATAAGTCACAGGTTACAAATTTGAAAACAGCAATAGCAACAATAAAAAAATCCCTTACAAATCTGTGGGGGATTTGATAGGGTACATATGCATGTGAATGAAGGCAAAGTAATGTGCATTCGTGGGTGGAAGATTCAAGTTTCCAAGAAAATTCATCTATGAATTTAGTAAGAGAAGGGAATTTTCTGTTCAAGATATTTCTGAATGATTAAAAATTTCATATCATAGCCCTAAAATATCCAATCGCATAACCTATAAGTGCTATGATGTTACAAATAAATTATTGCCCTTTGGTTGTGATTACCAAGTGGAATCTGTGTTTTTCTGATAGGCTAGAAAAAGCCTTGTTGAAAAATATCTCCTCAAAAAGCCCTGCCAAGATGCCTGACATACTCAGTAGCACTGGCTCTTTGAGAAAAGTACCCGGTGCAAATACTACAATGATGGACTATCCATGGAAGCCCCACCCATACATTAACAATTTAAGGATAAAAGAACATTAATTTCAACTTGCTTAAGTTGGCCTATGGAATTCAGACTAATACCAGTTTTAAATCCATGAGTGAGAATGGGATCAGGAAATAGTCATAGCCAAAACTCAAAACCAGATAAGGTTAAAAATCATTCAAATCAACCCATCATTCTGTAGGTGAGGAAAGTGGCTCCAAATTGGTTAACAGAATTTTCAAGGACACCCAAGTAGAGACTGAATGTCCAACTGCCCTGTCCTCAAGGTTTCTGCTGCCCCCACGTGCTTCTCTGCAGTGGTCTCCACCGACGAGTGGAGCTGAGGCCTGAAGCTGGGGAAGCATCATAAAGACCCTGACTCCTGGTGAGTGCTCTGGGAAAGTCATCTAAGAGAGCATAGAAAGAACACAGGATGGTAGACAATAATATGCATGTAAGCTAGCCCTTGTCTTCCTTAGTCAAACAGACAGTGAGCATTTTCAAATGCTGCCTTGGCAGTCAGAACTTCTGCTGATACTGGGGTTCCTTTCTTGGCAAACAAGTATGGTAACCACAGAGATTGATAAGGGTGTGAATTTCTGTGGGTTTCTATGGGAATTATTCAGCTCAGGTCTTTTGATTGTGAAACTGAGTTGTCCAACATGGTAGCTAGTAAGCACATGTGGCAATTTACATTTAAATGAATAAAATTAAATACAACCTACAATTCAGTGACTCATTCACACTAGCCACATTTCCAATGCCCAGTAGCCATGTGAACAGCACAGAGACCGCTGTCTCTGCAGAAGATTTATTAGAGAGTGCTGTTTTAAGGGAGAGGGTTGACTGGGCCTTTTTGAAATGCTTATGCCTCAAAGGTAGAAAAATTAGTGTAGCATAGGGAGATCAGACTTATGCTAAAGCCAGGCAGACTGGAGGAAGCAATAGGACTTCTTTAGGTTCTTTTTCTAAGGATTCCAGGGAGGTCTGAATGAATTTTGCACATTTTGCTGCTGCTTTTTAAATTTTGTCTCATAAGAGTCCCTCCTACCACATCCAGTGTTTGTGTCTGAGGAAGAAATGAGATATACACATAGTGTGGAGTGAAGGAGATTTCAATACTTTATGCAAATCTGTAAGGATTCCGGAAACCCACCAAATAGAATATACTAGAAATATCGATTTAGAATAGAAATGTCAAATAGAAACTACTGGGCAATATTCAAGTATGCTGAAAAAAAAAAATGTTGATTGTTTAAAAGGCGAGTAAGGAAAAAAAAAAAAAAAAACCTTAGTGACCAGAAACCTGGACTTTGACATCAAACAAAAGAGAGACTAATAAATTAGGACCTATTCCATTTTAACTGAAGCTTCTGAGACAGATGTAGCTAAACCTTAACTAGGGCAGTGTGGTAAATTACAGATTAAGATGCAATTATGCCTCAGATCTCCCCTTTTCAGGGTGAGAGCTTATTGATGTTAGGGCTCCGATAAGGGGAAGCACTATGTGACACATGGTATCTATTGTGGAAGCATGAAACTTCTGGAGCTTTTAGATCCTGTGTTCCCGAGAGGCAAGACCTAAATCTCTGTCTTGCTCTCATACCTCTGGCATAGTCATGCATCCATGAGCATTTCGTAAGTACAGTGGGATGAACACAGATGGAAACGCATACCTGAAACGAACCTCTAGTAACCACCAATGGTTGAGTGGGCTGCTGGTGAAAGGTCTGACTCCAGCTCATAAATCCAGCAGCCGGTACTTTGAACATGTCCCTGCAAAGCTGCTGCCTGCGTGAGGTGAGGCTTTTGGTGTTTTCAAATTGGCTCTCTGCAGTTGCTGCTAAAGGTCACAGGTAAATCTGGGAATTCCACCACTCCAGCATTTTCGAGAACTTGTTCTTGGTGGTTTTTCCAAGAAACCTGACACATCTGCCCCATATTGAAAAGTACCCAGAGAGGAAATATGAAGGAATACTTGTCCAGATTTCCTTCAATGAAAGAGCATTTATGGAAGGCTGTGTGTAAATATAACACATCAGATCAGAAGTTCCCAACTACTGGTCTGTGGAGGCTTTGCATCAGAATCACCTAAAATATGGGTTAAAAATACAGATTCCCAAAGACCACTCTAGACCCAAGGAATTTCATCTGCAGGAAGATGGTTCCCAGGGATCTGAATTTTTAACACTTGTTCCAGGTGATGTTGATATACCCTAAGGTTTGGGACTGTCTAGTGGGGAACACTTAACTTTCCACGGGGGTGTGGCTTGGTAACAGCTTTCTCTTAGCATCATTTACCAATCCGTTTCATGTTCCTCCACATCCCTTCCCGTCAAGGGAATGGAATGTGGGATGGATCATCTAGTATTATTTTACAATTAAGGATAATGACATGAAACATCCTAGGTGAGTCAGTGATGTGGTCAGGAATCTCAGCTTCGCTAATTAGCTATTTTCTAGTCAGCTCAGTGTTTTTGTTCACAAACCCGATTTTTGACACTGGCCTTTAGGTAGGCAGGCTTCCCTATGGGCCAGGGAGGTGGACTCACGAAATGCTGAAAAGCACAGTGCCTAGGTCTTTACCGCTACACCTCTGGTGGAAACCAAACCAACTGCAGTCAAACCCTGAGACCCCAGTCTAGAGGGAAACAAGACTGGCAGGTCTGAGCCAGCCGCTGTGTGAAGAATTTCCCTAAAGATTTGTTTTCCATGTGGCACATGTGGGGTTTGTGTTTAGTTCCCAAGAGTCCTTGGAGTCTTAGTCTTAGGTTAAAACAATTCTAAGCCTTCCCTGGGCCGGTGGGGTCTTGTTCTGAGTAGGCTGGGGAGAGATCGGCCTCACTCTGAATCTTCCCTGGTCTGATAAAGCACTTTGAACTCCTTGGAATTAAAAGCACCACCAGAAGTGTGACCCTAGGTGGTGTTACCATTATTTATTGAGTGCTGCCCCCTAGAGGATTAAAAATGGTCTGGCCGCTTGAGTCCCCAGGGATGGAAACCTGAGACTCACTCTCTGTCCAGCTGCAGGAAATGAGGCCTTCACTCAAGGAGAGTGAGAAGTCTTGCAGCCCTGGTACAGAGGACTCCCAGGAAGTAAGTGAGCGTCCCCTGTATGACACCTCTGAAAAATGAAAAGTCATAGTGTGGGCAACCAGGTCCAGGAATAAAACTGATTCTCACTTTTCTCCACTCTGGAAGCAGCCTGATGGGGACCTTCATCCCTGAGACCCCAAGACCAGAAGCCCAGGGTTGTCATTCTTATGGTTCTCCAGTGGGCTTTAGGTTTACTTTTTCTCTCTTCTTTCCCCCTTTCACAGTGCCCTTCACCTAAACCCAGGCTACATTATTCTCAGAAATAGGAGTCTCCCACGTTGGGCACTGGCTAAAATGGTTTGGCATGCCTGGTGAGTGGTGGGGACAGGTGATACTAAATGACCCTCTCTATTCAGGGACTGTCACTACAGATAGTGTTATTGGTCCTTAGATTAGCATCTTGGCAATGACATAAACTGGGATCTCTGCTTAAGGTTAATAATCCAAACTGCCTCTTTACTTTGTTAAATATTTGAGGCTTGGAGTCATTCTTTACAATTGAGCTTTAAAGAGGAGAAATTTAAGTCTGGAGTTTTTAATAATGTGGATGTGCTCTCAAGCCTAGAAAGGAAGGAAGGAAGAAGGAAGGAAAGGAGGGAGGAAGGGAAAGGAGGGAGGCAAAGAGGGAATGAAAGGCAGCATTTAGGCTAGCCAGGAGACACGCTCCCTGGAAGAGCTCAGAGGCCTCCGTTCTGTGCCTTTCCCAACCAGGCATCTGAGATTAACTGTGTGATACTCAGCCTGTGGATTTCCACTCTAAAATCCCGCCCCACCCCCAACACAGCTTGGCTCAACTATTTGCAAATCACTTCTGATTCAATTTTGTTTTGGTTATCTCAGTGTAAATAACAGTTAAGTGGGAGTTACAGATTTTTCAAACACTAAAAGTGACAAACAAAGCTAATGGGCAAGTCCAGATAAGGAGGGAAACCACCCAGAAGAATCCACAAGTGCAAGCCAAGAAGAAAATGGGACAGTCAGGTGTGTGTTTCTTGTCACCGAAACTGTATTTTTCTTAATCTACAGAAAATTTTACTTTCTTAATTAAAAAAAAATCTTAATCTGTAAACAGTTTTCTGAATGTTCTTATTTTTCATATACCTCTTTTGTGGCAGAAAAGGTGTACATGTGCAGGGTGTAATTTAGGCAGTTTCTGTGGGAGTCTTTATGATAATGTAGTAATAGGTGTCTGGTGAAGCAAGACAGTTTGGAATCCACAAAGCCATCCTCAGAAACAAAGATACAAGTGTTTCCCCAACTGTTAGCTTGCAGTTCCCTCTAAACAGTTTTCACGCCTCCATTTAAAAATAGTTGGCATAATGCTGTTTTCTTTCTCTGGGCTTTGTGACCACGTTTCTATGGGGGAAAATGTGAATAGACGTAGTTACAGTAGCATTTGGATGAGAAGCCTTCAAGCACCCATACTTTTTCGGGGGGACTTGAGGAAATTCAATTTAATTACCTGAAGAAATCCTTTGCTGAAGAAAGTCTTTCCTCTTTTTAGGATAGTTACAAGTTAAAGGCTCAAGGATAACGAAATCCTAACCCAGAGAGGAGCAGAGCATGTTTGGGACATAACAAAGGATCTGAGTAGTAAACGCAGCGAGTGTTTGGGGTTTTATTCAGCCCGGGCTGACGGTGTGTGTCGCCGCCACGCACCGCTGCCTGTTCGAACGCATGGCTGAGCTGCCGACCGGCTTGCTACCCCCAACACCGTACGCCACCCAACTCCTCTTGTAACGCCATTGCGCGTGGCATTGTGTTGGCTTCTGCGTGTGTGGCATCGGAGTCGTGGAATTCAGGGGGAACAAGCCTTTTCCCCCCTTCCCCCGGGGTCTCCCTCGGGTGGGGGCGACACGGCCAAGGGCAGCGCGCCCTGGAGGTGCCCGGGGGCGCTTCTTCCCCAGGGCGTTACGCACTGGAGGCCCGGCGCGGAGGTGCGCGGGGGCGAGGGGGAGATGCGGGGCGGGCGAGGGGCTGTGGGCTAGGCGCCGCCTTAACTTCGATCCTGCGGCGGCCCGGGAGAAGCTGCCGCCGCCCCGCCCGAGGTGGGTGCCGCGGCACTCGGCTCTGCGCCGCGCGTCTCCGCGGCTGCCTCTTTAATCAGGAACACAGAAGGGGCGGGCCCTGAGCCGGCGCGTAATCGGATAGCTCTGCCGCGGCTCTGACATCCACATGCTGCTCGGCCTGAAAAGGCAGTGGGGAGCCGGAGGGGAGGCAGAGATCGCGAGCGAGGCACCAGCCTGCAGCCGGCCCCCAGCACATCCTCAGCCGCGCAGACACTGGGCGAGGTGGAGGTGAGGGCGGGCGCCAGCGAACTCGGAGAGGGGCTCGCTCACTCCCAGGCGATCCCAGCCGCCGCACCACCAGCAGCAACAGCAGCAGCAGCTTCCTTCCTCAGACTCCCCTCGAGAGGCTGGCCAAGCGGGTGTAGCCGTTGGTGGAGGCTCCCGCCGGGGGAACCCGGCGAGGACAAGAGCAGGGCGGCCGCCTTCCACTCCGGCTGTCCGGCGGCTGCTGCCTCCGCCCGCGTGTCCGTCAAGGGTGCCGCGGGATGTGTGTCAATTTACGCCTCTGAGATCACACAGCTGCCTGGGGGCCGTGTGATGCCCAAGGCAAGTCTTGGCTTTAATTATTATTGTTATCATTATTGTTACGCTTGGCTTTCGGGAAATACTCGTGATATTGTAGGATAAAGGAAATGACACTTTGAGGAACTGGAGAGAACATATATGCGTTTTGTTTTTGAGAGGAAAACCGCGTCCTCTTCCCAGCTTGTTCCCTCCTTGCTGATTTCAGGAGCTACTCTCCTCCTGGTGAGGTGGAAATTCCAGCAAGAATAAAGGTGAAGACAAGCCACCAGGACTCAGGAGGGAAACACTGACCATTAGAAACCTCTGCATAAGACGTTGTACGGAAGAAAATAAGAGAGAGAAAAACACAAAGATTTAAACAAGAAACCTACGAACCCAGCTCTGGAGAGAGCCACCTTCTCCAAAATGGATATGTCTCCTCTCACCTGGGTTTTCTTAGCCCTCTACTTTTCAAGACACCAAGTGAGAGGCCAACCAGGTAAGCCACTGAAAGTTTTTTCTATTTATTGCAACATGGTTTCCCCTTTAAAAGCGACCGCTAAAGCAGGAAGGCCACGCAGAAAGGCACAGAAGGAGGCTGCCTCAGTACTCAATAATTTAAAGAGAGATCCCAGCCGGCCCTTCCTACACCACCACTGTTGCTAAAACCCAACTTTTCTCTCCTGCTAGGAGTGTGTGTGTGTGTGTGTGTGTTTTGAAACAGAATTTGGCGGTGTTCAGATGTCACATATGGACTGAATCAAAGGTTTAAAAATACTACAAAGCCTTTGCATTACAGTTTTTGGGAATTTTTTTTCCCTGTCTTGAAGCAGAACACATCTCCCTTGAGTTTCTCCAACTAGCCAGTGAAATATAAATCATTTGCATTCCCTCCACTTAGCTACATTAAGCAATGTTAACTGAAGGGCTTGGGAAAGACAAGAGTTTAGTTTTGGTTTTTAAATGCTGTAGATTCTTTGGAGAATGGCTGGTTATGCCTCAGAATCATAGGGCTCAGGCTGGTGGAGCAAGTTGGCTTGTGGCTGAGATAGGGGCTTGGGGTTGGGCACTGCTGGCAACCAAGACAGTTGGTCTCTTCTCTCTTCATCCATGTGTCGTCTGGGAAAGTAAATCATATGTTCTTTTAGAAATTCTTATTAGCTAAAACAAATTGCAGGCCCTCAAAAGTCTCTCACTCGTGGTTAGAAACTTTTGAGTGGAATTTGTTCTCAACCACTGCCAAAAAGGGTGTATGGACAGTCTGCTGTGGAGATAAGCACTTCGAGGCCCAGAACAGTCTGGGGACTGCATTTGTGGGGAGCGGCAAGGGGTATGCTCTGGAAAGGGGAATCCATGGGGAATGCAGTGGGGTTTGTGCTTCCTTCCTGGGACCACTCTCTAGAGTGAGCCTCTCTACCTCACTGAGAACAGTGTCTGGAATCTGACAACAAAACTCTTAGCAGCTGCTACAGGTGATTGGAGATGGAGAAACCATCTATGGAGGAAATGGGTGAAAGAAAGGTGAAAAAGCCTTCCCGAAGTGTCCTCATCCAAGGCACTTGCAAGGTGATGGCGGCAGTGGCAGGGCTAACTCTGCAGCCTCCTGGGCATCCCCCAGAACATCAGCTAGTGGGTCCTAGCTTTGCATCTGGTACTGTCACCCTTCCTTCTCCCCACGCCCCCCATCCAGCACACACACCACTTTAAGCTTGGGCATTTATTTGAAGGGGGAAGAAAATTCAGAAATGCCTTTGCCATCCAGATCCGCAGGTTTGCAGCTCTTTCTTTGCCATAAGTGGTCTTCAGGGCAGCTGCAAATCCTTTCAAAGGGATGGGTGGGGGGTCCCACTTGGGGAGATTTTCTGGGCCTCCCCCATTCCTTCTTGCCTTATTTCTAAATTCCCAGCTTGAAGCGGAAATAAATTACCTCTCACAGACCTGGATGCGGCGTAAATTATGTATGTTTGTGTGATTCGCAGTGTGTGTGTGTGTGTGTGTGCACACGCGCGCGCGCCATGAGGATGCCCACAGTATATTATGTATTCAGACACGGACTCCGGTAGGCCCCAGCGCGCGAGCGCGCACACACTGGCACTCACACCGGCGCGCACACACATGCAACTTCAGGTTCCGTGTGCTGTGCGGAGCGGGAGGGGTCGTGAAGACTCAGGGGCCATCTCCTACCCCAGATGTTCGCACATCTGTCCCCGAGCGCTGCTTGGAGTGTGTGTACGTGTGTGCGCGCCACCCACTTGGACCCACTCCCGCTCTGCCACCTGCCTCCCGCGCTCACTGCAGAACCCTCTCCCATCCCAACCCCCGGCAGTGCTGCGTCACTTCCAGAGAAGCCCAGAGGCGCGGAGTTCGGGGCAACCTCGGACTCGGGGTGGGATCTCAGGGTGGGATTCGAAGCTGGGACCTGCCGGGGACCTCCAGCTCCCCAAAATGCGATCTCAAGCCGTGAGCTGCTCTGGCTTTCAGGCGGAGCAACGGACTGGCACCCGGGGAGCCGGCAGCGGGTGGCCAGGGCGAGGCCGAGCTACACCTCTGACTCACCCGGTGTGTGCCTGCCGGGACAGGGGGCCTGGTTCAGCCGCCGCCGCCGGCGACGAGAACCAATTCTGGGAAGGAGCAAGATGGGGCAGAAGGTGCGCGCGGGGGAGCAGTTGAGCAAAATAACACGGCGGTCAAGGCGCGCGGCACCTTGGGCTGCGCGTGGCTGAGAGGCCGCATGGGCGACGCGCACCAGGCTGCCCCTCTCCTCACTGCGCCGCCTCCGCCTCGCCAGACCGCAGTGCAGCTGCTAGCCTGTCTGCCTCCCTGCCCCAGGCGTCCCCGCCAGTCCCCCGCCAGTCCCCTGCGCTCCTCTTCGCGCGGCAGGCTCACCGCGACCCCTAGAGAGCCGGCTTTGAGTGGCGAGAGGCCGAGGCCGGCTGGCTTGGGAATCCAAGCACTGGCCCAACTGGGTGATAGGAAAGTGGGGTGGGATTTCGGAGAGGAGGGCGGAGAGAGGCGGGAAGGAGCCAGCTTGAGCCGCAGGAATGCGCACAACTTGCACAGCCTGTAGCAGCGCAGCATGCCCAGCGCCCGCCGGTGCGCAGGAACAGGTGAAGAGCACGCGGCGCGCGGCCATCCACGTGGTGGGGACGTGATAGCCCCTCAGCTCTCCTCCTAGACCTCCCTCCTCCTCCCTGCCCCCCGCCCCCCAAGCGCCGTCTCTAACGCCGCATCGATTTGTTTGGGCTACGCAGCAGAAACAGAGCCCAGCGATCCATAAACATTCTATTAAGCAAAAATATTCTCAGCGAAAGCAAAACCGAGGCTGAAGCCTCCGCGAAGTTGGCCGCCTCCAACTACTCCATGCTTGTGCCCTCCTCCTCCTCCTAAGGACACCCCCAGGGGAAAACCTGCGGCATTTCCTCAAAGCTGCCCAAGACCGGAAAGTTAGGTCTCGGCTGCAGCTCTGGTCTCCGGAGAAGCCTCTGCCTGCAGTAGCCAGCGAGTTCCCGCCTCTCCTCCCCAGCCGCCTCGCTCTTTGCTTTTCCACGTGAGAGAAAGAAATATTCATGGCCGATGCTTCATTTTCACTGATTGATTTCTTTTTAATATCAACACGAGTTAATGGAGGCGAGGCACGCTGTGATTAAACGGCTGCCCCCGCCCTTCGCCTCGGGCTGGCTGCGCCGTGGGTCTTTCCCACCCGGTCTTTCCCACCGGGTCGCAGGCGTCCAGCGGCTGGGTGGGGGGCGCCGGTAGCCCTAGTGTTTGGAGGTGGGGGAGGGATTTGGAATGGACTTCTCGCCCCTCTGGGAATCATCTAGGTTGGGGAACGTCGGGAATCAGCTTTCCAGACCAAGTTTTAGGGGATCTAGCCCATATGCATTGCGGCTTCTGCGGCTCTGGCTGAATTTCTTCTGAAGGGTAGGAGATCCACGCTCAGGTCTATTGGCGTGTGCTCCCTGCTCGACTCCCCTCCCTCCACCTCCTTTCCTTTCGGTTTCAGACAGAGAGGAGAGCCCCCTGGCGCTAGCCATTCCCTATCAGCGCCCGCTAGGAACGTCCCTTTGCTAGAGTTAATCATGATCTGCGGGGGACTGGGTTTTGCTCAGGAAATCATTCAAGTCCTGACAATGGGTTTCTTCAAATGGTAGCAACTCCCAGCCCTAATGTCCCCACCTCCGGGACACATCGCTTGGGGCCAAAAGAACCCAGACCCCATAACCATCTACCCCTCCCCTCCTCGTCTGGAGAGCTTTGATCTATGCTTGGGTTTTAATGCCACTGCCAGGGACACACTCAGATTCTCGGTCAATTCACCCTTCCGTCTGGACTGGATGATCAGATAAGAGGTGTAAATTGGCTGTGGGAGACAGGTCTGGGTTCAAACGAATCCTGAAAGAGAAGCAATGACGGTCTAGGCGCCGGATAAGGGTTTGAAGTGTTTCTTTTAGCCTGTCTCCCCAAAATGTGGGATGGCCATGGGCGAGCATAATTTGCAAGTAAACTATAAACTCCTAGATTTTACGCAGGCGGCCTGCTCTAGGCTCTAGGGATTGGTCTCATGCCCACATCACATGGGTGCCCAGTAAACATTTTCCCCATGATCAGCTCCTGGAGGTAGGGAAACTGTGGCCAGTTGCCAGCAGAGCACACAGTGCAAGACAGTGGCAAGAGGAGCACTCCCCAAAGGGCTCCGGGCAGGCCCCTACTCATCCAAGCGGTGCCTGGTAGGATTGTGAATGTGCGAGCAGCACATCAGGTTTGGAGTTTTATGTCATCCCATAGAGCTCTCAGACATTAAGCCACGGAGCACTCAACTGGCAAAATTAAAGATTGGAAGGCTGCAATGACTGGAACCCAGGCTACCCAGGCAGGACTCCCGCTGTCTACCAAATGGCCCTGATCCCCTGCTGTTGAATGTATCAAGTCCACATTCTGCAGCAGAAAGGCCAGTTTCTATCTTCCAGGCACAGAAAAAGCTAGGAGTCCAAATGCCAATTCATATGCAGTGAGGCACGAATACAAATAACAGTGAGGGAGGGGTCTGGGGTCAATGGGGACAGACACCAGGGACCAGATGATTCTGTGGACCCTGGTGTTTTTCATTTCACTCAAGTCTTCCTTAAAGCAATTAAGAAAATGAACTGACTCAGGGTGACCTGAGTGTAAGACAATTCTGAGTTGACAGAATTCAAGAGCCAGGTAAGGAGGTTTCCAAGTATATTCCCCAAAGGTCCAGTTTGGAAAGACTTTAGGAACTTGAGTTGAGATCTTCCTGTTTTAAAAGATAGAGCAAGAGCAGAATGCCTTTTTAATTTTTTGAACTGACAAGAAAGGACTTGAAAAATGACATCTGGGCAATGGCTTGTAGTATTATTTACATGTTTGAGATATTTTATTATCTGACCATCATTTGCAACTGGATAATCTTTGAGGTACCTTCCTCGAGTGGCAGATAAGTGTATTGATCACCAGAAGTTAGTCTTTGTACTGTTCCTTTAAGGTAAGGACTTGCCTATTTGCTGGTTTTTGTTTTTTAATTAACCCATTTCTGGAAGATGCTGCAGAAGTTTGTCCTGGAGATCCTAGAGTATTTTTCAAAGCTTTATCTGCCTTGATGAGAAATGGCCAAAGGCTTAATGGTTTCATTGCCTAACAGGATTCAGTGGAGTTGGATTCCAGGACACAGTGGCCTTGTATCATGGCTGGCCCTCCAGGAGAAAGCATCTTCTAAAGGTTTAGGAAGCTGTCAAGTTTAGATAAGGCTGAGCTCCGATCCTCTGGGACCTTGGTTGTATTAATAAGGAGAAATTAATTTTTAACCACTGGGAACATTGCCAAATTATGTGACCTTTGGCAGACCAGCTGTGCTATAAAAATAAATCCCCCATTTCTGAAAATGCTGCTCCTATCCAGTAGAACAATAACAATGTGGCATTTAGGATAGAGAAGAGTAGGATTGAGAAGAAAAGAGAGAAATAGGAGTTGGCGAAAAAAAAAAAAAAAAAAAAACCCACAAAACAAAAACAACCCTTTGACGTTGTGATACATGGTTTCAGACCTGAACGTCCCATCCATCACCCCCTCACTTCCTCAATCCCTCCTCCCCGGCCCCATGCCTGGGGTTTCCAGAACACAGGAAAGAGGGCCAGGATGACAAGGAGCTGAGTGCCTGTGTGTACAGGGAGTGGAGAAGGTGTTAAGTGCTTCCAGCCCACTCACACCCCAGCCTCAAACACATCTCTGGTTGTTCACACAGGCAGAGTACTGGCACAGGCAGAGAAAAGGGGGTTTTCAAACAGGCAAAATGTTTGTCTTTCCCTAAATGCTACTAAGTAGGTGTGCCACTGAGAAGTTTTGGGGGGACCATCCCTGGCCTTCCCAGCTTCTGAAACATGGGAACTAGACTGCCTAGGTTTAGAATCTAGCTCAGCCATTTGCTGGCTCTGTGATCCAAGTACCCTGTGTGATCAGATACTTAGTCTCTGTGCCTCAGTTTCCTTGTCTGTAAATGTGTTTGGTAACATTACCTACTTCATAGGGTTGTTACGCTATGTCAGATTATGTAGAATACTGTTTGGCACATATAAAGCCTATTCTGAAGTCACTGAATCTTTAAAACTGTTTCAGTGGGGTTAATGGAATCTCGTGATCATTGCAAGCACGCTATAACCATTGCTGTGTAAGTTTATTTTTATGATATTTTTAAAATAATTCTTATTCTCAGTTCTTCCACCACCAAACCTCTGTGTTTTGTAAGCACCATATTATCTCTCGCCACGCTCTTCTTCAGAGAATATTCTCTGCTGGGTTCTTATCTTGGATTTATGTCTCCCTTGCATTTTTTTCCTCCTTCTTCCTCGGTGTTCAGTATTCTTACCTCCTATTTTCTTTTTAATCTCTCTCTCGTTTCCTTTCCTTTTCCTCCCCTTCCATCCTTCACCACTGAGAGTGTGCTCAGCAGGGAACACTGTGTTTAAGGCGCTCTCCTGAATGTGTAATAACTTCTGCTCTGGAACTAAGGCTCTTCAGCAGCTGAACTCAAAAAAGTCATCATAAAGACAAAATAGCTTTTACCCAGCAAGACCCTTAATAATCCCATTTCCCTCTGGGTCTTCATAAAGGAGTCATGATCTAATCCAGAAAAGAAGGAGGGGCTGGGAGTAACAAAAGAGAAGCTCTCAGCAGCACAGAGTGCACAAGACTGCCAGCCAGCTGAGTGCACGTGGCCGTGGTACCCTGCTCCCACCTCCACAAATCCTGTGATTACCAGTGACCAGGTTCTGGAGAGTCTTTCCGCAGAGAAGATAATGGGAATTGCAAATTACTGGACTGAATGCTAATAATAATTGTTCGGATAAAGGGGAAAAAATAAAACAGATGTGCCCCCAAAGGCATTTTAGGGGCTAGAGAAAGGAAAATGAGGAGGGGTTGAGTAGAGAGAGGTGGGTTGAAACCAAGCACAAGAAAATCCAATACCAACAAATGGCTTAGTGATGAAGTAATAGTCAGCATCTTCCTGGTGGTACAGATAACCAATATTTAAAGTTGCCTTTGGAAGTGTGGAAGTTGGAGTGAAGGGGACAAAACCCCTGAGATAAATTAATTTTACTAGTATTAAAATTAAAATGGCCGAGCATGGTGGCTCATGCCTATAATCCCAGCACTTGGGGAGGATGAGGTGGGCAGATCACCTGAGGTCAGAGGTTCGAGACCAACCTGGCCAACATGGCAAGACCCCATCTCCACTAAAAATACACGCACACACACACACACACACACACACACACACACACACAATAGCTGGGTATGGCAGTGGGCACCTGTAATCCCAGCTACTTGGGAGGCTAAGGCGGGACAATCGCTTGAACCCAGGAGGCAGAGGTTGCAGGGAGCCGAGATTGTGCCACTGCACTCTAGCCTAGGCGACAGAGTGAGATTCCATCTCAAAAATAAAATAAAATAAAATAAAATAAGAATGTGCTTTGAACTTTATCAGTATTGTCTGCATTAGGGTGTTCTAGGAGACATAGTTCACATTAACTCTACCTTGACCTACTTGTGACTAGTTATTATTATTTCAGACAAGTTATTCAAACTCTCAATTCACCACTAAGAAACATTTGCACTTAATAAGAGTGGGGTGTGGAGAAAGAAGAGCAGTAGTTGTGACTGCAGAATAATTTCTGATAGAACTCTCAGAGTCTGTCCTATCTAGTGAGACTTTTGATGTTCCTTTGGTCACTTCTTAATTGATTAATTCAACAAATCTCGATGAGTGTGACTTTTGGGAAAGGCTCTGCTTTGATCCTGTGAGGCCTGCCACAGATGGGTCAGCAAGGAGTCATGACTTCAAGCTGCTGGTGGCTCAGTAGAATGGATGAGGCCCTCTGGAACTCTCACACATCTCAGAAGATGCTAAAGAGCCTCTCAGATGCACAGAGGAGAAAGATCACTCCCAGTATGGGAGAAGAGAAAGGGCAGAGGCAGCCTGGAGCGAGAGGGTAGGCAGGATTTAGAGCAGGGAAGGGCATACCAGGGGCAGGGGAAGGTGTGAGTGGAGAAATGGATGCTGGGTTTGTTTGGGGAACACTCAGAAGCTGCAGTTTAGAATGTATGGTGGGAAATAATTGCAAATAAGATTAGAAATAATAGCTTGGGCTCAATTCAAGGCCCAAATTGCTAGGCAAAGAGGTTTGGGTTTCACTTGCTAACCAATGGGGAGCCATTGATGTTTCAACATAAGCTTCAGTTAATCAAAATAAATGAAGAAAATATTATATTGCCTTTTTTTCCTCCTTTGGTTTTTGGAGAGACCTCAAAATTATTCTTCTGTTTCCTTCCCCAAATGTCTGCTAAAATGGTCAGGAATTGTAATCCCAGATCTCCCATCAATGGCATCAAAATTGCATTTGCAATGAGGGCTGGAAAAGAGCGGACATAAATATAAACTAATGACATTATATCAGCTGCCCTATTGGAATTGCATTTGTTTATGATATAAGATGACAAATAACAAGGTTACCACAGGTGGCATGACTCGAGGTCAGGAGAGGTAATCGCATCAAACTTACATTTCACCGATGAAATGAGGCTTCATTTTTAGAATCTAGATTGAGGGGAGAGATGTTCAAAAGGCCCCATTTCCATACCCAATTTCCAGTTCTCTCCTAAGTGAATTCATTGGAGGTGTTTTAAGAGAGGGAAATTTGCTTCATTCTTTATTCATTTCCAAACTCATATGCTGGCTTCCTCTCCTGCTCTCTGCTTCCCTCTCTCCTTCCCTCCTAGATGGCCCTTTTATTCAGATTTTGAACTTTATCACTGCAAAAGTTCAGAAAGATTTCCATTTGCTGTGCCTTCAGGATGCATCATTCACTGCCACCAGTCTCCATAAATTGAGTAGATTGCATCCCTTCCCAGTTGCCTTAGGAAGTGGTCAAACAGCCACATTCCTGGGCTGATGGATTGGCTCATTTCTTCCCAGCTTAAGCCAAGATACAGATTTTATGAGACTGTCTTGTGACAGGCTGAAGTTGCTTTGAATAAAACAAAATCCAGCCTCAGCTCACAGAAATAATTCTTAAAACGCAGCTTATCCCAGGTTGGTGAGCAAAATTTGGTTAAAACCCTGAGCCAATGACTTAGATGATCTGGGTGAGGGATTTGAAGAAACTGCTTTTGGTTTTTCTTTTCATGCATCACTGTTGTTGACATGCTCACACACAGAACTGTGTATCCATAATATTTATAAATATGCAGCCACAGACTCAGTTACAAAAAGAAACTCGTGTCAGTAGACCTGACGTGATTAAAGGAGACATTTGAACTCCTCATAATGCAGGACAGACGTGTTTTCTGAAGAATCCTGGAGTTTTGTTTCAGGCTTAGCAAGCAGATAGAACAGCGGTAGCACCTTGAATAAATGTCTTATTGTCTAGGAGGGTAGAGAATCTTTTGAATTTTTGGCTCAATCTATGGGTTATAGGATCTTTTCCCCACCTCATTATATGGGCTTTGGATTTTAGCACTGGAACTGACATTTAGAATCACCCCTCTCATTCTATAGATGAGAAAACAAAGGCTCAGAGTTGTCTACTAACTTACCCAAGGTCACACAGCTTGCTAGTGGTGGGACTAGACTTGATTACTAGGCTTTTAGATCCTGCTCCAATGCTATTTCTAATACACTTCCTGGTGGAGTAAGTGGCAAAGTGACAACCTCCTTTCTTTTTAAGTAGAAGAAAGAGTTTCTTCTTTGCCTTGCTACCAATAATTAAATGAAAACAATGCTGTAGAAATAGGGACAAGGTGGGATTATGCTGTGGATAAGAAATAAATTATAAAGTAAATAAAGTGTATTATTTTCAGAGGAAATGAGACCGATTGCTTTTCTCCTGTAAGTGCCCTCAGGTATACATAGGAAGTACATGTCTCCTAGTCATCTGCTCTTTCTCTTTTCATAGCATTTTAAAGTAACAGGGAATCGAGAGGCCCCATTTAGGGGGTTTCAAACCATGTTCCAGGAAGCCCCAGTGGGCTTGCAGAGCAGCCCTTCTGAGCTGAGGGCAGGAACTAGGCGGCCTGGATACTACACTGCTTCTGGCTACCTCCTTCCCAGCATCCAAGAAGAGGTCCCTTTTATTTTCTTTGTACATTAGAGGTCTAGGTAGAGTTTTGTTCGGGAAGAAAAAAAAAAAAAAAGTACTTCAAAAAAACAAATAAATTTGAAAGCTACACACCTAATTCAGTCCATTCATTGAATTACAGTTTGTGAAGCTGAGCCCCAGAAAGGTCAAATTGAGTGAGTTAAGAGCCGGGTGCCATCTCCCATCTTTCTGCCAGTGTCGATCCCTCCCTCTCCTGGTAACCCAGTCCCATTACCCCAGACTCTCCTTTTACAACAACTGGGCCCTCTAATCCCACATCCAGCCAATGGCCAAGTTTCCCTGGTTTTGCCAAGGACTTTCTCCTTCAGTTCAACTAAAGTGAGGGATCTGATTGGTCTTTTACCAAGCTGTCGTAAAGTAAGCCATAGTAATCGGATGATTTAGAAAGTTCTCACTAGAGTCAGGCTTCAGTATTTAGCAAATATTATTGTCAAGTTCAGGTTATACAGTGTTCCTTTAAAACAATGCCAACTAAATTTTTCTAGAAGGCAGACCAGATTTTGAAAAGATCTTCTTTTCCCATTCTTAATACTTCTTAAAAATTAAATATCCACAAGGAAAGTGATTGGATTCTGCAGGGAGGTGAGTTCCTAAGTGAAGGGATACAACATCCCTTTGCCTTTCCAGGGCTATGTTACCCCTAGGCAGCAGCAGATGGTACTTAGGCTACCAGTGAAACAACAATACTTAAGAAGGAGAAAAAGAGCAGACAGAAAGAGTTTAAAGCAATCTGATACTTTACATTTCAAAAAAAAACACCTACGGAATCATTATAGGAGGAAAATCAGAACTTGGTGACTGCAGAACTTAGTGGTCTCTTTATTTCCAATTACAGCTGGAGCTGTCACTGTGTACTCCTTTCAGCCTTGGGCCTTTCTCAGACCTGACCTGGCTCATCCCGCAGGCTTCCCTCCCAGATGTAGGAGAAAATACTCTGAACAGTCCAAGCCTGGGTTTTGCTATCTCTCTTTGGGTGATGAATTTGCCCCAGGTGAAGGGTATTCACAAAATAGTTGCAGAATGAAGTCTTTTGTCAACTCACCGAACAGGCTCAGTAGCTCAAACAGGGTCAGTTTCCCTCTCTATATGGAGATTGGCCTTAAGGGTTTTGCCCTTGAGTTCAACTCTCCTTTGGCTTAACTTGACTCCTCTGAAACAGGACAGCAACCATGTATAAAGTTCATTGTGGAACACAATAAAGACCTACAAAGTAATGGATGGTATAGCTCTTCAGAAAAAATTCTAGTTAATTTCTATTGGGACATGTTTGTATTTAAGAAATGATGTGTCCCCAACCCTAGAAAGGAAAGATCGGTTATCAAGAGGAGATATAGAATGATTGTGTTTTCTTTACAATTTTTACTGATAAGTTTCAAGAATTCTGTTCTCTCCAAGAAAAATAAAAACATAAATTCTAGTATTTATCTTTGTGGATATATGTTTGTGCAAATGATGTGTGATATTTTATGAGAAGGTGTGAACGTGTGTATAGGACTAAAGTGTGAATTACTGATATGTATATGTACTTGAAGTATGTTCAATATCTATGTGTGTGTTTCTGAGTGTGAATGCAAGCCAAACAAGAATGTGAATTTATAAATTTGTGAGTATTGAAAAGGTTAACCACACACGACTGAAGCAGACGTTCTAATGAGTTCTCTGATACTTCAATAAGTGCCTTGATTTTCTTCAGATAAAGAAAGGACAGAAAAGAAGAAATGGATGACTCCCTTTTCTTTTGGTTTAACAGCAGACAGTGCAGACTATAAGCTACGGGATATATATAGTTTGATTTGTTTTTGGTAGTAGAGAAATGGTTGCTTCTACTGTAGATGAGAAATGAAACTTTCCTGTGAAAAAGTTTCCTATCTTTATTGCTGATCTGTGTGCCTGGTCTAGTTACTAAAAGCTTAAACCTGGGGTGTGGGGACTTGAGGGAGAGAAGTTCCTCTTTCAAGAGTAATTGGAGAGAAGTAGAGGAAGGGATGGGGAAAGGAGGGAGAGACTGTGGGTGGGGAGAGTGGAGAGTATGTGGAAACCATAACAGTTACTAAACAGGAGCTCAGCTCAGGTTTCCTCTGATGAATTCCAAGGCAAAAAAGTGTGGTTTGGGGTGAGTTGGTGGCAGGGCTGCAGTTTTCTGCAAAACAGCTGGCAAAGGAGCTGGACCTGGTAGAAAATTCCCTCTTCTGCTAGTTGAGTAAGAGCAGCTGGTGATCTGTGTCCTCACACCTCTGCCTTCTCAGAGGGTCACTCCGCCCTATTTCATATGCGTAAGCCAGGACCAGTGGGCCTCAATGGGCTGGCTAGATGACACTGGGTTCCCAGCATGGGTGAGTGGTGTGGGCACCTGGAAAGCCCGTGGGTATTGGCTGCAGAGGAACTGGGCCTCATGGCTGGCCTCGTGTGGTCTGGGTGGGAGGGATGAGCTCATTGTCCTCATGGTTGGGGTGGGTGCAGGGTCATTAGGTAAGAAGATGATGTGCTGTGTACCAGCCTGAGGAAATGGCTGCTTTTGTTTTCCACCCAGTAGGAAATGGACCAGAATCCATTCGATTCTGGGCAGTTCAACACGGCACAGTTTGAGCTGTGGAGGCTTGATGCCAAAAAGGCTACTTGTGTGGATTTGTGTCCCAACCACCCGTGTGCAGCGTGCCCATCTTTTATGCATGTAAAGCCTGTCAGGCCGGTAGTCTAAAGCAGAGGTCTGGGAGATAGTAATGCCAACAGACATGGGGAATAGTAAAGTGCACCTGTAGAGTTAAAAAATGCATGACCTGTTCCCTCAAAGAGTGAGCACAGGAGAAAGACCCATCCTGGAGGACGGCTGCTGAGTCGTAATACATAATTCACAGGCCCATGCTGCTCCGTGCAGATGGTGATATTAAATCGTGATTGATGCTAAGAGACACACACGTCGCAGGAAGGTCTCTGAGAGGTTTCCCAATATTTCCATGTCTCATGTGCCTTCCCAGCTTCTGTTCTACTGTGGTATTTAAGCAAAACTCCCTATTTCCCAAGAATCCCTGCTGGGGATTGCAGAACTTTACTCCCGAATAGATGAGATTCCTCAAATGTCATCACCCACCTTTGGAGCCTTTGAAGGTGGCTCCCTTCCCTCCTGGGCCACATGAAGCTGTTTGCCTCCAGCCAGGCACTGCGGGTACAGGGAGCCAGCTCTTCCTTCCAATGGCCAGTTATGACTGGACAAAGCAGCAGCACACTCTGGTGGTGGTGACCCAGGCAGGAGCGATAGTGGGCAGACACCGCAGAAGAAACAGATGTTCATTCAACACAAAGCACCTTTGTCGAAATTCCAAGGCTGGAGCCAGTAGATTCTCTAATACAGATTTTTCCATTCGGTGTATAATGAAATAATAAATCAAATTTGTGGTATATGTGGAATTAAATGTTTGGGGGTTTTGCTTTTTTTTTTTTTCTTAAAAAGGAAAAAAAAAAGGGGGCTGCAATCACCCTCCAGGGCCTGTTCTGGCCCAAAGCTGAGAGTGCTTCCTCTGCACCACATGTAATTGTTACCAGGCTCGCTTGTGGGTCGGCACCACAAAACCACCATTGTCAGTTCCCGGAGCCCTGACTGCTGGCCGCCTGGGCTGGGCTGGGAGACACCGAATAAAATGAAGGATTTATGAGATAAAGATATAGATGGGAGGTTGAATGAGGAGAGGAAGATGGGCCAAGGAGGGGAGGCAGGAAAGGCAGGGAGGCATGTTGAGTTTGCAGTCCTCTTGTTTTTTTAATCGCAGACCATGTAATTGAGAATATTTATGGCCATGTTCTAGAATACTTTCATCTGTGTGTGTGTGTGTGTGTGTGTGTGTGTGTGTGTGTGTGTGTGTGTGTGTAGTCGGGTGGGTAGGGGGAGGGATGAGCTGGAATAATCTCTTCCACCGAATGAGTAAGTAGGTTAGTCCTCTGGACTGCCATAAAAGGTCTGTAAAATAGTTTTAATCAGACACTGGTACAGAAGAGAAGGAGGGAGTGTTGGGGGAAGAAAGCTGTAACATATTTGAAGTTCTTTGGGTTGTTGATTTCTCTTTCAGACCCACCGTGCGGAGGTCGTTTGAATTCCAAAGATGCTGGCTATATCACCTCTCCCGGTTACCCCCAGGACTACCCCTCCCACCAGAACTGCGAGTGGATTGTTTACGCCCCCGAACCCAACCAGAAGATTGTCCTCAACTTCAACCCTCACTTTGAAATCGAGAAGCACGACTGCAAGTAAGCACTGTCCTGTCCCACTGTGTATCCCTCCATGAGATGCACATGCTCCGCCCCCTACCCCTGCTCTTGTCACTTCTATCACCCCTCACCCCAAGACCTGCTGCTAACCAGTGGTGGATCCTGGTCTCAGAGGAAAACCTCAAGGGGCATTCCCTTTCCAGGGAAATAAAGGTGTGGCTGATCCCACAGTATGGTGGAAAGAGGCTTCTTGAGTGAAAAGTAGAGAATATTAACCTACCTCCAAAGGCTGGTAGTGGAGGAGAATTTCCATGTGGTGGCAGGGGCTGGACTACAAAACTCCACCTCTTGACTTTGGGTTACCTTCCTCTTGGAGATCTCCCCTTTCCACAGCTGCTACATGTATAAACCCCACCCACTTCCTTAATAAGATAGTAGCTATATCCCCAAGTGGAGACTTCCCCTGCATCCAGCCACGCAGGATCAGCCTGTTACTTTTTATAGTGGTAACTGGTTTCCATATAGAAAAATAAAAAGAGTAAAAAAAAAAAAAGAAATCTGAGTAGTTGAGTAGTTCTAAGATTCATATTGGTTCTTGATACCTGTGCTATACAAGTTAGAGTCTCAAAGTCAGTGTTATGGATTTATTTAACAAACGCTGTTCTAATTGCATTACAAATATTAATCCATTTACTTTGCACAGTGGACCCTGGGAAGTTAGTGCCATTATGATCTCCATTTTGCACAAGAGAGAAAACTGAAGCACAGAGAGGTTAGGTCAGTCACCCAAGGTGACTCAGCTGGTCTTACAACATTGATTCTGCCACCCTGGAAATGTGTGGCTTAGGAAATCCCAAGTGGACATTTAAACATTTGTGAGTACGTTAGAAATGCCATGTTAACACTGAGGTCCCTAAAAGTTAAGGTTGGGAAGCAGGCAGCATGTCTAGAATGCAGATGTGCTTTGCACTGTCTACTGAGCTCCATCTTAAAGTCTTTCCTCATTGAAACTAAAGTGAGAGATTTTGTGCAGAAAAGAATGTGCCAACGGTCATATTCTGCCCCAAATGAGCGCCTACAGCATGCTGTTATTCTGATAAGTGTTCAGTGCTCCCATGTGATTAATAAATTGTCTAAGTATTCCTTGCTATTAAGCAAGGAATTGCAAATACTGAAAAATTAATAAAGGGGCCAGCCGGCGGCACAGGTACCAAGGAGAAGGCAAAACTCCTACAAGCCAGGTCTGGGCCAGCACTTCCTCATGGAGGAAACAAGGCCCCTCTTTAACTAATGCCAGACTGTGAGGCTCAGTGAACTGATGTCATTATTATCCTCCTAGGACTACTTTGCACCTACATAATGGTTTTCTCCTAACAAGAGGTAGTCTTTGTTGAAAACCAAAGGGTTTCCCGGATGGATGCCTCATGTGACGAAGAGTCATAAGATGAAGTTTCTAATCCCAGATCCACTCTTGACTCAACGGATGACACAGGGAAACTCATGAGTTCCTCTTTGTCTAAGTTACATGAGTACCCTGCATACATTTGCTCAGCATCCCAAGGCTTCTGATTCCCTGACAGTGAACTTTATCAAGCATTTCTGTTATAAGAGCTTCTTCATAAGGTGTTTTGGGCTTTGATTCCTCTGGCTGGACTGCAGAAGGTTGGCACAAACGGAAGCATAATGTACGGAGACAGCCTGGGTCTGAGCTCAGAGAAATTTGACTAAGCACCTCTCTCGACTAAGGGCCAAATTCTGTTATGCTTATGCCAGCAAATCTCCCAGTGAAATTGCCAAGAGGTCATCCTATGTATATTCATAGTGGCAGAGGGAGAAAGCATGGCTCTTGGAAGGAAAAACTTAGGAGCTAGTAAGCATGGCTTAAAACGTGTTGGGAAGGATGAAAGGCCAGAAAAACATGCTCCTGCCCTGCTTTGGGCTGCGGGGTACCCCTTCCATGGACAGGACTCAGTCCCAGATATGGAGAGAACTAAAGGTTGCCAGAGCCTCTGACAAGGGAAAGAAGAAGGCATTGCCCCTTGCTGGAGGTGGAGTAGGGGATTTATAGGGTTATCTTCTGGCTTATCATCCTTGCTAAATCACTTCCTGTTTTTCTCCCCATTCCATGACCTCATGTGTCTGGTTTGAACCTAAAAAGTGAGGGAGGTCAGAAAAAAATTTTTCTGGGGTCTCTTTTCCCAGGGCCAAACTGTCGGAGAAGCTCTGTTGGGATTAAGCCTCATCCACTTAACCTTGTCATTAATTCTCTGTTCCTCCCCCACTCCCCATTTCTTTCTCTCTCATTAATTTTTGTATTTAGAAAGACACATCTGGTTTTCTCAGCCTCTCACTCTTCAAGGTATTTTTGACACTTCCCCTGGCCATTTGCATTTGCAATAAATGGGCTTCCCCTCCCCACTGCCTTGTTTTACTTTCTTGTGAAAGGAACAATTAATCTAATTGAAGTCCTGGAAGTTCTGTTGCGTTCTGGCTCTCCCTCTCTCTTCCATACTGCATTTTCATTCCAAGGGAGCTCCTGGGTTTGGAAAGCACTCACTATCCAAGGAAATTAGTCTGCTTTCTCCTTTTATTTTGGGTGCATGCTTCAAATTGGATTTGGCTCGACAGGCCCATAAAGTCGATACTTCTCAAAAGAAAACTGCCTGGGTTGGTCTTCCAATCACAGGGCACAACAGCAATGCCCCAGCAAAAAGGGGAACTGAGCAAGAAAGTCAGGAGAAGCAGCCAGCTCAGCTGTGGAGACAGAGCAGTGGTCAGCACGCCCAACCTCGTGTTTGCCCAGGTTCTTCCTATGAGCAGGGTTAACTGCAAAGATTGCCCCGCGGCCTGGAAACGGGACCCTGATATGAAAGAATTTATCCTGGGCTGTGGCCCCTGGGTCCTTGGCTCCCTGTATACCTTGAAATCTACATCCCAAAGATTGAGACGGTTGCTGAGTAAATCCCAGATAGACCTTTTCCCCTAACCGTTGCTTATTAACTATGTTCCATCGAAGCTTGCTGTCTGCTTGGAAAATTTCACTCACAAGCCACAGCTTTGCCTGACTCAGTGCAATCCAAGGCCACCATCTCTGGTGAACTTCCCTTGACTCCTCCCTCCAGTCACTTGCAGAAATGGAAATCCTGGGCACCCACAGGCTGTTTTGGGGCCTGTATAGAAGTTGTGGGCGGAAACCAGAGGCCACTGTGGCACAGCTGGACTCCTGAGGCCAAAGGACAAATGGGCGAGACTACGGGCCGTCTGGGCAAACAGAGAGAAGCCACTTTATTCCCTGTGGAATGGAGGATGCTAGGATGTTGCTGCTCCGGCAGACGGAGGCTTTTCGCTTGAGTCATCAGCCAACAGACTGAATGTTATGGTTTTAGAAACCCATACACAAAGTTGAGTGGTTTTTTCCATTTCTAAAATTTAAAATGTACGTATTTTTAAAACACCCACCTGCATATAATACACAGCTTGTTCAGGAGTTCTCAAACAGCCCCAGCACCCACCCCGTCCCGGAGGCTCAACCAAAGAAAACCCAAACCAAGAGGCTGGGTCCTTTTAAGCATTGGTAATTTCTACCCGTAATCCCAGCACTTTGGGAGGCCAAGGCAGGCAGGTTACCTGAGGTCAGGTGTTCAAGACCAGCCTGGTCAACATGGTGAAACCCCATCTCTACTAAAAATGCAAAAAAATTAGCCAGGCTTGGTGGTGCATGCCTATAATCCCAGCTACTCTGGAGGCTGAGACAGGAGAATCACTGGAACTGGGAGGCAGAGGCTGCAGTGAGCTGAGATTGCACCACTGCACTCCGGCCTGGGTGAAAGAGTGAGACTCTGTCCCATTTAAAAAAAAAAAAAAAAAAAAAAAAGGTAATTTCTAGATGGATATCTTGATGGGTCTCAGAAAGTGCAAAACCCACTAGCAAGAAATGAAAGAACATCTTTTAGGCTAAAAACCTCTCAAGGAAGTCTACGTAAATGATTTTATGTGCAATGTTCAGCACAGCAATATCTCATTTACCACGTATCGTTGAAGAATGACATTCCATTTAGGTGAATGGTCCAGATACTGAAATATCCACCTTGAAAGTTCTTAAAAAAGAACTTTAGAGTTCCAAGAGTTCTTTTTTAAAAGGATTTCTGATCAAGAACATTCTAAATCATGCGCTGCACTTCCCTGTCTTTTTAAAACCTACATTGAGAGGAGTCAACTTTTTCTCAATGTTCGGGCTTCTAATTCTAAGCTTCACTTTTGTGACAGCAGCCAGGTATTGCCATATTTGGAACAGGCAGATTAAGATTTGAATTTTATTGACCTTTTAAACTTCCCAGGCCTCAGTGTCCTCATCTGCAAAGCTGTCATAATAATAAATATTTTGCAAGATTACTCTGCCTTTTTATGTAGATGCTCAATAAATTAGCAACTGTGTTCGCATCATTGGACTTTATCAGGGGAAAGTTTGGGACGATTTTCTATCAATCCTCCGGCTTTCACACATCCTGTTATGAGTATGCCTGTCTCCTATAGCCTTCCCCTTCTGACTTGTTTTTGCTTTTTTATTGGGTTATCAATTTTGCTTCAGGAGCCCTTGCTGTCTCTTGGGAAGTTTGGGTTCTGGGACCTAAGCTTTGCCCAAGCCAGTGCAATCCCAAGGCCAGCATTTCCAGTTGGCTTCAGCCAGCCAAGCTTGCAGCAGAGTTAGGACTGGGGAGCGATCCCAAAGTGACAAAGCATAAGAGCAACAGAGGATGGAGTTCTCAACATCAGTGTAGCTGCTCACAATCTTTTCTTCTAAACTCCCCCACACCCTCATATTCCGCATATTTAAGGTTTTGGATATTTGCCTCTAAGTGTCCTAGATAAACAGGGCGCCCTTGTGTTTATTTACAGCCAGAGGGCCCCTCTATATCTTAGAAGATGTGTCTGTTTCTCCCAAAGTAAGAGATGATATCTTAGAAAGGTAGCACTTTCCCAGTTGATAACCTGAGCATAGTAAACAGAGGGATCAGAGCAGACCTCAGTTATCTGGCCCCTCCCCACTCCGCCAGCAGTGTTTCCCTGTGCTCAGCAAACACCCTCGATTCCCTGCAGACAACCAAGCATAGTCTTACATCTGCGTGAGCCCCCTGAGTTCCCAGGGCTCCAGCCCTCCTTCCCCTCCCTCCACAGTGTCCAGCTGCAAGCTCCCATCTTCCTCCCCTGAGTTTCCTTGCTTCCTGCAGTTCTCTCTTATCAGCCCCTCCTCTGAACTCCCAGAGCACTTGATGTTGCCTGAGTCACTTACGTTTTGTTCATCTGTGGTCATCTTGAGTTCTCAGCATGTAAATTCTACAAGGGCACAAAGCCCTTCATATCTAAACTCCCATGGCACCTAGTCTAGGAGGGTGCTAGGCAGGTGTGTGTCAGTGATTTAGTGATATCTTTACATTGGAAATGCCAGGCAATAGGTCAGCATGAGCTGAATCTGTGTGGGAAGGCAGATAGATCTGTTTTCCCTATTTGTCCATCTGGGAATATGACATAATCTTAGGGGGTAGGACACAGGCCAAGAACGTCACTAACTGATTTGGGACATGAGTCTCTCACCAACAAAATGGTAATAGACCATTCATCAGGAAATAGTTATTAAACACCTACTATGTGCTAAGTGATAGTATTGGGAATACAGTGATGAATAAATCACATTCTTTTCCCTAAAGTTGCTGTTACTCTTTCATTTTACAGATGAGGAAACTTGGGCTCAAAGAAGTTGAGCAACTGGCCCAAGGTTCCACTCCCATAAGTGGCAGAGACGGGTTTTGAAGCCAGATACCCTAGTTTTCAATCTCTGCTGTACTCTTGTGCTCTCTGCCTCCCCCACATCATGCGTTTGGCCGGGGACATGATATGGACCTGTTATGTGGGCCCACAGCATCCAGGTCCAGCCTATGCTGGGAAGATCAAGAAAGGCTCCCTGGAGGAGGTGACGCCTATACGAACTCTAAAGAAGTTGGCCAGGCAGCAGGGAGTGTGTTTGGCTGGTGTCATAGGCAGACAGCAGCATGCTCCAAAAACAAGGAGGGATGGTTTGATGCCTTCAGGAACCAAAATAATTGAACATTCCTGAACCCAATTTCTTAACCAGTGAGCATTGTAAGGGTAGAGTAAAAGGGGCTGTCCTTGTGATTTGCTGACACAAACCCTCTTTCCCAGTGAAGAGGTGCCTGAGCAATACTATTTAATCGTATTTCCTGGCCAGACAACTTCCACCATCTCCT
This sequence comes from Piliocolobus tephrosceles, assembly GCF_002776525.5. Lineage (NCBI taxonomy): Eukaryota > Metazoa > Chordata > Mammalia > Primates > Cercopithecidae > Piliocolobus > Piliocolobus tephrosceles. Next base: position 92,163,855 of record NC_045444.1, read on the forward strand.
TAGCAGACAGGGTGGTCAGGAAGCAGGAAAGACTGAGATTATGGGGACTCTCTGCTGTCCCCAACTTCCCTGTCCATTGTAGGGTCTCTGCAGCCTCATACCCTGTGTTCAAGTGGAATGCCTGAAAGTGGGGTTTGACCTGGGAAAGTCCAGGTAACACTTCAGATTCAGCTCCTCTTGTCAATTTCCTGCTACACAAGGCCTTCTGAATCCAAGTCTCTTTCCTATGAATAGAGGGCGGGAGGCCAGATTGCCCAGTTGGAGGTGTGGCTTTAGCTGGTGTCCGTTGGAGTCCGAAAAGCCAACAAAGCATAGCGAGAATTCTGTGTGGTTCAAGAGGGTGCCTTGTGCTTGCTGAGGAGAGGCCGTTGGCTTGATCACTCACGACATTATTACTGACATTATTATTTACTGCCTGCCCAACCACAGAACTCTTCTGATTCCCCTAAGGAACCAGTGAGCAGTAATACTTTTCTGTATTGCAACAATCCTCCTAATGACAGAAAGAGACCCACCTCCAGGTACGTGGTGGACGAATGGGAGCAGCTGGCTGTGGCCCCGACACTTACCAACCTTGACCAGAGGTTCCACCCAGCAACTCCACCTCGCCCATGGATCAGGGGGAAAAACAACTCACAGACTGTTCTCCTCTTACCAAGGTTAAAAAGCAGCTGGAATTACTTTGGGCAGTTTGTTTTTAAAAAGGAGCATTGCAGTTGTAACCGTCTCAACGCAAGCTTCACTGTGGATGCCCTTCTTAGCATGTGCTTTATCTTCTGACTGAGAAAATCACTTGAGATTTTATCATGCACAATCCCACTTGTTCTGCCTCTCCACCCTGGCACCTTCTGCGAACCCAGAGATCCCAGAGGGCCAGCATCTCACCCCATGTAACTCCGTGTAATTCTCCCATCTAATTACACCGGCTGAGAGTCTGTCTTAAGAAATTCAGTGGGAGCTCCAGGTGTGGAGGGGATAAAGAAGAGATGGAAATATACTAAGTAAAAATATAAGATTTTTCTAAAAAGGGATTTGTGTATTTTCCTGGAGTCATGAGTCCTATAGGAAAAAAAAATTTATATTATTTTTGTTTTGTCCTTTTTAGTGGCAAGGGGATTTAAGCCTTTGGATTAAGAGAAACTCAAAAGATAATTTAATTCCATTCTTACACTTCTGCCTGGATAAATCATTCCAGGAAAGAAAAAAAAAAAAGAAAGAAAAAAAGATATCAGCTGCCCTTGTCTTTCCTTCCAGAAAAGAGCTTCTGTAATCGTCCTTCATTATGGGACCTCGTGCCTCACAACTCATCTCAGTTGATTGCAGAGTAGATGGTTGTATTTAATTTACATAATCAAAATTTTTTTCCTAGAAGGAGAATCCCTGAAAAATGTTAGCTGGGTCAAAATAAAATGTTCTAAAAAGAAGGAAAAGGAAAAGGAGAAAGAAGTGTGAGTTGGGCTTAGGTATGGGAGGGCAGCAGAAACGCATGACTTTTTTAATGCCTTTTTTCGAGCTTTGTAGCCAAGCATCTTACAGTCTCTAATATTTTTCTACTTTTTCCCACTGGGACTCAACTGTATGTTTGTGGGTCACGTGAAGGAACTCTCAGACTTAGACAACAATCGCAAACATTTATTGAACTCTTGCCAGATATCAGGTCCTACCCTGAGAGCTTTCTATGTTTAACCTCCACAGCTGGTACTGGTACTGCTATTATCCCATTTAACAGATGGAGCTACTGAGGCCCTGAGCGATCACACAGATAGTAATTGTGGGGCTGGGTTTGAAGCCAATCAGCCCAAAGCTGCCTTTGTATACCTGTGTCAATCTGCTTGGAGCTGTCATCTGCTGTCCCAGTGCTTAGGTATTTGGGGCCTCTCTGATTTCTTTAGATATCCTTGACAAGTCTTTTCTTTTCCTTTTCCATTTTTGTTCCTTTTCTTTGCCTCTTCCTGCCATGCAGTCACCTCCGGATGCCAGCAGGGCAGTCAAGGAGAGAGATCTCTTTCTGTGTCTTTAAATACAAGCCAGAGGCTTCTCAGTCCATCGTTTCTTTTTGCCTCCCTGTCATCAACCTCCTACACCCCCAACCCCCCCGCAGCCTCGCTCACCATCCCCTTCAAATTCCCTGCCATCCTCACCGCCACCTTCACTGTCCATCTGGACTCCAAAGATGTGAGGGCCAGTAATAGAGTGTCAGCGGAAGTAATGGATTCCTCACACTGAGAGAATTCGCCTGCCTTTAGTGTCAATGGAGCTGAACCAGAGTCTTGGAGGGTGAGCGAGACATGTAAACAGTCCATGGCCGAGCTGTCAGGACGAAGCCAGACACACTGGAGAGTGAGTGAGGGGGCCAATGGTGGAACAAATAATTGTTTTATTGGAAAGGAAAGGAGTAAATAATACTTCAGCTCAGAAATTGGCAGTTTGAAAGACATGGTTGAGAGCTTGGAGCCGAAGGATTCGTGATGCAGGTTTTAATGGAAGAGATGTTCTTTGTCTCAAAGTAGGAGGTTTCATCCCCACCCGACCCCCCCTCCCATTATCATCATTATTATCATTAAAATAATTACTGTAACAATTACAGTTGATGAGACCTCAGGTTTATAGCGCACCTTTCATCTAAAAGTTCAAAGCAATTTATCTATGTGTCATCTTTTGAGCGTGGTAGGAGGGTAAGAAAGTATTATTTTGGGGGGTCATCTGCTGGGAAACTGAGGTCCAAGCAGATACAGGATTTAGTTTAAGCCTCAGAGCAGGCTGCTGGGTTAAATGTTGGGGTACTGAGTTGTCTTCTGGGGGCCTTTTCTGCTGTACTCTTCCCTGCCTGGGCCTTTATCCACATGTGGCTCTTGAAACTCATCCCTGGCACTGATGCCTCCTCCCACACTGCCAGGGCCCCCACTGGTCGCTACAATATTGTGGCCAACCAGCCAGAAGCTCTGTGCGCAAAACAAACAGCCCGCTTATGGCTGTGCGATGAATAAAGATCCTTCAAGGTCTGACTCACACTGCTCCCATCCTGCTCAGAGACTTCCTGTAATCTGGTTCCCTTTCTTGTAGAAGCTCGTGTCCTTTCTAAACATCTTTCTTCGTGGTCTTATGAGGCTCTAGCCAGGAGCACCCCACATTCCTAAATGCTTGCTTCCTCCACTCCCAACAAACCCCGACCTGTTCTCTGCGAATGGAAAGGGCATTTCTGGGATGGGGAGAGAAGGTGAGTGTTTTAACATGCCTCACGTGGCCGGGGCTGCCTGTGCAGCGTGATGCTTCAGAATGCAGCTGTCGAGAGCGTAGTCACAAGCGGAAGCAGTTCCAGCTGCCTGGCCCCTGAGTGCTAGATTCAGGATCTCTGCCCTGGCGTGGCAGCAGCCCCTTCCTGCTTGGACATTAGTGCAGGCCCATCATTTCCACACCATGGTGCTTTTTGCACAGTAGTGACAAGTTTGCCCCTGGAGCCAGGAGAAGCTCTAAGTTCTGTAACCTGAAGCTCCAAGTAAATGAACTCTAAAAGGGGTCCCATCACACCTGTCACCTACTCCCAGACTGTCCCCTACTTGGATTTCTACATGGCACATTTTTTCAGATGAGTTTTGCATCTTCCAAGTTTTGTTAGGGAGGCTGGATGCCAGCAAAGGGGAATAGAAAAATGATATGGAGCTTATATCCCTGGAAAAACAAAAAGGACTTTTTCGTTGCTGTGAGGGATTCCCTGGTGCCCGGTACACTTCCGTTCACAGCAGCCTCCCATTTTTCGGACAGATGGGGAAGTTATGATTTGCCCTCACAATGGGATCCCCCGGGAGCTAGAATCAGTGTGAACACCTATGCCGCAGGGAACGGTTCACTCTGCCGAGTAAACGGGCGCTGCCAGCACACCAGGCGCCCCGGACGCTGTGCTCTGATTGCCCTTTGGTGGTCACCCGTGCAGGCAGCCCCACCAGGCACAAAAGCATGATCCCCATTCCGTTTTGTCAAATGAGGCAAACTGAGGCATGCAAGCGTGATTGACCCAGGCCAGCACAGGAAAATTCAGCGAGTCCTGGCCAGGCTGGGATTCACCTTGACTGCTGCCGCTGCCGCTGAGAAAAACAGAACTGGAAAGAAATTGTGGACTACTCTTCTTTGCACTCTGGTATCATTCCAGAATGCTAGCAAGGGGCCCTGTAAGTTGACTGCAAAGGGTGAGGATTTTATAGACACAGAGCAGACCAATGAAAGACCCGACACTCATGCTGAAAGCAGCCTGCCCCAAAGCCTTAAACTTCACATTGGCACCGGTTGCCCAGAAAACCATTCCTTACACAAGCAAACATGTTTCATCCAAGTGGCCTCCAGTGTGTGTGCTGGTCCAGAAGCAGAGCAGACCCGTGACCACACGGCCTCAGGAATGTGCCTTGCTGGCCAGCCAGGTCAGCGAGGGAAATGGTGTTCACCCAAAGGACCAGGGCAGAAGTGGGGGAGGCTTTGTTGTGTGCCCTCAATTCTCTAAAAGTTCACCTTCAGAGAGACTTATCAGAGGCGCTGTCTGGAGCGGCCTCCTTCCTCACGCCGGGAGGCGTTCTTGGCAGCCTGCTCCATGAGGAACAATGAGATTGGCGGGGCCCTCACCATCATCGCAGGGTCTCTGTGGAAAAAGAGCCAGCAATTATAAATAGATGTTATTCGTCGTTTCCATTTTCTTGCCTTCAAGGTTTCTTGGAATAATTCTTTCAGTTTGTTTTGGGTTATTCTCTCCATGTACTTCCTTTGGTGGGTGCTCAGACTTCCTCCCTTCTGAAGAGCTGTGGTGACCCTGGTTGTGAGGGGATTGTGGATAAGAAGCTCAAAATATCAGATATTTCTGGTGGGAAGAAATGAAGGAAGAAAATGCAACTGCAAACAGCCACTCTTAAAAAGGCACTGGGTACCGACGCAGATACACACAGACACAGAGTTTGGGAACTGTTTGAGCCCTTGGCGTTAAATAGCAAATAAGAATAACAGCAGCAATAACAACAAATGGCTGTTCGTTGAGCACGTACTGTGTGCCATGCACTGTGCTGACCCATTGATGTGCATTAACTCAGCAGCCTCTTGGGAGCTTGAGTACCTTGCTATCTAAGACAGCAGATGGAGGACGGGTGGTTTCAAACACAGCCTGGGCTCAGAAACACAAGTTTGACATAAAATCTTGAAAACTCGAGTGTCTGAAACACTGTTGATGGATTTGTGCAGGGGGATGATTTTTTAGAAACCCAGCCCCAAGAAGGGGGGTATCGAGACTGCCTCTAACTGTGCTTTTCGTTTCATCTTCCCTGTCTGGCTCCCAAGGTGTCATGTGTGTGTAACTCTTCTCTTCTGCACACCCACCATCCTGTTTTGTTTTATACTGATAATAATAAAAATAGCCAGGGGCTCTCAGACACTTCCTAAGGCGTCTGGCACGGTGCTGGGCCTGCATGTACCTTCGCAATCCTGCCACCGTCCCCAAAGGTGGAGACTGCTATTATGTCCATTTTGTAGATGATGAAACTGAAACTCAGAGAGGCTAAATACCTTGTCTGTAATCACACCATGAGCAAGTGCCAGAAAGTAGCTGGGTCTGTCCACAAAGCCCACGTGCTACACTTCCCAGATTACACAACACCCTCTTAGGTATGTTTCAGTTAACAGTAATTTAACGTTTCTTTTGTCACAGACCTTTTCCCTAGAAAAATGTGCCTACTCACAGACACAGAATTTCAGCAAACAGCATCAGAGCTCCCCCAACCCACTTACACTTGTGTGTAGGCCCTAGTAGAAATCCACGCATTTAAGAATTATGTGCTCTAGATGATAACTTAAGAGCTTATAAATATACGGGATGCTGCTTTCTCACTCCGTGGGCCATATGTTCACATATGGATATATATGTGCTTATAAAAATACCACACTTACAAAAATTAATATGTTATCCCATCTGAACTCTTGCAAGCTAGATTTCTGCTGGGTGAGTCTCGAAATCATGGATTCCAAATCCGCTCACTTTTCCTGTTGGCGATGTGTCTTTTAATTTTGGTAAGTCCTTCAGCCTTATTTAAACAGAACAACTCAAAAGAGCAAGATTCTGTTAAGTCTCTTACATACCTTACACCCATTTTTTGGAAACCTAACTGAAGCCATAAGGATTCTTTACACCCGATACCTGCTAATGCTATTGTGCTATGTCAATCTGGTATTTTCATTGCCCTCAGATCTTCATCCCACAAGGAGACAAAGGGAGGAAGGGGAGGTCTCTGTACCCTGGAGTTTGACTACTTGGGTTCAAAGCCTCCCTCTGACCTTTCTTCTTCACGTAACCTTGGGCAGGTCACTTAATCTCTCTGAACCCCAATGTCTGCATCTGCAAATGGATGGTAATTGTAACAGGGCCTGGTTTGGATGAAATGAGGATTCAATGAAATAATATCTGAATCAACAGCCTGGCCCATAGTAAATGCTCAATAAAATGTGATATAACAGCTTTTTAGTAAATGGGTGGTACAGATGCAAGGCAGAAATTCAAGGAAATGAAATTTACTTAAAAAAATCTGACCTGACAGTGAACTGACTTCTCCAAAAAGGCTAGGTGACTGTACTGAGCCCGAGAAGCAGGTGGCGTGGCTTCAGGTCTGAACAGACCAGAGACCTGAGCACTGTGCAGACCTGCCTTGCAGCCTTTTTAGGCATCATGCAGCTTCTTTGTTGGGAAGTTGTGTGTGACAGTGCTGTTTTTTTCCTCCTAATTTCCTCACAGGTTTTAATGTAAGGATTAATAAGACAGTGTTTGTAGACGTCTTTGAGCCTCCTGGAAGAAAGGCACTCCAGGAGGTGATAAATTCTCTGGCCTGGATAATCTACTCATGAAATATGGAATTTTGAAAGTGTGAGAAAAATCTCAAATCACTTTGACAGCATTTTAATTATAGTTGATTTGTTTGCCGCTAATAGTGAAAATGCTGTCAGCATGATTTGCGATGTTTCTTCCACTCAAAATGTTATATTTCATGTTTTTGAGTCACAAGGCAACATTTTGGTTTCAGATACAACCAGAATAGCTCAGTAAATGTGTTGGGGCACAAAGACAGAGAGTATAAAATGGATCAAACTCCACGGAAAGCATCATTGTAGCACGCATTCTTCTTAACATGGAACACCAGCCTCGAGTCCCTTACTCATTTACATTTATTTACTCAACAAAAAGTGAATGAGACCTCCTACATGCCAGGCACCAAGCAAGTGTCGTAAATTCAGCAGTGAAGAGGCAAGGTCCTTGCCTTCATGGTGCTTATTGTCTAGGGCAGGAGACAGATCATAAACAAATAAGCATATTGACAAGACCTTTCCAGATTATGATCATAGCAATGAAAGAAGTAAGAGGATGCTGAGATAGAGAACAAGGGCGTGCCATCTGAAATAGGGTGGTGACAGCAGTTTTCTCTGAGGAGATAACATTTTTACTTAAGCCTGAAGGATGTGCAACAACCAGCCCTGGAAAACACCAGTGAGGAGTATTGCAGGCAGAGGAAAGAGCACTTGCAAAGGCCCTGGGGTTGGAAAGAGCTCACCATATAAAAAAATGTCTTCAACATCTTATGATCTTATGATGAGCAGTGTGAAAGGAGGTCTTGCTTGGTTGGCAAAGGTTATGATGTCAGGACTTGGGCAGAGATGTTCTGATACGTAGACCCAAAAGAAGGGGCAGAGTATTCTTCCTCAGAAGACCTAAGTACTCTATCTTCGATACAGTAATCCCCTTCCAAGTGGTTCTGTGTGGCATCCCTAAAGCTGGATTCTGACAAGGGCCAGACATTTTGGTGTCCTGAGAGAAGGACCTCAGCTTGGTGAATCTTCCAGCACAGGCTCTGTTGACTAACCCAGCCTTTGGTGCCCTGCTGGGAAGTGTCAAGCATGGAGACAGTTATGGAAACTAGAAAGCCCTTTTTCATGTTTGCCTAATGATGAGAGGAAGAGATGAGATTGTTGCTTTTTCATATCTCTCCCGTGGACTCTTAAAATTAACTTCACTGTCAAAATTTCCCATGGCCCAAATGTAGGTTTGGGGAGAGAAATGTAAGACTTTGAAGTTGAGAAAGAAAGTAGAGAAAGCATTCTCTAGACAAATGCTCACCCTGCAGACGTCAGAATCTGTGAGGAGACAAGTAAAAAGGCACTCGGGGAACCATTTGAGAGAGAAAATAAAGAACTGGGAATAGAGATGGCTACTTCAGCTCAGGAAAAAAATAAATAAAACAATACAAGGTAGTGTTAAAGCTTTGAAAGGAATTTTTCATTTAGGAGAGATTATGAATAATGAAATGCAAACACTCTAGTTAATATGTCCGTTAGCTGGCTTATGTTGCCTTCTGGAAAACGAGTGATACGTTCTAAGAGGAGCGGCTTTTCAAGTTATCCTACTTGACTATCGTTGGGGTGAGCTCTGAGTCTATACCCCAGATTCCTTTACCAAACACTGGATATTAGACACTAGATGCAAAGCCATATTTATTCCAAAGCCAGAAATTTCCGAAGCCTCTGCCTAACTCTTCACAAATGAACCTGACAACACTGAAATTTCTAAGGAGATTTACTCCAACTGTAGCAAATCCCTCATAATAAAACATTTCCCCAAATGAGTCAGTCACACATGAGGTAAATGAGACATTCTGCATGAAGTCGGCATGTCATTTGGAGTGTGCCCTTTATATAAAAGTCCCAGCCAGAAGACCATGTGGTTACATGGGGCTTGTCCACAGGGCAGAACCAGAACACTGGAAGTTGCGGGGATTTCAGCTGCCGAATTGTAACTCTGTGTCACTTCCCCTCAAGCAAACCTTATAGAAAAATCTGGTTTTTCTAAGAAGTTCAAGTAAGGCTTGTTGATTATTTGCTTCACAAAAGGATTCACCAGAGGGGTCCTTTAACTTACAAGCTCAGAGAAAAACTTTATAGTATGACTGAATTATATGAAGCTTTTTCAAAAATGCATCCCTTCTCTATATGTGTGTGCAGATGCATAAGGATGTATTTGTTGCAGGCAGCATTACAAGAAGGGATTTGGGGTGGTCTATATCCGTTGAGTAAATTGAGGCAAGCTTGTAACAGTGGCATTTGTTGGGCAGCCCTGCTTCGCTGATTCTGTTAATCCCCTAAATGACTCCATGGGTGATTAGGCAACCAGATAAAACCCTCTCACTTCTGATGAACAAGCCAGTGGGATGTCAGGGCCTCTCTCTGTCCTTCCTAGAGAAATTGGCAACACAAAGACTGGGACTATCTGGCGATCCTTTAAAAAAAAGTTTTAAAAATTATTTATTGAATGTGGGTCATGTCCTGGGCACTGTTCTGGGTGTCCCAACCTACTGTGTCTCATTTATTCCTCACTCCAGTTCTGTGACATGGATGATGATGATGATGATGATGATGATGAACTTACTTCTACATCTGCTAAATCATGAGAGCTGCATTCTTTTACAAAGAAGAAAGTAAAAATTACCCATCATCCCACTCACCCATGTCTCTCGCTATTGTGAATATTTTAGTAGTCTTTCAGACTTCCTCTGGATGTTTATGTAAGGAAATGTATGTATACCTTTTAAAACATACTTTTAAAAAATCTCCTTTTAAAGAAGTTAACAGTATAGCATGAACATTTTTCCATTAAAAAAAAAAAAATTCTAGACCTGCAGATTATTGATTGTAGCAGCAGAGTATTCCATTTTATAAACATCCCAAAAGGATTCACCGTCCCTCTACGGTTGGGCTTTGAAACTATTTATGAGCAAAACATCCTCCCACTTTTTATATTTTTTCAAAATATATACACAAAGATGCATATGCAGCTTTGCACAATTGTCTGATTATTTTCTTAGGAGAAATTCCTAGCAGTAGGATTGCTGGATTAAAAGCTATGTACATATTAACTTTTGTCACATTTCACCAAAATGCCTTCCAGAATGTTTGAACAGATTTCCATTCCCGCTGATACTGAACCTCTGCTTATTTGTTCCATCTCTTAAAACAAGGTCACTTCTGCTCTGTGGCTCAGCCTCCTCGCCTCTGAAATGGGTGTGAGAATACAACAAAGCACAGTTCACATTTACTTAGCACACACTGAGTGCCAGACTACGGACTAACACTTCTTATTGATTAGATCTTGTCATTTAAGTCTCACATCAACCCCAGGAGTAGATTGTAATATCCCTACTTTATTCTTTTTCTCCCCATTTCTGAGGCTCAGAAAGGTTCGGTAACTTGCCTGAGGTCACCCAGCTAAAAAGTGGCCAAGCTGGGGTGCAAGCCCAGCTCTGTCTGCTTCTGGGATTGGGACTCTTGCACTCTGGGCCCTGCATTTCTTAGTCCAGATGAGTTGTCTGATTCATGAACATGGGTGGCAGAGCCTCTCAACCTTGGTGCACATTGCCAGGGCATCGCCATGGCTCACAGGAATGTGTCTGTCCAGCAGTGCTTGCCTTAGTGTGAAAGTAGCAAGGAGGGGTTTTCTGGAAGGTTTGGGAGTTTCCCTTGAGAACAAACGAAGCATCTTTTTACTTTTGTTTTGGAAATGAGGAAGCATGTTTTCAAAGTCAGCACGGTCTCCCACACTGAAACCACAGACCTAAACAGATTCCCCCAAACTCACGGCCTTCTCAATCTGTGACCATGTCTCCATTTCTTCCCGGGGGTTAAACTGCCGTTTTGACTTCTCCAGACTCTAAGGAGCTTCAGCAGTTCTTTTTTGACTGTGGGAGTCCAGCCCTGTGGGGTCTAAGAATGAATTAATCCTGGTCCACTCCTGCTTAGACTTCCTTTACAGGTCTGTTATTTGAAAGTGGCTAAGTAACATAGCTCCTGGGGGCTGAAGTGAGGCCTCAGGCCTCCCCAGCTCACACCAGCCACTCCTGCAGGCAGCCGGCAACCCCAGATCCTTGTATGTGACAGGAACCATTGGCAGGCACATCCCAGAGAAGGGTGCATTCCCAGCCCTCTCTTTACCGGCAAGGAAGAGATTTCTTAAGTGTTGCTTTAACAGGTTGATGCAAAATAAATAAACAGAAAGGGAGGGAGAGGGAGATGCATGGTTTTCAGTAAATAATGATGCAGCGGCCAGCAGTTGGAAGGGAGCTGGTGGGCAGGAAGTTTCCCACCTAAGCAGTTGTGACAGGAGTATTAACTGGGAGCCCAGAAAGCAAGCACAAACGCAACACAGTGACGACTGCCAGAGCACATACCGGGGCTGGAAAATGTGTGTCTGTCAAGATAAAATGGTGCATTATGTTTGCACCTTCCCATGAACCGAGCCAAGGGTGTCTTTGAGGTGCCTTCCTCCCAGCTCTGGCCAGTTTGACTCTGCTTCAAATGAGCACAGGCCTCTGCTTCAGGAGGGCAGCCTGCCCTGCCTCTCGCTGAGGCTAATAGTTGTGTGCACGTAGCCGGTGGGCCCCTGGAGACTCACCCCTGCTTTTGGAGAAAGGTTTTTATTGCCTTATCTATCTAATATGAGGCTGATTCCTTTTAAGAACACATGTTGACTAGACACTGCTGATGTGAACCTCGCAGAGTCATCTTAGGGAGGGCGGTGGCCCAGGGTGGGGAGTCTTTGTCACTCACAATTAAAGAAGGGATGGCCCAGGGGAAAATTGAAACAGGGGGCTGGAGGGAGATGGGAAAATAAGCAAATGTCTCCGAAACATCCCCCGTGTGTCTGGCACAGTGCCTAGCCCCTTACGTCTGTATTTTTTCATTCCATCTTCTCCCCAGCCTTGTGGAGTGGATATATTTATCCTCATCTTACAGATGAAGAAATTGATGCTCAAAGGGGTTCAGCAGCTTGCAATGTCACAGAGCTAAGAAGGAGAGACTAAGATTCTGAGAGAGCATAATGGAAATAAAAATGGTGCTATTGAAGGAAGAAAAAAAAATGTGTTTTGTGATATTTGATAGAATGATGCTCCTGCTTTTACGTGGGCAAGAGATAAGGCCTTCCAGTCATGTGTTTATTCACTCTGTGGCTTTCACAAAGCACAACAGCTTGCAGTATCTGTTTGCCAGTCTGTGCAAGCAGACATAAGTGCCCTTCGCTTATCCATCTGAAACACCTGAACGTCTCCAAATGAACAGAGAGACATGAGTGGGAGCGACACAGCGGTCCTTCTCATGTCCTTCGAGTGATCTTTTTTTGTCTGTGCCATCCCCACTCAGGTATGACTTTATCGAGATTCGGGATGGGGACAGTGAATCCGCAGACCTCCTGGGCAAACACTGTGGGAACATCGCCCCGCCCACCATCATCTCCTCGGGCTCCATGCTCTACATCAAGTTCACCTCCGACTACGCCCGGCAGGGGGCAGGCTTCTCTCTGCGCTACGAGATCTTCAAGACAGGTCAGTGTGGTCACACGTAGGGGCCGGGAGATGGGCGTTTTAGAGAAGAAGGAGGGACAGCACCCAGTGGGCTGAGGCACTGGGTAAGGGTGACAGTGTCATCCAGCTTGAGCGCGGTGACCGGTTCAAGGTGAACCCAGAGACATCCCGAGAAGAAGAACCAGCTCAGGTTATCCACTAGCTTAAGGGGGCACACTGCAGAATGCGGGGACAAAGCAGCCATTGTTTATGGTATTAGACAAATAGAAAAACACTTCTTGAAAGAATCTGATTTTTGTATGCTTTTTAAAATCAAAATGGTCTTCATGGGAAAAAGCAAAACTCTAATGACTTTCTCACGATTACTTCATGGTCTAATGTCTTCATTTGGAACTATATGGGACTGAGGACATAATCTTTTCATTGGTTGGAGTCTCTATAAAGATCTTGCCATGACCTCCCAAATGGGGTCACACCATAGCTTTTAAATTAAAGTAAGGCTTCAAGCAGGCCACCCCATTTCTCCGAGCCGGAGCCATCCCTTGGTAGTCCATGTTACCACCTCTGTCCATTGAACCCCTACTCTCTAAATGCCAATGAACTTGACTCCCTGAAAAGCAATCAAAAAATAGCAGAAAAAGAGTCAGAGGGCACTGCACTTGCTTTAAGTTGACTGCTTGATTTCCATCAGGTCCCCCTTAGATTACTTTAGGGCCTGAGACTATGGGCCAGTGCTCATTTCCAAAACTAAATGCAGCAGACTTTTATTCACAAGACCCCGCTTCATCAGCTACACTCACACTCTCCCGGTGGTGTGTCCTCTTCTGTGATGTGTGGAGCTTGTTATCTCGAGGCTAAGGGAAGCATGTCCTCCAGTCCTTCCCACCCACCGCCCACTCCCCTCCTCAGAGGCTCCCCTTCCATCTATGTGTGTGTCTCCCCTCTCCCCCCAGCAGCCCAAGTTTTACAACTCGTGGATGGAGTCTGGTTCAAGGGGAGGCTGTCAGCCTTGTCATCAAGAGGCCCAAGACTGGCGCCTGTTGAGTTCAGTGTGAGGGGAACTATTCATATATATTTTCTTTTTCACTAAACAGTTCTTGAAAGGAAGTGGTAGCTGCTGAAAGCACTTTTTATATCCACTCTGTCTAAATATTTGTCGGATTTGTCTGCCCGAGAACAAGAACGTGGACTCAAATGAAGGGGTGGGGCCGAGGGGACCGTGTCATGCAAGAGGTGGCAGCCCAGGCTGCTGCAGGGCACAGGTCCCAAGAAAGTCTGTCTGCCTTGGGTTTTCATGCTCCTGACTGTGATGAAGTCACAGGGGCTGACAATCTGTGTGTCCAGTGGCTCAAGCTGTTGTGAAGTCCATGAGTAGCTTAATCCATATTCCCCTGAGTCTTGCGCAAAATTCAGATCAATGCCACCAGCACCAGTGGAATATCCTCTGCTGCCAAGCAGTGGGTAGAATAAAATAGAAGGAAACAAAAGAGGGTGCTTGTTCTCTTCGGGTTGGAGAGGCAGGTGTGCAAACCCTTTGCACGTGACAGACTCGCAGGCAATGTTATTGGATGAGTATGTATGTAAATTGAAATGAAAACTATGATATGAGACAGAATGAATAAGTACAAAGTAAAGGTACAATTGACATGTGGTGGTTATGAAAATGGGGGAGCAGCGAGTGGCTTAAAAATTGAGGGGCTCCAGAGAATCTCTTCAGTAGCAAGGTCCCTAGTGCTAATGCTGCCACTTGGCTGCACTGTGCTGGCCATGAAAGGAAAACAGCTCCAAGCAAGATCTTCCAGGAAGATGGCCAAGGGAAGTCAGAACAAGGGTGAGCAGGGCCATGAAAGCTCAGCCTTGGTCTCGCACCACGCAACTTAGTATTTCGCAAGGCATCATGCTACATTCTCCAGAAAGCCATGGGAAAAGTCAATGTTCACTCTATCCATCATGCAAATTTGAAAGGAGGATATTAAAAGATAAAACATGTAAGAGGGTGTCATAATTCAACATTGCTGTCTTGAGGACATGCTGAAGCAGGATTTCAAATGAAGCAACAAGTCTGTGAACCACCTAGCAACAATGGTGCCAGCCAAGGGATGGCTTCGGCTTGGAGAAATGGGGTTTCCTGCTTTAAGGATTGGGGTTGCCTAGTGAAGAGATGATTGTGAGAGAAAGCCCTGCCAACAACAGCCACACTCCTGGCGATGTGAGAGAGCAGATGAGAGCCTAGTAGACTCCTCAGGGCCACTTGTACCTGCCATCATACCCACCTGCTGCTGGAAGAGCAACTCTCCGCATGAAAGTCAATCTTACATATGCCAGGCTCGGTGGCTCATGCCTGTAATCCCGGCACTTTGGGAGGTTGTGGCAGGCAGATCACCTGAGGTCAGGAGTTTGAGACCAGCCTGGCCAACATGGCGAAATCCCATCTCTACTAAAACTACAAAACTTAGCCGGGCGTGGTGGCACGTACCTGCAATCCCAGCTACTTGGGAGGCTGAGGCAGGAGAATCGCTTGAACCCGGGAGGTGGAGGTGGCAGTGAGCAGAGATCGTGCCATTGCACTCCAGCCTGGATGACAAGAGCGAAATTCCATCTCAAAAAAAAAAAAAGTCTACCTTATATAAAGTACAGAAATGTGCAAGGGAGCAAAATTCAAAACAGAGAAGTTTAGAAAAATGAGCATTCATGCAGGTGCCATGTCCTATACCCACATTTCCATTGTTGGAGTCAGGAGAGAAAATATACAAAGTTTACGTCATCCACAGAACATGAAAGAAATGGGTGGACATGCTGAAGAAATCCAAACAAACACAGCTATGTTTGCTAGTCGGATTCATAGAGAGGAAGAAGCGGGGAAAACTGTAAACACAGATATGCAAATAGCCATACTGAGGGCTCTAGAAGCCTTCAGTGGTACATTATCCTGGTGAGCCTCTGCTGCAGGACCCACGGTGTGAGTGCTGACCAGGGCATGTGGCTGGCGTGGAAGGTTCATGTCTGCCCTAAGTGAAGTGGTTTATAAAAGATTCTGTATGTTACCAGACTGTGTACATTTAAAAGGATAAGTCAGAACAACTCATACATTTAAAAGATCTCAAATCAAGATATCGTGAGAACAGAAAAAAAGGAATTTTTAAACGTAAAATGTCATGTTGAAAACAAAATCAGTGGAAAATGTGTGTGTGTGTTTGGTTTTTTCCAGAAGCCCCTTTAACCATAAGTTCAAGATCAGGTTTTCTTTCCTGTTTGCTCGTGACACTTCAGAAACTGACATTTCTGGGGTCATTCACAGAGGTAGAGAAAACCCGGAGTGCCTACTGCCTCCATTTCCTGAATTCAGGAACTGAATTCACCTTCTGCAGAAAAGGCAAACTCAGCTTCCGGTAAATCCACCGTGTTTTAAATGTCTTGATACCTGTAGATTCTTCTACTTGCAGAGTTATTGTAAAATTCACAGTGGAAAAACGGAGTGGGCATTTTTCATAGCAGTCCTTTCCTATGAAATCATTCACTGCAACCCAAATCCCCCAGCTCCTGTGGACAATCTTAGCCTTGAGTGGGCTTGAGTATTTGTTGACTCGAGTTCTTCGTTTAACCTTTAAACCTTCTAAGACATCTCAGAAAAGGATCTTGGATAAGGCAGACGTCTGCAAGAGCCAGCTTCTGTCTCCTTTTCTGAGATCTCTTCTTGGCATCTGCTATTCAACTGCTTTTGTGATGCTGCAAACAGTGAGATGGTACGATTAGAGATGAATGCATGATGTTAATAGACAGGTTTGATTTTTCTGCATAAAAACAGATAAAACTGGACAAAAGTTTTCCCATTGCCTTCAAAATGAGTCAAAGGACATACCCATTTATAGCCATATATCAGAAATGCTTTTTTTTTTTTTTTTTGCCTTAAGTACCTAAGGTTGAAGTTGCTTTTCAGACAAATGCAGGAACTCAAGACCCTGAGAACAATGGATACTTTCAAATTTCACATTCTCCAAGTCTCTCTTAGACTCAGTAGATGTCCATCATGGAAGCACTTGTGCCCCACTTATGACAGGAACCAAAGAAAGATTCCACCAGAAAATTCCCCACTCCCAGGGGGGTGGAGATTCCCCTTGCCTTCTAAGGGAATAACAATAGAGCAAGCTCTAAGAGGGCACGTCAGGATGCTCTTTCTAGCTCTCAAGCAAGAAGTGAATAGAGAGTTAATTTCCTCCAACCATGTGTGAGGCTCAGCTGAGTGGCCCGCATGAGGAATGCTGCACAGCAGCCATAAACTCTAACCTTTTCAAAATTCCTCTTGGCCCCCTGAAGACCCGCCAGCTGGCTTGGCTTTGCTGAATTGCCTCATCCCAGGCCATTGAGGAGGCCCTCAGGAGTCTGAAGCCCAATCATAAACAAAGCTGGGGGAGGCGGCCCCAGCTCATCCCGCCAGGACTAGCTGCCCATTGAAAACTCTGGGCCTGCCCTGCTGCTGCCATGCATATGAATGATGGGGTGCAGAGCCTCTGAGATTTGCTGCTTAGAGCCTCCACAGAACACATGCAAAGGTTAGCCCTTGCTCTCATGTGTTCCTAGTCCCTACCCTGCCAAGGCACAGCACAAGGTGGAAAGTAGGAAGTGATGGATGGATAGAGAGGAGATACTGGAATTTTCTGTCTGGTGCTGAAGAAAGTTGCAACTCCTCCATCGCCACTTATTTGCATGGCACTTCTTCCAAATCAGACATTTGCCTCTTTCCAGAAAGCTGTCATCAATAAAGAGACTCAACGAGAGGCCTCCTACAGGAGCTGAGGATAAAGACATCGCCGCAGGCTAAGATCAGTGTATTGACATCACCTAGTTATATTTGAGTGTGAGCCCCAGAGGACACTTCCTGCCAGTAAACACCTAGTTTATCAAGTATTTCTGGTGGGTTTTTTTTTTTTTTTTTTAATGCTTAAGAGTGTCTATTATCCTCCTCAAAAATCCTGCTTCCTTTTCTTCTTTTAAAATCTGAACATAATGAGTGAAATCAATTCTAATTGTCCAGTATTTCCATTCGTTGCGTGAACGTGCACGAGCTTGTGCTCCGTGGGTCCATAGGTCTGGGTTGCAGTGCTCCTGGGACCCGTCTGTGGTACTGCCTTGGCAAATGGTGGCTGGGTTAAAGCGCAACAAGGACCCTTTTAATATGACTCCACCTAGAGGCATTCAGAGATAGGGTGGCTGCAATCCTCTTAGGAGCTCCTGTTCCTGTTCCTGCTGCCATCCAAGTTTGCACCAGGATGCGAATGTGTGCCGCATTTAATCAGGATGCCTCCATGCGTCCCAAGAAAGCAGACACAAGAGCTCAGGAGAGAAACAAGACCATCCACACCACAAAGGAGCCAGAAGCCTTCCAAATGTCAATGCACTGCTGCATTTTTCCAAACTTGTTGCCGGAGAGGCCTTTAACATCCCCAACGGCCTGCTGTGATCCACCAGCTAAAAACATCGATTGTTAATTGTCTGACCACTACAGAGCAGCTTGTTTTAATATAGTCATGACATGAATGAGACCCAAGCTCCCCTTTGCCCCTCCCCTGAGGCACCTTGGATCTTGGAGGGATAAGGGGGCACTTCGTTGGCTGTGGTACAATAGGGGCTAGTGTTGAGGTCAGCAATAAATAAGGGGTAACATTGTTTTCCCTGCTGGCAATCAGCAAGCCTTCCTTAAGGATTGAAATAACTTACATTTCTGGAGTGAGCAGCTGAGTAACTGAGAAAGAAGACTCTGTTCCTTTTCAAGAGAATCCCTCTCTCTCTTTCTCTATCTCTTTCTCTTTCTCTCTCTCTCTCTCTCTCTCTCTCACACACACACACACACACACACACACTTCTCTCTACCCCTACCCAGTTCCTCAATTGCTGCTGTCATTCTGATACGTAGAGCAAGCCAGCTGTGCCTCCCTAATTTATGAGGGCTTGAAACGTGCATGTGAAGAGCATGTTGCTTCAAGGGCCACTCCAGTGGCAACAAAAACCTCAAGAGTAGGGGGATTTGGGCCCAAACATTTAAATAACCCATGTAACAGAGGCCGTGAAGAAAGGCATCTTCTTCTTAGTGCTACAGTTGTCTTTTACATACAGGCTCTGAAGATTGCTCAAAAAACTTCACAAGCCCCAATGGGACCATCGAATCCCCTGGGTTTCCTGAGAAGTATCCACACAACTTGGACTGCACCTTTACCATCCTGGCCAAACCCAAGATGGACATCGTCCTGCAGTTCCTGATCTTTGACCTGGAACATGACCCTTTGCAGGTGGGAGAGGGGGACTGCAAGTACGACTGGCTGGACATCTGGGATGGCATTCCACATGGTGAGTGATGTCATGAGGCATTCTTCAGTAGCTTGGCCTTTGCCTGTTAATTGCTTTAGTGATGATAACGAGGAAGAACAAAGACTTCAAAGCTCCTATGAGTTCTTATATGACCCATGGTGACTTTCTCTTCTTCCCCTTCACTAAGGATAGCTTGAGAGAAATTACAGGAAGGCTGTCTACTTTCTTGGAAATATTTCTTTAGAAAAGGATAGGAGACTAAGTAGACACTTGGAAAGGATGAGAAAACTTATAGGTAGTGTTCATTTCTACCCCAAATTGTCAGGATAGAAGGTGGCTTGATGGCTAACCCCTATGACCAAACAGAAGGACTCCGAGCCAGACTGGCCGGGCTTAACTCCTGGCTCTGCTACTCACCAGCTGTGCAACCTTAGACAGATTACTTACCCTATCTGTGTCAAGGTAGCTGCTATCGTCATCATTATTATTACTATAATTTTAAAATTATTATTAATATAGTCATAAATATTGAAAAGGTGCATCACCCAAGGCTGAGAGCCACTAGTACTTCACAGGTGAAGACCAACGTAGATCCTGGGTCTAATCAGTACTGGAAAGGAACAAATCTTTCACTTTTGTAGTCATTCTAAGTATCTTCTAATATAAAGGAGACATGATGACTAAGCAAGAAGAGCAATTTCATTTCCTGGGTAAAGTCTTGTGCACAAGACTTAGTCAGAAAACTTGGGTTGGAGGCCCAGCTCTGCTATTTCCTAGCAGTATGAATAAGGAAATCACATGCACTTTCCAAACTTCAGTTTCTTCCTCTGTAGAACAGACATTGTAATGATGCCTTTCCAGCTCATCTTCCAGGCCACTGAGAACAGAATGAAGCCAGTGAAAGCAGCCTGTACCTTTTTGGTGAAAAAGTGAAAGTGCTTTTTAATGTGCAAGAAAAATATTAGCCATTGTTCTTGAAACATATCTTTGGTTTTTATGGCAAGGTGTACAAAGTGATGCTTCACTGAATAAAATGCAGTGAGGGGAAGGGAAAACAGAGTGGAAACCAAGTTTGACATTTTGATTTCCACTGACTTCTCTTTGTCTTGAATGTCCAGTTGGCCCCCTGATTGGCAAGTACTGTGGGACCAAAACACCCTCTGAACTTCGTTCATCGACGGGGATCCTCTCCCTGACCTTTCACACGGACATGGCGGTGGCCAAGGATGGCTTCTCTGCGCGTTACTACCTGGTCCACCAAGAGCCGCTAGAGAGTGAGTTGGCCGATTGGGAACCTCTGTCCTGTCCTTCCATCAGGGCTGTGAGGGTGTACAGGTGAAGAGAGGCTAGCTCTATGAGAGAGAAGATGGGAACTCTATGGAATTTATGGTGGCATCTGAGTTTAGAGGCACCCACATCCTCTTGCCAGGAAGAGGTTGATGAGAAAAGAACACAAGAATTAGTTATTTTCAGGGAAAGTCATGGCACCATCTCATACCTCAGTTTCCTCATCTATGAATGAAAGAGAAGTTAGTTAGGATGCTCTATGCAGGGTCCCCCGTGTGCTAACATTTTTTTAGTCTGTGGCCATTTTTTTCCCCTCTCAAAATCTCAGGGGCCATTGTCACAAAACTGAACCATTTTAAACCTCTCTTTCTCTGCATTTTTTTGACATTAACCATCTCTGAGCCTAGGTAATGTTTTCCTGGCTAGATTGGTACAACTGCTTAGACTTGGACTTCACACATCCACCAAAGATAGTTTGTGGAGCTTTTACTATGTGCCAGGCACCAAGCAAGGAATTAAAAACTGTCACTCTGACCGCAGCTGCTGTGGGACTTGCGGTCCCTCAGCACTGAGCAACATCTTCAAATCAGCTGCTCTTGGACATGTGTTTCAAATGTGCTGCCATTTCTACTTAAAAACCCAAACGATAACTTTTTTTTTTTTTTTTTTTTTTTTTGAGACAAGGTCTGTCTCTCTTGCCCAGGCTGGAGTGCAGTGGCTCAATCTCAGCTCACTGCAACCTCCACCTCCCGGTTTAAACGATTCTCGTGTCTCAGCCTCCCCCCAAGTAGCTGGAACTACAGGCATGCGCCACCATGCCCAGCTAATTTTTGTATTTTTAGCAGAGGTGGGGTTTTGCCATGTTGGCCAGCCTGGTCTTGAACTCCTGGCCTCAAGTGCTCTGCCTGCCTCCGCCTCCTCAAATGCTGGCATTATAGGTGTGAGCCACCATGCCCAGCCCCAAATAAGTTTCAAGACTAAAGAAGCACTTTTAAGAATGCTTCAAGCTGTGGAAATCCTGCCCTGTTTGCAGACAACTCACCATATATATAACTACAGACATAGCAGCCTGGCCTGGAGGAAGGTTGCTGGGTTTTGCATTTGTTTTTTCATCAAAGAGCCTCTGAAGATTGAGTGACAAAGAAACAGTATGGCAAATTGCACCAGGTCCCGTGAATGGCCAGTGCAGTCACAGAGTAAAGAATAGGCTGATACCTGATAAGGATTGCTGGCCCATCTTAGACACATGCACACACCCATATCGATCAGTGTTCATGGCATTCATGGAAGGACAGCAATGCAACTGACAGCACAAGGCCAGAATAAGTGACTGCTGGGTCTATTTGTCCAGACAGGTGGTGCAGGGGAATAAAGAGTGACATGCATGTGCTCATGGAGAGGTTTCCCAAAGACAAGTATTCATGCTTTGTAATGTCTGTCTTCTGTGCCAGAACTCACAAGACAGTTGAGTGAAAAAAGAAAGAAGCAAAAGTGCCTCCTGGGTGTTTATTAATAAAGCAGGCTTTCCACGATGTATGAGCTCACCCAAATCGCCACAAGTCTATCTCACATTTACCTGTATTGCAGTAATGGTGCATCTGGCATCTGTAGCCTGCAGCACTAACAGTTTTTGTGCTTTAGATTGTATTTTTAATTTGTATGATGATTCTATTATTTATCCATAGCCTGATTTCTTTTAGGTCCCATTTAGTTTCTTTCAGACCCAGAGGGGTTGTCAAGCTCCATGACTTGGTGTAGTTGTTTTTAAAACATGAGCATATAATTAGGGTCTGTTAAATGAGGAAATGCCTGCAAGGACTTGTGCCTAGAAGGGAGGCAACATTTGGGGGACCCCGGGGTATGAGGTTGGAAGGCCTAACTCTGCATTTGACCTTTCCCCAGACTTTCAGTGCAATGTCCCTCTGGGCATGGAGTCTGGCCGGATTGCTAATGAACAGATCAGTGCCTCATCTACCTACTCTGATGGGAGGTGGACCCCTCAGCAAAGCCGGCTCCATGGTGATGACAATGGCTGGACCCCCAACTTGGATTCCAACAAGGAGTATCTCCAGGTACTTGTGCAGAGGATATGCAGAGTGCGTATGTATTGCTGGAGTAGGAGGGTAGCTCCTCAAATACCGTGGACAGAGGACACAAAGCAAATAAACACAGCATACATGAGAACTCCACTGATTCATTCATCCAAACAGATGTGTATGCCACGCACTGGGTTACATGCTGGCATACACTGATCAGAGGGAGCCTGCCCCTGCCCTTGTGGAGATTACTGAGCCTGGGAGGAGTTGTTTGGCCAGGATGCTGTTTGCCCTATCACTATAGATATTCAAGGAACATTCTATAAGCTGTTTGAATCTTCCTCATTCTTGGCACAGGGAGGCATCAGGGACATGGGGGGCATTCTCCTAAGGGCAGGTTTGTTGAGGTGCTGACTGCGCATGACAGCTTCTCATGATCTTTGCTATTCAGAGACAGCCCTGCCAGGAAGGTTTTGCACAGAGCTATCAGAAGAACACATGGGAAAATGTCACTACCAGGAACGGAACTCAAGGCGTCCAGATGCTCAGCAGCATCTCTTCAGACCATTGTTTGCTTTATTCTGAATAAAACTTGCAGCTCATGTTGAGTAATCTTCCCGCACTGCACACTGCTCCAGTTCTCATCCCCTGGGAAGAAGTAAACAGGGGAAAAGCAAGCTACTAGTTCCACACCAGAGCAGTGACTGCTTTTATGACACATGTAAGACAGCCTTGTGACCCACTGACAAGCCTGTCCTAGCTCTGATGCGACACGCTGACCTCTGCTCTAAGAAGGATGTTGCAAAGCAGACAACAGGAAAGGGAGAAAGACCACTCAGAAACTCCAGGGAGTCCACAGAGGTTCTAATAGCAAGCCCTGGGGCCATTTGTCATTGTCTCTCCTCTCTACCTCTCCAAAAATCCATCTCCTCTCAGCCTGCGAAGCTTCCAGAAAGTTCTTTGTAACTGGCATCCCCTATCTTTGACCTTAATCTTATACTTTCTCCTATTGCCATCCACCTGTTTCTCGTATGTGTAGATGGCACTGTGTACTTATTTGAATGTTTAGTAATGCTGAGCACATCGTAGGTCACCGATAAGTGCTTACTGAGTTGAATTTAGCCAGTGTGTGCTAGCTACATTTTGGTCACATGGAAACTGCCATTCAGAAACACCATGGCCAGCAAAGGAATGACATCCAGCAATTTCCAAATGGGTTTGGCATTGTGGGAGGGGAAGTACCTTAAATGTTGGCCATCCTCCTCATAGAGCAAAAGGTCAGGCCTTGGTGCATAAGCCTAATTGCTTGGGCAGACTCTACATGCCCTTTGACCCCTTAGTGACCTGAGCAACTAAATACACAATGGAGGGAGAGGGTGAGGGGAGGGGACGCCTCTATGCGTGTGACTTTTGGAACTAGGGCATTGTAAGTGAATTGGACAGGAGTAGAGTGGAGTAGATTCAGCCTTATTTCTTTAAAGCAGCATCTGCTTCCACAGTTCAAGGCAGACCTTCATTTACTAAGAAGGGATTATAGTTCTAGATGTTCAATGATTTAGAAAAAATGAGTGTTGTCCCTTCATATTTGCAAAAGAGAGAAAAACGAAAACCTAGCTTTTCAAGGTGTCTGATTTAGTGTTAAGATAATGCAAGTTTAATCGTCCAATGGAATTGCAAACTGATACTAATTACAAGGACGTCTCAGCGAATCACAGATACAGGTTGGGAGAAAAGTCTAATGATTGCATCCTTCCGAAAAAAACAAGACACTGCCCTGTGTTGGGAATGGTGGTCTCTCACTCCTGCCCTCTCTTCCCCAGGTGGACCTGCGCTTTTTAACCATGCTCACAGCCATCGCAACACAGGGAGCGATTTCCAGGGAAACACAGAATGGCTACTATGTCAAATCCTATAAGCTGGAAGTCAGCACAAATGGAGAGGACTGGATGGTGTACCGGCATGGCAAAAATCACAAGGTAAATCCATGATCCTACCTTAAAGGCACATTGGACCAGGGCAGGAGGGATGGGATCAGGGGAGCTTTAAGCCGACCTCCTACAGGAAAGAGGGCCTTGTGTAGTGAGGCTCAGATAATTGATGGAGGCAAGGGTGGTGCTGGCCTTGAAAAATCTTCTCTCTTAGGCTAAAGCGACTGGAAAACACCGTTTCTCTGACAGCCGGTTGCTGTTGCATCTTGCGCAGCAGAGAGAGAGAGCTTGCAGAGTGTTCTCTGACTTCAAATGAAGGAGAAAATGTGTCCCCCAGTCCGCTTCTCCCCACACAGGATTCACTGAACATTTATGGCCTGAGTCCCTTCCACATGCTGGGTTAACAATCACAAAACCACATGACACTACAGTTCAGGAGTTACCGAGCTCTGGAAATGAAAGGGCACAAATCCTGAGAGGGAATCACAATGTCCCGCAGAAGAAAGAGGACAATAAATAATGAAGAGAAATTCAGTTTGTCGGAGATGGGTTCTGAACTGGCAATCATGCTTAGCAGCGAGGCATTGAATTCTCTCTGCTGGTGTCTCCCGCGTCTGCGGCTCCTGGAGGTGTGGTCTGTGTGGGTGATGTGGGGCTTTTGTTGTATACATATGGATAAATGTCTGGCACTCCACTTTCCTAAGACACATGACATTCTGGGTCTGCAGCTGGCACGGGCGATGTGGTGGCTATATGTGTATATACACAGCACACTCAGCACATAGGGGCTTACTGCAAACAGCCAGGGGCTTGTGTGGGTGGGACTGCGGTATCTGTGATGGGAGCACAGGGCATGGTGCCCCCTGCAGAGCAGGAGCTGGCACAGAGGTCTGGAAGCAGAGTGTGATGTCCGGGGATTCCCAGGGGCTGCCTCTCCTTCCCTAAACGGGAGGTAGGGAGGGAGGAAGCGGGTCTCTCCTGTAGCGTTCCAGTTCCACCAGGCCCCGGTCTGTTAGGGTGTGAATTATCAAAATGGGTCACATGTGGCCAAGCCTAGGGAGGCCAAAGATCTTTTCCAAAGGGAATCTCCTCAGCCCCTATCACTGCCCCAAGGCAGCCTGCTCTGGCTGGTGCAGCTGGAAACCTTAGACCTAGAAAATTCTGAACTATGACGTTGGCAGCCTCACTTGGGAAACGGGAAAAGGAGTAGATTTTTTAAAAATCGAAAACAATGTAGTAGTAATGGGGTACCACTCATCTGAAAACCGTGGCTTCTGGATATTACCAGGTATCTCACACACATGCACACAATTGCCCGATTTCCATGATAAAGACTGTGAGGTACTTAGTAATTGAAAGATGTGCCAGGCCAGGTCTGGTTTCCCACTGACTTGGTTTCAGGAAGACTTGCCAAGCATCCGTCGGGAATGGCCAGCCTGAATTGGCACTGGGTGGCAGGAGCTTGGGGGCTGAGACCTGGTTCCACCCCAGCCTTTTCAATGATAAACTGGTAGATCTCCGAAGCTCAGCTAGCAGACGAGTGCCAGAAGCCAGGCAGGGGTGACCCCCGGGGAGAGGAGTGGGGCTCACCTGACTGTCTCCCTGTCCAGGCGCAGTGACTAAGCAGCGTGGGCCTGGAGGGATACTGTAGCATAAGCTGTTTTAAAAGCATGCAGATGGACCAGGATGCTATTTAAAACATCATTTGTAGGAAACCTGCTTTTGGAAATACCTTAGCACTGCACATTTTCATAGAATGCTGTCCTCCCTGGCTTTATCCCTGGTATTCATTCTTCAGGAAAGATATTCCTGAAATTGAATTTAGCTTTCTGGTTTTCAGGATTATTCTTCTCAATTTTTTCATAGTGGATACGTTCTCTTTTGCCTTCTCTTTCCCCACTTGGCTAGATTTCTTTCCCCAGGAGCCAAGGGGTAACTTGAGAGTTTTTTTGTTTTTGTTTTTGTTTTACTGAATTAGTCCTGCCCAAATAAACGGAGTTGGGGCAGAGGAAAAGCCCTTTCTCTTCCGCATTAGAAATTCATCCTCTGCGTACTTAGAAGGAGGCAGGAAAATGGAGAGCCTGCCAATTAGGCATTGCCCCACTCTCCAAGCTCCTTCACCCCACTGTGGGTGTGGTGGGCACCCAGGAGGCTTTCCTTGTCTCCTCTGCAAGGATGGTCTCAGCTGCCCCTTCATTAGCAGATCTTTCGTTCAGATATCTGTATTTAATGTGCAGATTTCCCCTCATTCACGGCGCGTCAGTGCAGCTCTCCGGGCTGTTGGGGTTGAAATAGTTGAGTGAACCATGCCAAATAGATTTGTCAAGTCTGCTGCAGTTTGATTTGATGCCATGGGGGAGGTGGGGGTTGGGGAGGGGACTTGGGGGCAGTGGAGGAAGAGGCTTCGTCCATGCCGAGTACCACCACTGAGTTTCTCTTTGTAGCCACTGGATGGTGAGCACTGTGCCCAGCTAACGGGTGCTAAGTGGCGGGCTTGAAAGTGAAATTCAGACAACAGGAGTTAGCAGAAAAGCAAAGCAGAGAGGAAGGCAGCCGCCGGCTCCGCTCTGCTCTGCAGTGCAGAGGGAAGGTTTGCAAATGACTTCCCAGTGTGCAGGGAAGGAAGAGGGAATTGTGACATTTGGGACAGAAATGTGGGAACTCGATTTCAACTCCCTGGTCACTGTCAACAGCAATGCAGCATACCAAAGACCAGGGAATTGGGGAAGGCAGAGAAAAACAAGATTAATGAGCATGCAAGGTGGCGGGGGAGGGCTGTGCTATGTCTTTGCAAAACACTGTTTACAATGTGGACCCAGACTGGGCTGAGGCAAGGCCTAGGCCTCTGAAAGAATGCCTTCCTTCTTGCTGCCAGGGGGTGAGGAAGACTAAGGAACTCTTTTCCAGCCTCCCCTAGCCAGGGAGCAGCCTCTTCTTTGTCTCTTCCCATCCAACAGGTCATCATGAGGTCGCCTATGAGAAAGTGGTCAGTCACCCTGTTGCTGGGGCATTGCAAACCTCCCCCTGGCAAATGTAGCCTGGTTACACAGGCCACATGCACAGCACATTCCAAATCTTTATCCAATTCCACATGCCATAAATATGGAACCTATGATTCTCATATAGGGCGGGCCCGCCTTATGTATATTTATGGCATAACCACAAGGCAGAGAGCTCATCTGCCTGATGGAACCCATATCCAACCCACATGCTCCCTTAAATTATACAAATTGCTTTGCATACATTTCTTTAGAAACCACAAGCAGAAATTACTGCTTTTGGTTTCCCCAGCTATATTAGTAACACCCCAGACGCAGACATGGCATTGTTAATACAACAGTAGAAGGTTCATGTATGTTTACATAATTATAGGCACAATTATGTACATACATACCAAGAGGGGCACATGGAGAGCGATAGGAAGAGCTCAGAGGCACAAGGTCTTAGTCAAGGTCCTGCCCTCCTGAGATGCTGATTCCATGAGTCTGCACTGGGGGATCAGCTGTGCCTGGGAAACAGAACCACAGCTGGTGACAAGACAGGGGACAGAGACTATTGCCCTTATTTGTCTAGGCAAAAGCCCTTATCTTCAGTTCCCTCTCATTCGGTAAACTTGGGGATCTCCCTTGTTGACATGGCTCTGGTTAGTCACAGTGTTTCTGGGCTATTCTGATGTATTTGGAAGAAATTTGGGCTAAAAGAGAAAGTCTGTAGGGTGCCAAATGCACGCTATTGGCCAGATCAAGGATGGATGGGGGGAGATAGGGATGAGGTAAGACTTGGGTCCAAGAATTTTCAGACTTACCCCACAAGGAGTGGAAGGAATGCACTGAGCTCATCACATTAATGTAAGGATGACCTCCAAGGGACTCAGAAAATCCTCAGGCACCAGCTTATTCACTGGAGAATTTCACAGAGTTTCACAACTGTGGAATTGAAGCTCTCAGAGATTAAGTACCTTGCTGCAGGGACTAGGAAACTGGAGCCTTCATGGACGGCGCCTAGTCACCAGACTTGGATGTCCAGGCTGGCGCTCTCCACAGTCTGGCCTAGGCCTTACTCTTCATCTTGAGGGAACTTGGCTTCCTACATGTTCAGTCCAAGGACTGACAGGCACACATTTTCCCGGAAAGCCTCCTCTCCAGTCAAGTTCCGTGTGCAGGATGAGCCTGGACGTGGCTTAACCCACTAGGCTCATTGCTGTGGAGCTGGGCCCCACGACAGAATCATGAGGATGGGGAGTTGAAAGGAGTTGCCATTTGTTTCATTTGGCTACATCCCTTCAAAACAAATAAACACCCCACTTCAAAAATCCTCTGTCCTGTATTTATTTTCTAAATTAAAACAAATCATTTTTAAATCAGAGACTTGGGAGGAGAGAAAGAGTGGTGTCAGAAAACCAAACCCCCAAATCAGTTGGCTAACAGCTAGAGGCACAGGATGTCTATTTTCAAACCTTCTTAAACAGGGCAGTGCATGACCCTGGAAACGTCTCTTAGTGGCTCCAGGCCTCAGTGTTTCCACCCAGTCCAAATGGAGTGGCGCTGCGGCTGCTGTCGGCAAAGCACCTTGAGATCTGCAGATGGAACGCTCTCTGAGGATATAATTAATGGAGTAGACCCACAAAGCTCTTCTTGAGCAGAAGCAAGTTATCAATTTAAAAAGTAAGAAGGCCCCATGGGATATTTATGGGCCTCTTTTAAAATCATAGGCCTGGAATGGACCACGATAAGTCATCCAGACCTTTCCCTGCATCTGATGGGGCCTGCACTGAGCTGCCTCAGATAAATGTCATCCATCCCAGCCTCATTGTTCTCTTAGGGATGCAATTATGCCTCCACTTGATCATTTAAGTTTTCAGAAGAAACCTTTTTTTAAAAAACCTCCTGGCAGATGATGGGCTTCCCCTTATTCCTTTTGTGGTAGTAATTTTGTTTGTTGTATATGAGATTAGGACACTGCCTCACACTGTAATGGGCACCAGCCTTCAGAAGTCATGGCTAGAACGGCGTCATCGAACCATGGTTGTGTGTGCTCTGAAGGGGGCTGATGCCCCTTCCAAGTTCAAGTCCCTCAGTGTATCTGACCCCCTCAATTAAAATGGAGAAGAATCCAGTGCCCTAGGTAATTAAGTTTGTCCCTTATCCATTTGCCATGGGATGAGCTCAGACCTTTAGCCTCTCCACTTAGGAAGCTCAGGGGAAAATTTCATTATACAGAAGCTTGAACCTCTTCTCTATCAGGCTTCCGCGGCCAGCGTCACCCAGCTCCCGTGGGTGCTGAACTGTCTCCAATAGCTGAGGCGCGCCTCCCTGGCGCTGATAGCCTTGATGTTAACCTCCCAGGTCCCCGCTGTGCACAGAGCCAGTGACAAGGAGCACATGGAGGGCATGTGGAAGGGTGCTGTGATTTTGCTTGGGCTGAGGAATCATGTTCCTTGCCCCAAGCCCAACTAATGTAGGTAAGCACTGGAGCGAAGCCCTCACTTGGTAGATTGTCCCACTCTCTGATATCACCTTGTCCCTGCTCTGGTTTGCAGAGCCTCCACCGGAAGAGGCAGGCAGGTGGCAGAGGTCTCTGGAACCTCACTCCCTGTTCCCTCCATCTCTGCCCACCTGGGAGTTAAAGGCGCCTCCTTAAAAAACCCAAACATCTGTGTTAGGAGGTTTCCAGGTGAGGAGGGCCCACTTCACCCAGCTATAATGTCCTAGAATGTCCAAGTTTCTATTTCAGTCTTCCTAGGAGGACACTGGCCATTCCCCCCAAGCCCGCTCATTGTTCTGATCCTGTGCTCCTCCCCCGCCCGCTGTTCTCCTGCCCCACCCCTGAGCTGCGCTCCTCCCGCTCCTCCTCCCCGAAGCGTTCCTGTCTCAAATCCTGAAACCCTAATCCTGTTAGTATGCTGTGTTCCAGGGCTCAGCGTCTCGATGGGGGTAACATAATCCCGCAGTAAATCTAGCAGGCCCCACAGGCCCACACAGATGGGGATGCGCCCATCCCCGCCCCCCAGAACACAGCCACCCCTGCGCCTGTCTCCTCCTTCATGTAGGAAAGTTGCCTGATGACAAAAACAGCCCGAAAGTAAAGGAGGATGAGAGCAGAGGTCATCAGAGTCCTAAATGTGCATTTGGTTGTTAGAGAGCTTCTTTGCCTACCCGCATCCCCACCTTCTCTTAATCTCTCTCTTTATATATATATACACATATATGTATGTAATGTATACACATGCACACACACACACACACACACATGCCTCTGACTCTATATCTGGCTAAGTTCCCACATCCACTAGAATGAAAGAAGCTTTAAAACAACTTTTAAAATTGTCTTTAAAGGGGAGTTTTAAAGGAAAAAGATCAGGACCATTATTCACAAACAACAAAAAAAGCCCATTGCCTTCATATCATTTCCTCCCCACCCCAGTGCAACAGTTCCCTCCCGCTACTTGCCTGTTTTGTGCAACAAATTAATTAAACAGGATGGCATTCATTGATTAGCAATTTATTTTTACGTGTAGACCCAATGGCTGGTTTTAGAGCAGATGCAAGGGAAGGGGGTGGGAGAGGGAGGACACACAGGTCTGCAGTCAGAGTGAGTGGATGAGTCAGCACATTTGTTTCTGAGACTAGTTTTAAAAACATGCTTCTGGTTTCCCCCAGCCTCTGCCCTGCGTTCCTGCCACTTTTCTCCCTGCTTTGTTTTCCTCCTTCTTGAGTGTCTGTGCCAAGTACATTGAAAGGGAGAGCTTTGGAGGCAATGAAACATTTATTAGTGGAGAGAAATGTTTATTTTAAAAAAGAAGAGGAGCATCTCATGCACAATTTCTACCCCAGGGCTCCAGCACTGTGCTGTCTTAGAAACATTTCCCTGCTTTCTTTGCAGTCCCTGGAGCTGGCTGACTTCAGATATTTACAGCAAAATAGAAGTAAACAGTAGTTAACACCACAGGTAACGAAGAGATGGGAGTGTGTAAGCTGAATACTGAAGCCCTACTCGCATGAGAGGTGGTGCACGTAAGGAAAGACTGTGTTTGTCCGCCAAAGGGCCCACCTCATTTGGGAAGAGTGAAACAGCCAGCTGTGGCTCTCCTCTAGGGAGCTCAAAGACTTGGACAGAATCTTCATCTCAGGCCCCAGAGGCAGGCGTGATGACAGGTAGCATCTACGCTGTCCCGGCCACATAGGTACTGATAGCAAAGATGAATGGTATATAGGAAAAGGCTTTAGGCTGGGCGGAAAATCCCTCTGCTTAGAGGCCTAGAAGGTAGGAAGGCTGCAAAGCTCACTGTCCTCAGCTACGCCAGTCACTGTGTGTTCTTCAAAGACAACTTAAGGAGGGGTCAGCAAGGAAAGGTGACTGTGACTAGAAATGGGGTGGGAAGCAGAGAAAATGTTCTGAGATGGTCTCAGAAACCATCAGTAATGCGTTCTGGCTGGATGCTTCTTATTAGATTATACACACACACACACACACACACACACATATATATATATATGACATTGAATTATATTGTCCATGCCTTGCAGACTCACAGGAATGGTCAAAATGCACTGATTTTCATTTCCTGGGAGTGTAGATACAACCAAACTGGGATGTTGGATAGCAGCTGATTTATTTGGCAGGTCCCCCTCTCCCCTAAGAGGTGCAAATCAGAAAGTCCAGGAAATGCTGATGGTTTTCAGGTTCTGTGCTACTGACAAGAAACCAAAGGTCTCAGAAATCAATTGAAAAATGCTGGATTATATTCAGAATTCAGAGAGGCACCAAATGGATAATCTAGACCACTTTGTGCCCTGAATTGCTTTTTAAAGTTGGTTTGTAGAGATGCACTTGAAGAAATCTTTATGTTCAGCTTAGCTCTTTTTAAACAGGCACACACATATATTTTTAATAATTACGATATAATCAACACTATCATCAGAAAACTAGGGTCACCCTGAACATACTTGTGATTTTCCTTTGGGTGGTAAACAACCATACTAAGATCTTTCTTTTAAAACGAATAAAAAATGGGTCAGGTGTGGTGGCTCACACCTGTAATCCCAGCACTTTGAGAAGCCAAGGCAGGCATATCACTTGAGGTCAGGAGTTCGAGACCAGCCTGGCCAACATGGTGAAACCCTGTGTCTACTAAAAATATAAAAATTAGCCGGGCACGGTGGCACATACCTATAATCCCAGCTACTAGGGAGGCTGAGGCAGGAGAATTGTTTGAACTCGGGAGGCAGAGGTTGCAGTGAGCCAAGATTGTGCCACTGCACTCCAGCCTGGGTGACAGACCAAGACTCCATCGCAAAAATAAATAAATAAAATAAAAAATAAAAAATGTATGTCCTCTGTGACATCCAGCTTCTAAAGCAGATGTTAACATTCGATCATTCTGTTTGAATATGCCTATCTGAGTATAACATACAAGTCAACCCACTGATTTTTCTCAGATACCTCACTGCAAAGTTGTGGTCCGAAAATTGTTGGCCTGAAGGCGGGACTTGGGAGTAGCTGTGGCTTTTAGAACTTGAAACTATCCCACCTGTGCAAAGACCCACTTGTGACTTGTGACTTGGCTGACATGCTAACATCTGTCCTGGGTGCTATGCAAGCCTCGGAGGGAGGGCCAGTAAACTTAAGTGTCTATCTGCAAGCCTGTTATCGACTTGATTTTCCTGAAGGAGAAACCAAGGTATCTACGGTTTATTGATTTACCTATAGTGATTCAGTGAGTCGTCAGGGAATAGGGAATAAAACCAATTTCCTGGCGTCATTTCCCATGCACACAACCCCTTACCTTGCAATGCCTAGACTGGAAGCCAAGAATCCATCTCAGTGAATTTGATCAGAAAACATATGAAGGGTGATTCTAAAACCACAGAAGCATTGAGAAAGTCATAAAGATGTATAATATATGAAAGCATTTACTAGCTATAAATAGGGGAGATGCAGGGAGAAAAATAGAGACCTTGTAAACCCATTGGGTCAGGATAAATAGAAACTGCTTAATATTTCATTAAAAATGGATTTTCATAAATTGCACTTTGATATCTTTGGGCAAAAGACAATATGTACGGACTAAGGTGTTGTTATTCATGACTCTTTGTTATTAATAATTTGAACTGGTATTGAAGCAACACATCAACAAGGTATACTTGCCCTCTGAGTGGGGCACTCCCCATGTGTTCCAGGCACTATTCAAAGTGTATAAAAC